>NC_073228.2:54152884-54458269 GCF_029281585.2 Gorilla gorilla gorilla | reverse complement strand
GAAGTATTATTGGGACAAAGCCCTGCCCATTGATTACATATTTTCTATCGACGTTTTGATTCTGTTGCCATGGGGGAACTGACCATGCAGCCTCTACTGCCTGGAGTGTTCACTTTCTGTCCCTTTACAGAAGTCTGAGGCTCCTCAAACTACACCAACTGGTTTATTAAAAGACAGATGTGGGCCAGGAAGCCAATCCAGCTTCTTTCACTTCATCAAAATGAAGATGTCAGGAGACTCCTGTACCTTCTTCTACTTCTAGTTGTACTCACCCAATCAAGTCCATATCCCCTTAAAATGCACAAAGAATAACCTGTATTCTCTCAAGAGTGTTGTGCAATCTCTCATTCACACCAGGACACTTGAAGGAAAATGGGTACAGATCAGCTAGGCACAAGGAAGGCCAACTGAGACTGTCCCAGACAAGCCAACACATGTTAAGTGTTTAGGAAAATGAATGACAGAAAGACTGGGGAATCAAGAACCAAATGACAATTTTTTTTCTTATGAACAGGAGACTCTTCTATGAGGAAAACACGGGGGAGAAAATTCATTCTTAACTTTAAAAGTTTAAACTAATTTTAAACTAATTTATGCAAACTTGTGTAGCATAAAAATCAAAAGATAAAAAGGTCCTACACTAAATTATTCTTCCGAGTCTGTCCCCTATCTCCCCAGAGACATTCAGAGTTGTATGTTATTTATGTCTCTTCCAGAGTTAATGTATGGCATGGCATACACACACACACACACCCCATATGCAATTTTATATATATATATATATATACATATATATATATCTGAAAACAAACACATTTTAGGCTACTTGATATTCTGTTGTAATAAAGTCCAATTTTCCCTGCCCCATAATGATGTATTTTTAGATTTTTCTAGTATATTTATTTTACAAAAAATGATGAATGGGGTATTTTTGTTCATATAACATTCTGCTCATATATGAGTATAGCTGTAGGATAAATTTCTAGAAGGGGAATTGCTGAGGCAAAGGGCATGGCATTTGCATTCATAATTTAAAGATATTACCAAATTGCCTGCAAGAAGTTTTCCACAATTCAAACTATCACCAACTCTGCAGGAAAGTGGATTTTTCCCTGCACACTCACCAACACGGCATTTCACCGCAAATGTGAATCAATGCCAACATGAACGATGAGCAGACCCCTTTCCTGCTGCTGCGAAGGCAGTGTGCCTCCATCTTCCATGATTTTATCTATCACAGGAAAAAACAGGATTTAAATGTAAAAGTTGGACAAAATCACCCATAACAGACTATTTTAACCCAGTTTAGGAGGTTGTTAAAATTGGTATGGACAGAATGTCTGGATGGAAAGAAATTCTGAAAAAAATTTTAAAAACCCTGAAGAAGTATTCCTTGAAAAGTTTAAATGTGCCCTGAAACACATCTGGGTTATAATAAATGATAGAGCATCCAAGAGAAATGTAGAAGGCACATTTGTATTGAACGTGTGCATTTTAGTATGATTATATTTGCAATCCTGATATCATCAGGGTTTGAACAGTAAAATAGAGGCCACTCTTTGTGTACAAGGAATGAATGATTTCAAAGAAGGGACTTAGAGATTTGTACAACAACTGGAAGGGCTGCAGAACTGCAGGTCGGGAGGTCATCACCAAAGTAGGTGACTCTGCAGAGTTGGCCTTAAACCACCCTGGACAGTTCACCAGCTCAGGCCAAAGCACTCATACACAGCATTGTCAAGAAACTCAGCTGGGCTGCTTTAAGATTTAGGCCTGTCCCATCTGCTTGCAAGTGTCTCTGTAAAATGAGTCTCTTCTCCTCCATCTTCCACAGTGGGTGTAAGAGCTTCTCACTGGACATACCAACCTTAACCCATATGGTGAGTGGAATTCAGGAACTGTTGTTCTCAACTTTGGGGTAATACAATTTTGGAAACATACTGTGGAACTGATTTTTTTTCTCTTAACATTGTATCATGAACATTTCCCATAGCTTTTAATATTTTATAAATATTTTATAAACATGATTTTTATAGGCTTTTATCCTATGCAATATTGTCAGACTTTTTTCTACTATAAATAATTTTGCAAATTATATTCTGATATATGAAGTTTTTATATCCCTGATGATGTCCTTCTTGGCTATTTCTAAAATTGAAATGAAGGAATTAAAAGGAAGATACCTTTTTTAAGGAGAAAATAATTCAAAGATTTGGATCAGAATAATTCATAATTCCCTAATGCGTATCTGTAAATGATTATTATCCTTTTAGAAACACTATATATTTTCTTTTTTTCTTTTTTTTTTATAGCCCAGAGGTCCTTTATTATTATTTTTTAACACCTATTATGCCATGAATTCATAGGGAATAGGTTCCAGCAGCTCAGGCTCCTTCCCATTGGTTCTCACAAAGTGTGCTTCTCTGGGTGGAGCAGGCTGGCACTTTAGTTGAATCCAGGTACCTTTCTCTTTGGCTTCTTTCTTTTTCTGATCTTCCTTCACGCGTTTCAGGAAGCTATCTCGGCTCTCAGAGTGCTTAATGTGCTCAATACGCACATGAATTCTCTTGGCAAGAATCTTGCCCTTGTTTGTTTATAACAATGCCAACAGCATGCTGGGTAACATTGTAGACTCTTCCAGTTTTGCCATGGTAGCACTTATGGGGCATTCCTTTTTGAACAGTACCCATTCTCTTGATGTCTACAGTATCACCTTTCTTATAGATTCGCATATATGTGGCCAAAGGAACAACTCCATATTTTCTAAAAGGCCTAGAGAACATATATCGGGTGCCTCTCCTCTTTCCCTTTGTGTTCGTCATTTTGGCGAATTACCGGAAGATGGCAGTTCCGGCCGAAAGGTGAAACACTATATATTTTCATCAAAATAATTTAAAACACATACATGTAAACACACAAGAAATGCTGCTAAATTGATAGAGAAATAATGGCATCCCATGTTGATTTAAATGTTTATTAATGAAGTTGAGCAAATTTCTTATACATGTTGCTTCCATTGCTCCAATATCTTAAAAGTACTCTGCCTTTGAGGAACCTCCATCACAATTTGTGTAATGACTTTACTAATTTATATTCCCACCGACAGTGTATAAAATTCCCTTTTCTTCATATCTTCATCAACATTTGTTACTTTTTGTCTTTCTGATAATAACCATTCTAACAAATGTGAGGTTGTATTTCACCGTGATTTTGAATTCCATTTCTCTGATGATTAGTGATGTTGAACATGCTTCATATATATGTTGGCCATTTGTATGTCTTTTTTGAGATGTCTTCAGGTATTTTGTTCATTTTTAAATCTGATTTTGTTGTTGTTGCTTTGCTTTTGAGTTATGTTTCTGTATATTCTGGATAGTAACCCTTGCAAATGCAGAGTTTGCAAATGCTTTCTCTCATTCATAGGTGGTCTCTTCATTTTACTCCTTGTATTGATTGTTTTCCTTGCTGTGCAGAAGTTTTTTAGTTTGATATAAAGCTTTTTCTTTGTTTAGTTTTTTTTTTTTAATTTTGTTGAATGTGCTTCTGAGGTCTTATTCAAAAATCTTTGCACTGTCCAATTTCATGAAGCATTTCCCTGTTTTCTTCTAGTACTTTCATAATTTCTGATCTTATAGCTATGTCTTTAATCATTTAGGTTAATTTTTGTATATAGTGAGAGGTAGGGGTCTAGTTAAATTCTTCTGCATATGTATATTCAGTTTTTCTTACATCTTCTTTTTTTTCTGTTGCCCAGGCTGGAGTGCAGTGGCACAATCTTGGCTCTCTGCAACCTCCATCTCCCAGGTTCAAGTGATTCCCTTGCATCAGCATCCGAAGTAGCTGGGATTACAGGCACCTGCCACCATGCCTGGGTCATTTTTTTTATTTTTTATTTTTTAGTAGAGGTGGGGTTTTGCCATGTTGGCCATGCTGGTCTTGAACTCCTGACCCCAGGTGATCCGCCCACCTCGGCCTCCCAGAGTTTTGGGATTACAGGCGTGAGCCCCGCGCCTGGCTCCCTATATAATTTTTTTTAAAAAGACTGTCCTTTTCTTAATGTGAGTTCTTTGAGCCTTTCTAGCAATCCCATTACTGGTTATATATCCATAGGAAAAGAAATCAGTGTGTCAAAGAGATATCTGTACACCTATGTTTATTACAGTGCTATTTACAATAGTCAAGATATGCAATCAACCTAAATGCCTATCTACAGATAAATGAATAAAAAATTATACACACACACACACACACACAAGAATACTATCCAGCCATAAAACAGGAGGAAATCCTGTCATTACAACAACATGAATGAACCTTGAGGACAACTACGTTAAGTGAAATAAACCAGGCACAGACAAATACCACATGATCTTAATTATATGTGAAATATAAAAAATGTTGATTTCATAGAAATAGTAGCATGATGGTTACCATAGGCTGGGGATGGGAGGCTGGGGGAACTGGGAGAATTTGGTCAATGGATACACAGTTACAGTTAGACAGGAAAAATAAATTCTGGTACTCTATTATAAGGTAGGGTGACTATAGCAAATAACAATAAATAATGCATATTTCAAAATGGCTAGAAGAGAAGATTTTGAATGTTGTCACCACAAAGAAATAATAAATGTTTAAAGGGACGAAGGTGGTAATCATCTTGACTTGATCATTACACTATGTATACCTTTGAAACATCACATTGTACCCCACCAATATCCAGAATTATTTTCTGTCAAAAAATAAACATAAAACATGTTGTACTATAAATATTATCATAAAGTGTTGGGATAATTAATAATGAAACTGGATTTTTAAATGTCTGTTTCTGTTTTTTGTGAAATGCTTTTCTTGCACATGATTCTCAAGCTGTTCCTTCTACTGAAAGTGATAATGACAAGGGCATAATCCCATTTCATCACTGATGCTGGTGAAATATGGCAGTCATTCTCAGTGTGTGGGTGGAACTACAGTAGTGAGGAAAATATCTGTTCTCCCCCAGGAGAATCTGGGGTGCCTTTCAAGGGAGCGTACACCCTCAGGGTTACACATCGTAGCTCCACAGCTTTGTATAGTAGCAGGTGTGCCTTGCAGGCTGTGTGACTAGGAGTACGAGCATGTGTTCCCACTACCAAAAACAAAAATAAGATATATATTTTATATGATTCCACCTTCTTTTTGAGGCATGATAACTTTGTTCATTTACTTATATATATTCATTCAGTTGTTCTTAAATTATTAAAACATCACTACTATTTCTTTAAGAGAGAATTAAGTTTTCACGCCTTCTTTGCTGTACAGCTTTCGTTCAAATTTGGGGAAGTAGAAATGAGTTCCAATATGATCAGATTCAGTTGTTGAGCAATTAGCAGGAACATTTTTCAATATAGTTCAATTAAAGCTGTAAAATTTTTTGATTTTAATATGACGATTACATATTAATGTAATATTCTTATTCCTGTAAGGAAATTTGGGATAAGCTGAAAAGATTACTGGTCTCCAGTGGAAAATCATACATTGTTTAGAACACACACTTTCACTTTGCCTTTTATTACCTTTGAGCTATTACATACTTTTGTAAGTTGTAAATAATTGCTAGTAATGCAAAAAAATTCTTGCCTATAGATCTGCAAATTAATTCTGTTTTCTGGAGGTCCATTAACTTCCCTCTCAGGTATCCTGTCACCCCATCCTCCCTTACTCCTATGCCGAAAAACGCAGTTGTGAGTCTACCTAAAATTGCATTTCCTCATCTCTCCTGTGTGTGTGTGTGTGTGTGTGTGTGTGTGTGTGTACATATATGGCTATATTTATATATACATATGGCTATATTTACATATATAAAGACTTCTTTGAACCTATTATAACATTTTCCTGATTCCTTCATTGAGAGTTAAAGTGTCTATGATTTGTGTGTATATATATGTGTGTGTGTGCATGTGTGTATATGTATATAGATGTGTGTATATATATTTAAGAGTCATAATTCATCACCTTTGCAAATTGTATTTTAGCATTCTATTTTATTATTTTTATTTTTCTGGTCTTGTGATAGAGTTATGAGTATGCTCATATGTCAGGGAAAGATTCAAATCTGTCTTTTGGGAAAGAGCTTCTTACTAACAATATCTATGCCACTGGTTCTTATTAAGGTAAATGCAAATCAATAATTACAAAACAAAATGATCCCATAAGCCAGTGTCTTGACACATGTCAGAAGTCCCACCTGCTCAGGAGGCTGAAGCGGGAGGACTGCTTGAGCCCAGGAGTTCAAGACCAGCTGGAGCAACATAGGTGACAACTTGACTGTAAAAAAAAAAGAAAAAAAGAAAGAACAAAGAAAAGAAAAACCCATAATGAAGATTTATCTAGGATCTCCCTCTGTACTGTTTCCAAACTATATTTGTGTATAATCAAAAACTAGATACTATTTTATGGACTCCCCCAAAAAGGCCCCAAAACTTACCATTTTCTATAGTTAGACTCCTACAAGAGTCATGGACAATTATTTCCTAAAGTGAATTAAACAAGTGAGTTCACAGAATATAGATATTTTAAGACATTGAGGTAGAAGCAAAGAAAAAAAGAGAGTACACATACTCTTTAAGAGAGGGATATATACAGAACGATCTCCATAAATAAGAGCTATTTGGGAGACACTCTATTCAGGAGTGGGATGCTTGAAGGGAACTTCACCGGCAGAGAATAGCCTCTTACGGTGGCAGGACAAGAAGACTGCCAAGGGTGCAGGGTGAAAGGCAGGCCTTTTGTCATAACTACTATATGGGAAGGAGGGGCTTTGGGTCCCATACCTATTAATCATAGCTGGCACTTCATTATGTAAACAATTAATAGAAGCAAATTAAAAATAACCTGTTGGTGAGACAACAGATGGGCAAAACGATTGAGGAAACCAGACAAGAGCAAAAAGAAAAAATTACTTAGAAGAATTTGTAGAAAGATGCACAGACAAATCACGAAGATTTTTGGGTAAAAGTATAATCAAATTAGGTGAGAGAGAGAGTGACATTTGGCATGGAATTTGAAATTGGTCAATTTTATTTAGAGAGGGAGAAAGCCCAGAGTCTTCTGGCAGAGTCTTTTTCCTTTAGGCCAAAGGCCAAGGCCTCAAGCAGCTGCAAGTCCCAACTCCACTACCTGGGGCTGACCCTGCCCTGGCTCCTCATCAGACCCTAAGAAGCACACTGATTCCCCTTGGCTAACCTCTCTAGGGACAGGAAGGGCTGGTGCTTCATTTTTACGTCACTCAGAAAACTGCAAGACAGTATCCTCACCATGAAGATAGATAATGCTGTCCTCTGTCCTCTCTCTCTCTCCTCCTCCCTCTCTCTCCCTCTCTGTCTCTCCCTCCACCCTCTCTTTCTGTTTTTACTTTTCAGATAAAGTGACAATCGAGGGTTAATTCAAATCCCTCGTTATGCGAATGTGTTAAGAACAACACCATGCTTGTTTGTTGTTTAGCTCACCTTCTGTTTTGATAGGACTTCCGGGAGAGTTTCATTTGATCTTGCAGTAACGCTGACTAACTTATGAAGTAATATTTAGATGCATTCAGGTCTTGAACAAGATTGCCATTTTCTGCCGGGCACAGTGACGCCTGTAATCCCAGCACTCTGGGAGGCCGAGGTGGGCAGGTCACGAGGTCAGGAGGTGGAGACCATCCTGCCTAACACGGTGAAACCCCGTCTCTACAAAAAATTAGCTGGGCGTGGTGGCGGGCACCTATAGTCCCAGCTACTCCAGAGGCTGAGGCAGAAGAATGGCGTGAACCCGGGAGGCGGACCTTGCAGTGAGCGGAGATGGCGCCACTGCACTCCAGCCTGGGCAACAGAGCAAGACTCTGTCTCAAAAATAAATAAATAAATAAATAAATAAATAAATAAATAAATAAATAAAAAGACTGCCATTTTCTATGTCTCTCTCAATCAAAAAACAAGGATATTTCGGAGATTACTCTATTTTTTTCTACTTCTGAACATGTCAGTATTTCCAATGAAAATAAATTGGAAATACTTTCTTGAAAGATGCAATTGTTCTTAAATTTATCCATTAACATACGAATAGTTATTCAGCACAAATTTTGTGTTGGCAGCCCAACACACTGTAAGTAAATTAAGCAAAATAGATATTGTTTCTCAAGAAATTTATACTTAATGATGCAAAAATAATAAAGAAGTAGTCACACAAATTAAAAACGTAATTATAAGATGCTCTCAGAGTTAGTAAGCATTTGAAGTGGGAGAGGCATAATGATACCACATAGCTTAAAACATTTTCTTTTTTTTGACTGAGTTTCCCTCTGTCACCTAGGCTGGAGTGCAGTGGCATGATCTCGGCTCACTGAAAGCTCCGCCTCCCGGGTGCACGCCATTCTCCTGCCTCAGCCTCCCAAATAGCTGGGACTACAGGCGCCTGCCACCACACCTGGCTAATTTTTTGTATTTTTTAGTAGAGACAGGGTTTCACCGTGTTTGCCAGGATGGTCTCGATCTCCTGACCTTGTGATCTGCCCACCTCAGCCTTCCAAAGTGCTGGGATTACAGGCGTGAGCCACCGCGCCTGGCCCAAAACCATTATAATTCTTAAGGAAACAGAGAATGAAAGTACATGACAAATAAAACATACGTCAGGAGATGGACAAGTGAATTTACAGTATCCTAAGAGTTTCAGAGGATTCAGAAAGAGGAAAGAAGCACATAGTAACATTAACTTTTTAAAAAGCTAATAGAGAGGGTAGAATGGAACGAGTGGAACAAACCACAATAGGAAAGACAAATACAAAACATGTAATAAGATGGAAGGCTTACACCAGGTGCAGTGACTCATTCCTGTAATCCCAACACTCTCAAAGCTGAGGCAGGAAGATCACTTGAGCCCGGGACTACAAAGCTGCAGTGAGCTAGGATCCTGCTACTTGCACTCCAGCCTGAACAACAGAATGAAAACCTGTCACTTTAAAAAAAAACAAAACTTTGGAATAGTGAAGGCCTTTCTAACTAATAACTCAAAATACCGACATCATGAAAGACTAATAAATTGTACAAAATTAAAATAAAAAACCCATGCATGGTAAACAAATTTTTTAAAAAGCACAATATAAATAAAGACTAACCAGATGGGCAAAAATTAGTCCAACTCATATCAAAACAGCATAATAACATATAAGGGGCTCCTTATGAATGCTCCAATAAATCAAACTAAAAAGATCAACAACTGTGGCTGGGCATGGTGGCTCATGCCTGTAGTCCCACCACTTTGGGAGGCTGAGGTGAGTGGATCCCATCTCTACTAAGAATTAAAAAGTCAGCTGGGCCTGGTGGCGTGTGCCTATAATCCCAGCTATTCAGGTGAGTGAGGCAGGAGAGTCCTTTGAACCAGGGAGGCAGAGGCTACAGTAAGCCAAGATCAAGCCACTGCACTCCAGCCTACATGACAGACGGAGACCATCTCAAAAAAAAAAAAAAAAAGATCAACAACCAAGTCAAAAAGCAGACCACAGAAGAGAAAAAAACAAATTGCTCTTCAAACTGTTAAAAGATGTCAACTTCACTAATATTAAGAGAAATGCAAAACGACTGCTTGGATATACAAATTTTCACCTGTTAGGTAAGCAAAGGTATAAGGAACAGCTTTTTTATTCATATATTGGTAAAACTGGGAACATATATTGGTAAAACTACAGGGAGAATAACTTGGGACTATCCATCAAAATTAATTGCAAAACTCCTTTGACCCAATGTTTCCACCTATGGAAATTAATAATCCTATAGATATACTTGTATACAAGCAAAATGACATATATAAAAGAGTTAGTCATCAAAGTAGAAGATCAGAAAGTGCATCAACAACTGATTGATTAGATAACATGGTTAAAAAGGAAAAAAAGGCTCTATACTGATAACAGGATAAATTGTTCATGCCAGGTGCGGTGGCTCACGCCTGTAATCTCAGCACATTGGAAGGCCGAGGCAGTAGGATCATTTGGGGTCAAGAGTTCAACACCAGCCTGACCAATATTGTGAAACCCCATCTCTACTAAAAATATAAAAATTAGCTGGGCGTGGTGGCGCATACCTGTAATCCCAGCAACTTGGGAGGCTGCGGCAGGAGAATGGCTTGAGCCGGGAAGGTGGAGGTTACAGTGAGCGGACACTGCACCACTGCACTCCAGCCTGGGTGAATGAGCGAAGCTTCAAAAACAAAGAAAATTGAAGAAAAAAGAAAAGAAAAGTCTCAAAAAAAAGAAAAAAGATAAATTGTTCAGTGAAATAAATTAAGACGCAGAAGAGTATATAATATTAACCCATTTGTATAAAGATGGAGGGAGTAAAGAAGTATTTGTCCATTCACATTTGAATATGCAAAAGAAACCTAGAAAGATATGCAAGAAAGTAAATAATTATATGGTAGCAGGAAAGCTATTGATAAACTGGGCAGATGCGGAAGAGGAGTAACAGGAAGGGTTTTCAATATATTTTTAAATTTTGTACAATCTGACTGTATAACATAGTCTGAAGATTAAACTGCATAATATATATAGCTAGCCAAAATCATTGTATTTTTCCCATTTATTCACACCATTACTCTAGTCTATGCCAAAACTACTTTAGAGGTGGCTACCCAAAATGGAGAAGAGTATAGTAATAATAGCTAAACCTCTACTTTTTTTAGCTGCCTCATCATGTATGCCACGGCTTAATAAACTCACGTCTACACATCTCAAGAATAGTACTGAGCTACATGTACAAAAATACGATTTCTCTAACAAAGATAACTAAAAGTGGAGAAGAAAATGAGCAATGCACAAGGGTCCATAGGAAAGCATACCAAAATGTGATACAGAAGTCAGCATTTCTTTTTTTCTTTTCCTTTTTTTTTTTGAGACAGGGTCTCACTCTCACCCATCCCAGGGACTGAAGTACAGTGGTGTGACCATGGCTCACTGCAGCCTCCACCTCCCACGCTCAAGCCATCCTCCTGCTCAGCTTCCCAAGTAGCGGGAACTACAGGCACGTGCCACCATGTGGAACTAAGTCTTTTTATTTTTATTTTTTATTTTTACTTTTGCAGAGACCAAGGTCTCCCTATGTTGCCCAGGCTGGTCTCAGACTCCTACGCTCCAGTGAGCCTCCTACCTTGGCCTCTCAAAGAGCTGGGATTACAGGTGTCAGGCAGCGCACCCAGCCTAAAAGTCAACATTTCTTTATATTCCAGCCACAAAGATCCTCAGAGTTAAATGAAATTAACATTCACTAGAAACATCATCAGTCTAGAGATATACAAAACAGAAAAAAAGAATCTAAAACAACAGATTTTAGGTCTAACAACAACAACAACAAAATGTGGCTCATTTTTCAAAAAAAATTCCTAACACAAGAAACTATATCCATTTAACAAAATACACTTTCTTTTTTTTGAGACAGTCTCCTCCTGTCATGGAGGCTAATGGGCAATGGTGCAATCTCAGCTCGCTGGAATCTCCGCCCCCCGAGTTCAAGTGATTCTCCTGCCTTGGCCTCCCAAGTAGCTGGGACTACAGGCATGCACCACCACGCCCAGCTAATTTTTCTATTTTTAGTAGAAACCAGGTTTCACTATGTTGGCCAGGCTGGTCTTGAACTCCTGACCTCAGGTGATCCACCACCCTCGGCCTCCCAAAGTGCTGGCATTACAGGTGTGAGCTACCTCGCCCAGCCAAAAAAATAAGAATTTTAATTAGAAGTATGTATTTAATAAATCATTCTGCATAAAGTAGCCAATGCTTAAGTTTGTCCACAAAGTAGAAAAATTGTGGGCCAATACATAATAATGATTTATAAATTATAGCCACTACTGTCAAAAATGAGTAGAAAACACTTTAATTTGATGAAATAAAATAAACTACCAGATATTTGAAAATACTCCACCGCCCCAGTTTTCAATAAAAATTTTTTCAAGAAATCTCTGCACTTACCCCCATTATCTGTTCTTTTTAAAGCTCCATCCTTACGGGGACAAAGTTCACATCTCTATAAACAAGAAAAGAAACACGTAATGAAGAAATATTTCAGATTATCAAAAATGTAATATCTTCCCTGCAACTTCAAAACTGCTGAAAATGTGAGAGCAGCATTTGTACTAGTTGCCCCCCAAGAATATTTAGAAACATTCTTCACAAACAGTTGTTCTTGACGACATGTGATCTTCTTCAGAGAACAAGTAATTTTTTTAAAGTACATTTTAACTTTTAAACTCCTGCCACGGGCCAGGCACGGTGGCTCATGCCTGTAATCCCAGGACTTTGGGAGGCTGAGGCAGGCAGATTACCTGAGGTCGGAAGTTCGAGACCAGCCTGACTAACATGGAGAAACCCCGTCTCTACTAAAAATAAAAAATTAGCCAGGCGTGGTGGCGCATGCCTGTAATCCCAGCTACTGGGGAGGCTGAGGCAGGAGAATCGCTTGAACCCGGGAGGTGGAAGTTGCAGCGAGTCGAGATCGCACCACTGCACTCCAGCGTGGCAACAGAGCGAGACTCCGTCTCAGAAACAAAAAACAAAACAAAACAAAACAAAAACACTTCAATAGTTTCCCTATATCATATAGCCTTTTCTTATCTCCACCACCTTCTCTCCTTCCAACATTTCACTTCATGGGCAACACTGGCTTTTTCCTCTTTCTATAAATTTGCCAGAGCTCGTTGTCACTTCAAAGGCTTTTAACGGGTTGGTTTGACTCTAAATGGAATATTATCACTCACTGTACCCTCTTTTGCAGCTGGATAATTTCTATGTATCCGGCAGGTCCTTGCTTAAAGCCACTTCATCAAAGACAATGTCTCTGAATCTCCAGATGAGGTTAGGTGCCATATGATGATTTACCTATGCTTTCCTTCTTGGGATATATTACAATTGCAATTAGCTATTTATGTAATTAAGTTAACTCCTCCGCTAGATTAGAAGCTCCATTTCATGGCTGTAGCTACCCCTAACATCAGGCACATTATCTAGGCACAATAACTCAAAAACTACATGATGCAGGGATAAAAGGAACAAAATCACAAACATCCCATTGCTGCTATAACCAAAAAGAAAGAAAGAAAGAAATTTAAAAAAGGTCTTAATTTAAAAAAATAGGCCAGGTGTGATGGCTCATGCCTGTAATTCCAGCACTCTGGGAGGCCAAGTCAGGCGGATGACATAAGGTCAGAAGTTCAAAACCAGCCTGGCGAACGTGGCGAAACCCTGTCACTACTAAAAATACAAAAATTAGGCCTGGCACTGTGGCTCATACCTGTAATCCCAGCACTTTGGGAAGCCAAGGCAGATGGATCACAAGGTCGAGAGATCGAGACCATCCTGGCCAACATGGTGAAACCCCATCTCTAAAAAAAAAATACAAAAATTAGCTGGGTGTGGTGGCGCGTGCCTGTAGTCCCAGCTACTCGGGACGCTGAAGCAGAAGAATCACTTGAACCTGGGAGGCGGAGATTGCAGTGAGCTGAGATCCCACCACTGCACTCTAGCCTGACGACAGAGCAAGACTCCGTCTCAAAAAAAAAAAAAAAATTTAGCCAGGCGTGGTGGCAGGCACCTGTAATCCCAGCTACTCAGGAGGCTGAGCCATGAGAATCACTTGAATCCGGGAGGCGGAGGTTGCAGTGAGCCGAGATCACGCCACTGCACTCCAGTCTGGGCGACAGAGAGAGACTCTGTCAAAAAAAAAAAAAACTCAAAATTCGTTTTTATATAATTTCGATGACACCATAATCCTATTCTTTTGGACAGCAGTTAAGCAATAAGAATCAAGAAAAAAATCCGATTTAATTGCTTCACTTCTAGAGAGCCAAAGCAAATAATATAAGATATAGCATGTATAAATTACCTTTGTGTCTTTTATATCATTTATATACTTTATCTTCAAGACATGAAAATATATGCACAAAGATATTTTATATAACCATTTATAACCATAAAACTTTTATAAAAGTCTGGCCGGCTGCAGTGGCTCTCACTTGTAATCCCAGCACTTTGGGAGGCCGAGGTAGGTGGATCACTTGAGGTTAGGTGTTCAAGACCAGCCTAGGCAACATGGTGAAACCCATCTCTACTTAAAAATACAAAAAATTAGCTGGACATGGTGGCGCGAGACTATAGTCCAGCTATTAGGAAGGCTGAGGTCAGAGGATCACTTCAGCCCAGGGGGTCGAGGCTACAGTGAGCTGAGGTCACACCACAGAACTCCAGCCTGGGTGACAGAGTAAGATCTCATCTCAAAAAAAAAAAAAAAAAAAAAAAAAGATCTGGCCGGGCGTAGTGGTTCACGCCTGTAATCCCAGCACTTTGGGAGGCCGAGGCAGGCAGATCACAAGGTCAGGAGATCGAGACCATCCTGACCAACATGGTGAAACCCCATCTCTACTAAAAATACAAAAAAGTAGCCGGATGTGGTGGCACAAGCCTGTAGTTCCAGCTACTCGGGAGGCTGAGGCAGGAAAATGGCGTGAACCCAGGAGGCGGAGCTTGCAGTGAGCCGAGATCGCGCCACTGCACTCCAGCATGGGCGACACAGCGAGACTCCGTCTCAAAAAAAAAAAAAAAAAAAGGTCTAACGGCCTAACAATGATGTAACTAATACACTACTCACAAAGATTTTAACCAAGTTAAAAAAATAATTCACTGGGCCGGGCACGATAGCTCACGCCTGTAATCCCAGCACTTTGGGAGGCCGAGACAGGCGGATCACGAGGTCAGGAGATAGCTACCATCCTGGCTAACACGGTGAAACCCCGTCTCTACTAAAAATACAAAAAATTAGCCAGGCACGGAGGCGGGCGCCTGTAGTCCCAGCTACTCGGGAGGCTGAGGCAGGAGGATGGCGTGAACCCGGGAGGCGGAGGTTGCAGTGAGCCGAGATCGCACCACTGCACTCCAGCCTGGGTGACAGCAGGAGACTCCGTCTCAAAAAAAAAAAAAAAAAAATTCACTGAGCATTAAAAGAAAATACACAAAATACGCTGGGCACAGTGGCTCACGCTTGTAATTCTAGCACTTTGGGAAGCCGAGGCAGGCAGATCATGAGGTCGGGAATTCGAGACCAGCCTCACCAACATAGTGAAACCCCATCCCTACTAAAAATACAAAAAAAAATAAGCCGGGCTTCGTGTGCGCCTGTAATCCCAGCTACTCGGGAGGCTGAGGCAGGATAATCGCGTGAAGCCAGGAGGCGGAGGTTTCAGTGAGCCAAGATGGCGCCATTGCATTCCAGCCCAGGCCACACTGCAAGACTCCGTCTCAAAAAAAAACAAAAACACAAAATATATTAATAGGACTGTGGTAAGGATGGTAAGATTATGAGTGATTTCTTTCCTCTATTGCAAACTATACCATTTCCTTTATAATGTGAAGTGTTTTTTTGTTTTGTTTTGTTTTGAGATGGAGTCTCACTCTGTCACCTAGGCTGGAGTGCAGTGGCTCAATCTCGGCTCACTGCAACATACACTTCCCGGGTTCAAGCGATTCTCCTGCCTCGGCCTCCTGAGTAGCTGGGGTTACAGGTGCACACCACCGCGCCCGACTGATTTTTGCAGTTTTAGTAGAGATGGGGTTTCACTGTGTTAGTCAGGCTAGTCTCGAACTCCTGACCTCGTGATCTGCCCGCCTCAGCCTCCCAAAGTGCTGGGATTACAGGCGTGAGACACCGCACCCGGTCTATAATGTGAAATTTTATAGAAAAATGTCGCTAAATGCTAATCAAGTCTGCCCACCGAAGATCAACCTATAATAAAACAGGGTGTCTCAGCAACAACAACAACAACAACAAAAAAAGAAACTATAAGCCGAGCATGCTAGCACCAGTCTGCAGTCCCAAATACTCAGAAGGGTGAGACAGGAGGATCACTTGTGCCTGGGAGTTTGAGGCTGCAGTAATATAATCGCACCATTGCACTCCAGCCTGGGCAAAAGAGCAAGACTGGGTCTCAAATTTAAAAAAAAAAAGACAGAAAGAATTTTTTAAATACTAAAAATACAACATGTGAAGTGAAAATTTCACTCGGCAAGCTTCACAACAACAAATCTGAGATGACAAAAGAGTCAGTGAACTTGAAGCTACATCGATAGATAGAATCTAATGTGAGGCCAGGCGCTGTGGCTCACACCTATAATCCCAGCACTTTGGGAGGCCGAGATGGGTGGATCACCTGAGGTCAGGAGTTTGAGACCAGCCTGACCAACATGGAGAAATCCCATCTCTACTAAAAAATACAAAATTAGCCGGTGTGGTGGCACACACCTGTAGTCCCAGCTACTCAGCAGGCTGAGGCAGGAGAATCGCTTGAACCAGGAGGTAGAGGTTGCAGTGAGCTGAGATCCCACCATTGCACTTCAGCCTGGGCAAGAAGAGTGAAACTCTGTCTCAAAAAAAAAAAAAAAAAATCTGAAAGAGAAAATAGAGGTTAAACAAACAAACAAAAAACAGGGCTTCAGGGACCTACAGCACAGTACCAAAAGGTCTTACATACATAACCAAAGGCCTAAAAAAGAAGACAGAAAGAATATGAGGCAGGAAAGAAACTTTTGAAGAAATGATGGCTGAAATTTTCTTCAATTTGAAAAAAGACAAATCCACAGATTCAGGAATCTCAGCAAACCACGAATAGTCAAATGCCTTGCTAAAAAGCAAACACAGAGGGAAAACTCTTGAAGCACCAAAAGAAAATGTCACATTACACAGAGGGAACCATGACTGGATAAATGGCAGATTTCTCATCATAAAATATGGAAGCCAAAAGAAAATAAACTAAAATACCCCTTGCTAAAAGATAAGGCACTGTCAACACAGAATTCTATATCCAACCACAATGCCCTTCAAAAATAGAGGTGAAATAGATACTTTCAGATAAAAGAAAGCAAGCACAATTTATCACCAAAAGATACGCCCTGCAAGAAAGGCTAAAGAAATTCTTCAGGATTAAGAGAAATGATGCTAGAAAATGCAAATCTTCAGAAGACAAAGAAGACTACCACAAATGGTAAATATCTGGGTAAACTTAGATGACTTTTAGCTCTTAAGTTCTTAACATTACATGATTATTGAAAGCCAAAATTACATTGTTGTTTTCTGGGGCTTATAATG
The DNA here is from genome assembly GCF_029281585.2 of Gorilla gorilla gorilla. Lineage (NCBI taxonomy): Eukaryota > Metazoa > Chordata > Mammalia > Primates > Hominidae > Gorilla > Gorilla gorilla. Next base: position 54,441,137 of record NC_073228.2, on the reverse strand, counting down.
TACATAGTTCCAACACACATGACAATAGCATAACTGACAACAAACAGAGGTGATATAAAAGAACAACTTACAAGCTTTGTATACTTTACAACTTGTACAATATTAGCCAGAAGTGGTAATACTATAAAAACAGACTTAAAAGAGTAAAGAAATATATTTAAATTGCTAGAGAAATGTGCCAAAGAATTAAGTTGAAACCCTTCCTGATATTAAAAAATTAATTCAAAAGTGAATCGCAGACCTAAATGTAAGAGCTAAAACAATAAAACTTTAGAAAAAAACACAGGAGGTAAGTCTTTAGGACTTGGTTGAACAACAGTTTTTAGACATAACACTAGATAAAAGTAGAGGCAACAAAAGAAAAAATAACTAGAATTTACCAAACCTACAGACTTTTTTGCTACAAACAAAATCATCAGGAAAGTAAAAGGATGGAAGAAATATTTACAAGTCATATGTCTGATAAGTAGTTTGTATCCAGAATACAGAGCTCTTCCACTCAAAAATAAAAAGCTATACAGCCCAGTTAAAAATTGAACAAAGGGGCCGGGCACTGTGGCTCACCCCTGTAATCCCAGCACTTTGGGAGGCCTAGGCAGGGGGATCACCTGAGGTCAGGAGTTTGAGACTAGCCTGGCCATCATGGTGAAACTCCGTCTCTGCTAAAAATACAAAAATTGGCCAGGCGTGGTGGCGGGCACCTGTAATCCCAGGTACTCAGGAGGCTGAGGCAGGAGAAGCGCTTGAACCCGGGAAGCGGAGGTTGCAGTGAGCCAAGATATCACACCACTGCACTCCAGCCTGAACAACAGAGTGAGACTCTGTCTACAAAAGAATATAATGAAAAAAGATAAGTAAAAATCAACACCACAATGAGATACTACCTCATGCCCTGTAGGATAGCTAAAATCAAAAGCCAAACAATAAAAAATGTTGGCAAAGAGATGGAGAAATTAAAACCTTCATATATTGTTGCTGGTAATTTAAAATGTTACAGCCTCTTTGTCAGTTTTTCAAAAGGTTAAACAGAGTTGCAGCATGAAACAAAAATCCTAGGTCCAAGAGAATTGAAAACAAATGTCTGGATTTGCAGACAAATGTTCATAATAATAACACTATTCATAATATTGCAAAAGTATATACAACTTAAATGTTTATCAATTAATGAATGAGTAAAGAAAATGTAGTATAGCCATGTAATAGAATATTATTTGACAACAAAAAGGAATGAAGTTCTAATAAATGCTACAAAACAAATGCTTGTACATGATGCTAGGAGAAAGAAGCCACTCACAATACACCAAATGATTCCATTTATATGAAATTTGACAAATAGGGATAGAGACACAATGAAGATTAGTGATTGCCAGGAGCTGGGGAAGTAGGGTAATGGAGAGTGACTGTTAATGGGCCAAAGGGCTTCTTTTTGAGGGGATCCAAGTGTTCTAAAATTGATTGTAGTGACGTAGAGACTGTCTCAAAAAAAAAATAGTGTGTTAGCACAGATAGAAAAGTAAAACTCAATCACAAGGTGTCTGTAAGAAACACACTTCAACGGAAGACACAAACAGGTCCAAAGTAAATGGATAGGCTGGGTGCGTGGTGGCTCATGCCTGTAATCCTAGCACTTTGGGAGGCCGAGGTGGGCACTTGATCACTTGAGGCCAGGGGTTTGAGACCAGCCTGGCCAACACGGCAAAGCCCTGTCTCTACTAAAAATGCAAAAATTAGCCAGGCATGGTGGCACACACCTATAATCCCAGCTACTAGGGTGGCTGAAACAGGCGAACTGCTTGAACCTGGGAGGCAAATGCTGCAGTGAGCCGAGATCACACCACTGCACTCCAGCCTGGGTGATAGATTAAAACTCCATCTCAAAACAAACAAACAAACAACAACAACAACAACAAAAAGACGGTGAGTGGCTACATAGTAAAGAGAGGGAGGGACATTTCACAGTAAGTCAGACAATGAAGAAGTCATAATAATTATAAATGTATGCACCTAAAAACAAGGCTTCAAAATACATGAAGGAAAATTTGGCATAAGGCATAAACAGTCAGAATACTCAGTGCCCCAAACATGGTAAGATATTTTAGCATCCCTCTTTGTGATTGACAAAACCAGACCAAATAATAATAGTCATCATCATCATCTAGCAATGTTAAAACCACTATAAACATTCTTTTCAGGTAAACTTGGTGCATTCCCCATGAAAGACCACATACTGAGCCACAAAGCTGGACACGATAGAATGAAAATAATGGGAATCATACAGATTATGTTCCCTAACCACATTAGAAAAAAAGATATAAAATTAATGACCTAGCAGCCGGGTGCGGTGGCTCACGGCTGTAATCCCAGCACTTTGGATGGCCAAGGCAGGCGGATCACCTGAGGTCGCGAGCTCAAGACCATCCTGGCTAACACCGTGAAACCCCTTCTCTATTAAAAATACAAAAATTAGCTGGGCGTGGTAGTGGATGGCTGCAATCCGAGCTACTCAGGAGGCTGAGCTGAGGCAGGAGCATCGCTTGAACCTGGGATGCGGAGGTTGCAGTAAGCCAAGATTGCATTACTGCACTTTAGCCTGGGTGGCAGCACAAAACTCTGTCTCAAAATAAAATAAAATAAAATATGTAGGGTTCTACCTAAAGAACCTATATATAAAAGGGTAAAGTAAACCCAAAGTAAGTAGAAAAAAAAAAAGAAATAGTAAAAATAAGAGCAGAAGAAATGAAACAGAAAAGTAACAGAAAATTTGAAGTCAAAGCTGGTCCTTTTGTCAGAGACCTCTGAACCAGAGTGCTTCTATCTTGAACAGGGGCTGGGTCAAATAAGGCTGAGTCCTGCTGGGCTGCATTCCCAGTAAGTCATGCATTCTAAGTCACAGAATGAGATAGGAGGCTGGCACAAGATACAAGACAGAAAAACCTTGCTGTTAAAACAGGTTGTAATAAAGAAGGGGGCCAAAACCCACCAAAGCCAAGATGGTGATAAAACTGACCTCTGGTCATCCTCACTGCTCATTATACACTAATTATAATACATTAACATGCTAAGAGACACTCCCACAAGCGCCATGACAGTTTACAAATGCCATAGCAGTGCCAGGAAGTTACCCTATATAGTCTAAAAAGGGGAGGAACCACTAGTTCTGGGAATAGCCCACCCCTTTCCCAGAAAACTCATGAAGAATTCACCCCTTGTTTAGCATACAATCAAGAAATACTCATAAAAATGGGAAACCAGTGGCCCATGGCACTGCTCTGCCTATGGAGTAGCCATTCTTTTATTCCTTTACTTTCTTAATAAACTTGCTTTCACTTGATGAATCCGCCCCAAATTCTTTCTTGCAGGACATCCAAGAACCTCTCCTTGGGGTCTGGATTGGGATCCCTTCTGGTAACACGTTGGAAAGACCTACAAAGTTGACAGTCTGCAAGCGAAATTAATTTATTTTTAAATAGGAAGAATACAAATTACCAAGAACAAAAGGGGAATTAGCTCTATGATCCCAAAGGTATTAAGAGGGCCAAAAATTATTATTAATGACTTTATGCTAACTAGTTCAACAGCTGAGATGAAAAGAAGAAATTCTTTGAAAACAAAACTTATCAAAACTGATAAAACAGAATATCTGAGAAGCATTTTAAGTTGAATTATCAAAATCCTTCCCAAAAAGAAAACTCTAGACTCAGATTTTTTCACTGATAAGTTCCTTCAAACACTAAAGAAAAAATAGCATCAATCTCACACAAACATTTCCAGAAAACAGAGAAGACAATGCTTCCCAAATCATTTTCCAAGTTTAGCATGAAGAATACCAATGCATATACCAAAAATACCAGCACCTGACAAAAAGCAGCAAGGTTACACCAAAATCCCTCACATACAAAGATGCGCAAATATTTACTATTAGCAAATTAAATCCAACAATATATTAAGAGGAATAGGCCAGTTGCGATGGCTCACACAGATTACGAAAGTAATCCTGGCACTTTTGGAGGCCAAGGCGGGAGGATCACTTGAGGTCAGGAGACCTGCCTGGCCAACATGGTGAAACCTTGTCTCCATGAAAAAAATTAGCTGCTCATGGTGGCACGTGCCTGTAATCCCAGCTACTCCGGAGGCTGAGGCAGGAGAATCACTTGAACTCAGGAGGCGGAGGTTATAGTGAGCAGAGATTGTGCCACTGTACCCATCTCCAAAAAAAAAAAAAAAAAAAGAATAATACACCATGACACCAGATGGCATTTAGTATAACATTTGAAAATAAAACAATGAAATTTACATTAATATCTTTAAATATATAGCATTATCTCAACAGATACAGAAAAAGCTTTTGAGAAAACTCAATATCCATTCAGGACATAAACCCTCAGGAAGCTAGGGCTAGACCTTACTCAACTGTGTATTCTCCATGGCATGGCATGACTATTCCTCTTGGGGTCTGTGACTATAACTATCTTTTCAATGGCGGTCATGTTGGGTTCTGTTGTCCCTGTCATATCTAAATAGTAATAAAACCTATATTTGAAAACAATCTGATAAAGTTCATCAATAAAACCCCTACAGCTGACTTATAATTAGTGGTGTAACACTGAATGCTGTATTCAAAGAATGAAAACAAGATTAAGTCAATTCTGTGAGGGAAGAGAATAAAAGGCATTACAACTAGGGAAAAAAGAGATAAAACTGTGTTTTATGACAATCATCTATTAGAAAAATCTAAGAAATGTACCTAAAAAAACTCGTAGAATTAATATGACTTAAGGTTGTAAGAAACAGGTCAATATACAAAAATTCTATTTCCAACAAAAAATTAGAAATTTTTATAATACTTCATAATTTCTGAAAAATTTAATATTTTAAAATACAAATAGCATCAAAAAAAGACAAAATACTTAAAAATAAAAATAATTTTAGGCCAGGCGTGGTGGCTCATGCTTGTAATCCCAGCAGTTTGGGAGGCCGAAGCAGGCAGATCATTTGAGATCAGGAGTTGACCAGCCTGGCCAACAGGGTGAAACCCCATCTCTACTAAAAATATAAAAATTAGTTGGGCTTAGGGTACATGCCTGTAATCCCAGCTGCTTGGGAGGCTGAGGCAGGAGAATTGTTTGAACCCAGGAGATGGAGTGAGCCAAGACTGGGCCACTGCACTCCAGCTAGGCGACAGAGTGAGACTCTGTCTCAACAAAAAGGAAAAAAAATAAGTAATTTTAAAAACAGAAGACATGCGAGACCAAAGGCTAAAAGCAACAAACGACTGCTCAGACAAAACAAAAAAGACCTAAATAAATGGAGAGATACACTATACTAATGACTAAGACTCACTGGTTGTTAAGATGTCAGTTCTCCTCAAACTGATCAACAGATTCAAGACAATTACAATCATGATCCCATCAGCCTTTTTTGGAGAAGACAGAAAAGAGATGATTAAAATTTATACGGAAATGTGAAGGACGTAGAGTATGCAGAACTTCGAAAAAGAAGAAAAAGGTTTTAGGACTTGCAATTCTGACTTCAAGACAATATAAAGTTACCAAATAATCCGAATACTCTAACAGGGCTAGACAAACAGATTTTTGGAGCAGAATAAAGATTTCTGAAAGAGATCCCACTTATGCAGCCACGCGATGTTCCCAAAGCAACCCGGTAAGAAAAGGAGACTCTTTTCAACAAATGGTGAAAAACAACTGGATAGCCACATGCAAAAAACTCAGACCTACAAAAATAACTTCAGACGCATCACAGACCTAAATATAAATTAGCAAAAGCAAACCCTTTTAGAGGAAATAAAGGAAATTACCTTCAAGACTTTGAGGTTAGGCAAAAGTGTCTTAGCTCACAGTAAGCAATAACTACAAAAGAAAACACTGATAAATTAAACCTAGCAGATATAAATATTTCTGCTCATCAAAAGGTACAGTTAAAATAAATAGGTAGGCCGGGCGCGGTGGCTCACGCCTGTAATCCCAGCACTTTGGGAGGCCGAGGCGGACGGATCACAAGGTCAGGAGATCGAGACCACGGTGAAACCCCGTCTCTACTAGAAATACAAAAAGTTAGCCGGGCGTAGTGGCGGGCGCCTGTAGTCCCAGCTACTCGGGAGGCTGAGGCAGCAGAATGGCGTGAACCCGGGAAGCGGAGCTTGCAGTGAGCCGAGATCGCGCCACTGCACTCCAGCCTGGGTGACAGAGCGAGACTCCGTCTCAAAAATAAATAAATAAATAAATAAATAGGTAAACCACATAGACTTGGGGAAAGTATTTACAAAACATTTATCTAACAAAGGGTGAGTATTTAGGACATATAAACACCTTCTGCAACTCAAATAGATGAAAAACGAAAACAAAGAACAGTAAAGGCGAAATTAACAAACTCATCACAAAAGAGAACACACAAATGGCCAACACACAAGCTAAAACGTGCTCAATATCACCAGTTATCATGAAAATGTAAATTCAAACCACAGTGATACCACTTCTGGTCAAGATAGAGTGAATAAAGGGGACCAGATTTAGCCTCCTTGTGTGAAATAATAAAAACCTAATAAAATGAATGAAACAACAGCACTGAAGATATTGGACAAGTAACAAAAGACAGTGATCCCTGGAAGACAAAAAACAAACGGGCCACACGTGTGCCCAGCTTACTGCCTTGAGAGAGTTTCCAGGTCGTGGAACAGGGAGGAGGAACCCAGGCAGAGCCTGTCGTCTCCCCAAGTTGAGGAAATGGAGCTGGAAGTCCAAGGAGGCCAAGGTGCCTAGAGCTCACAAGGGAGACCAGCACTGAGTAGAGAGCTGGAGAGAGAGAGAGAAATGAAGAGATCTACAAAGGCTCACCCTAGAACTTTTGGTTGAATGACAAATCAGCACTTGCAATGTAAAGGGGCTGTCCAAGGGCAAGGTGAGAAATCACCAAAACAATTAGACGTAATAGCATCCAGAACTGACTTAAGGATGTGTATAGTACCCACACCCAAAAGTCCAAAAGGAAATGATGTGATATAATTTATATCACATTGGAGATGTGACATTGGAATACTAAGAGAGAAAAGGCTTCAGAAGGAGGAAAAATTTAACCCTAAACACAGCCCTGGTCCAATCAAGGAAAACATAAAAGACCCAACAGAAAGAAACTGTTTTCAAGCAACTTAATAATGCCACAGAACAAAGTCCACAAATATTTTTAAAAGGCAAACAAAACTAGAGAAACTAGAAAACAAGGTAAAATTCACACTGGCTCAAAAGTCAATCCAAATTTATAAGACTTACATAGAAGCAGGAAATTATACCCCATAATGAAACAAAAAACAAACCAATTTTGAAATGAAACAGAAAATAGAATTGGTAGACAAGTCCTTTAAAACAATTATGATGATATTTCATATGATCAGAAGGCTAGAAGAAACAACATATTAAGTAAAAGTATGATTTTTAAAATTTGAACTTCTAAAGATGAAAATTACAAAGTCTAAGATGAAAAATACACTTTCAAATTTGCAACACATGAAATCAAAATTACTAACCTAAATGAAACACAGAAAAAAAAACACTAAAAAATGTAATACGTGATAATTGAAATAACTTCAAGAGGCCAAACATATTTGTAACTAGAGCCACAAAACAGGAGACAATACAGAAAAAAAATTTTTAGAAATCATGGCCAACAACTTTTCACATATTTGAGGGAAATTATAAGCATATATAACAAGGCACTCTTTTAATGAACTATCATTCACTAGAAACATGAAGAAAAGTGGCTGAGCGCAGTGGCTCATGCCTGTAACCCCAGCACTTTCGGCAGCCAAAGTGGGAAAATCGCTTCAGCCCAGGAGTTCGCGACCAGTGTGGGCAACATTGCAGAACCCATCTCTAAAAACATACATACCCCCCAACACACACACACACCACACACATGAAAAATGGCCTGGCATGGTGGCTCACGCCTGTAATCCCAGCACTTTGGGAGGCCGAGGTGGGCAGGTCACCTGAGGTCGGGAGTTCGAGACCAGCCTGACCAACATGGAAAAACACCATCTCTACCAACAATACAAAATTAGCTGGGCATGGTGACTCATGCCTGTAATCACAGCTACTCGGGAGACTGAGGCAGGAGAATTGCTTGAACCTGGGAGGCAGAGATTGGGGTGAGCCGAGATCGTGCCATTGACTCCAGCCTGGGCAACAAGAGCAAAACTCCGTCTCAAAAAAAAAAAAAAAACAAACCAAAAAAAACACACAAAAATTAGCCATGGGTAGTGGCACACACCTGTGGTCCTTCCAGCTACTCAGGAAGGCTAAGGCAGAAGGAGGTCAAGGCCATAGTGAGCCATGACTATGCCACTGCACTCCAGCCCAGGTGACAGAGTAAAAGCCCATCTCCAAAAAACAGAGTAAACCATGACCAAAATGACTACAATCAGAAATTAAAATTCCAATGCAGCCAAAAAAAAAGATCTTATTACACACTACAAAATCAAAAGAAAGTTGAAATCGTTATAATACTATCATGTAAAGTGGACAAAAATAAAAATGTTATCAGGAAAAAAGAGCATCATTTTATATACATTAAGGGTTTAATTCATCAAGAACACACAAAAATCCTAAACATTTATTTACCTATTAATAACAAGGCTTCAAAATAAATAAAGCAAAAATGAGAGAACTGTAAGAAGAAATGAAAGAATCCACAATTATATTTTAAAATTTCAGCAAACCTCTCTATGTAATAGAACCAGACCAGGCACGGTGAATGACACTTGTTATCCCTGAACTTTGGGAGGCCGAGACAGGATTGCTTGATCACAGGAGTTCAAAACCAACCTGAGCAACACAGGGAGACCCTGTCTCTACAAAAAGAGTTTTAAAAATTAACTGGGTGGGCCAGGCGTGGTGGCTCACACCTGTAATCCCAGCATTTTGGGAGCCAGAGGCAGGCAGATCACCTGAGGTCAGCAATTCAAGTCCAGCCCAGCCAACATGGTGAAACCCTGTCTCTACTAAAAATTCAAAAATTAGCCGCGCATGGTGGCACACAACAGTAATCCTAGCTACTCGGGAAGCTTAGATAGGAGAATCGCTTCAACCCGGGAGATGGAGGTTGCAGTGAGCTGAGATCATGCCACTGCACTCCAGCCTGGGCGACAGAGAGAGATTCCATCTCCAATAATAAAATAAAATATAAAATAAAATAAAATAAAATAATAAAATAAAATAAAATAAATAAAATATAAAATAAAATATAAAATAAAATAAAATAAAATAAATAAAATAGCTGGGTGTGGTAGCATATGCCTGTAGACCCAGCTACTGGGGAGGCTGAGGTGGGAGGATCACTTGAGCCCAGGAGGTGGAGGCTCAATGAGCTATGATTGGGCATGCCACTGCACTCCAGCCTAGGTGACAGAGCGACATCATGTTCAAAAGAAAGGAATGATAATAATAACAGGACCAGCAGACAGAAAATCAGTAAGGATACAGAAGCTTGAATAACACCAAACTGACCTAACTAACTTTAGAACACTCTACACAACCTACCAGAATACACATTCTGTTCAAATGCATTTGGAACATTCACCAAGATATACCATATTCGGGCCAAAAAAACAACTCTTGGTACATTTAAAAGGTTTGAAGTCTTATCATGAATTTTTTCTTACCACTGTGTTATTAATTTAGAAATCAGTGACAGAAAAAAATATCAATAGGCAATCCCCATATTTGAAATCAAAACATACTTTTAAAATAACCAATGGGGGCCAGGAGCTGTGGCTCACGCCTCTAATTCCAGCACTTTGGGAGGTCGAGGCAGGTGGATCACAAGGTCAGGAGTTCAAGACCAGTCTGGCCAAGATGGTGAAACCCCGTCTCTACTAAAAATACAAAAATTACCCGGGCATGGTAGCAGGCGCCTGTAACCGCAGCTACTCAGGAGGCTGAGGCAGAGAATTGCTTGAACCCGGGAGGCGGAAGTTGCAGGGAGCCAAGATCACGCTGCTGCACTCCAGCCTGGGCGACAGAGCGAGAATCTGTCTCAAAATATAACATAACATAACATAACATAACATAACATAACCCATAACACCAAGGGGTAAAAAAAGGACAAATATATCAAGTATTTTAAGACAGTTAAAGCAGTAATTGAAAGAGAAATTTATACAATTACATGACTATATTAGAAAAGAAAGAAATCAGTGACTTCACCTTGTTCCTTAAGAAACTAGAAGAGCAAAAGAAAGAAAGATCGAGCAGAAGTCAATGAAATAGAAAAATAGGGCACACTCAGTGAAATGAAAGGTTAGACTTACACTTCCGGGACGATGGAATGGACATACTTTTTCCCTATTCCTCCCACGAAGTACAAATTTAAAATGTGAACATTGTAAATAAAACGAATATTCTCTGAAAGGTGGAGAGAAGGCAAATCAGCTCAGGATCACAGGACACAAGGCACAATATAGCAGTAAATTCCCTGGGTATTCTTCTTTTTGCCTAATGTATCCTACTCCTGGAATGGAGGAAGTGAGTACATCAGGACACCGATGAACACAGACCAAAAAAAAAGAATCCCCAACAGGGCCGGGCGCGATGGCTCACGCCTATAATCGCAGCACTTCGGGAGGCCGAGGCGGGTGGATCACCAGAAGTCAGGAGTTGGAGACTAGCCTGGCCAACATGGCAAAACCCCGCCTCTACGAAAAATAAAAATTAGCTGGGCGTGTTGGCCGGTGCCTATAGTCCCAGCTACTCCGGAAGCTGAGGCACGAAAATCGCTTGAACTTGGGAGGCGGAGGTTGCAGTGAGCAGAGATGGCGCCACTGCACTCCAGACTGGGTGATAAAGACGGTCTCCAAAAAAAAAAACAAAAAAACAAAAAAACTAAAACAGTTGTTTAAGTAAGATGCATAGTCTCATGACAACACAAAAATGCCCAGGTTTCAATCAAAAGTTATTTGTGATACCAAAAACATATGAAGAATCCAGAAGATTTCAAATTGAATGGAAAAAGGCAATAAACAAATGCAAACATCAAGATATCTTAATTCTAATACCTCACAGATACATCAGAATTAACTGAAAAAATTTTGTGTTTGTTTGTTGTTGCTTTTTGTTTGTTTGTTTCTTGAGACGGAGTCTCGCTCTGTTGCCCAAGCTGGAGTGCACTGGCATGATCTCAGCTCACCGCAAGCTCTACCTCCCAAGTTCAAGTGATTCTCCTGCCTCAGCCTCCTGAGCAGCTGGGATTACGGGTGCCGCCATCGCTCCTGGCTAATTTTTGTATTGTTAGTAGAGACGGGTTTTCGCCACGTTGGCCAGGCTGGTTTTGAACCCCGGACCCCAGGTGACTAACCCACCTTGGCCTCCCAAAAACAATTTTTAGGCCGGGCATGGTGGCTCACGCCTGTAATCTCATCACTTTGGGAGACCGAGGTGGGTGGATCACCTCAGGTCTGGAGTTGGAGAACAACAGCCTGACCAACATGGACAAACTCCGTCTCTACTAAAAATACAAACTTAGCCGGGCATGGTGGCACATGCCTGTAATCCCAGCTACTTAGGAGGCTGAGGCAGGAGAATCACTTGAACCCGGGAGGCGGAGGTTGCAGTGAGCTGAGATCACGCCATTGCACTTCAGCCTGGGCAACAAGAACGAAAGTTTGTCTCAAAAAGGAAGAAAAAAAAAAATTCAACGGAACAAATATCCAAACCATATCAATGAACTAAAATAAGCAGATATAAAATACAATAAAGAAAAATGGTTTTGGCATAGTGAATTGGGGTAGAAAAAAAATACGACAAGAAAAATGGGATTCCAAAAATGTTCAAGTAACTCAAAAGAAAGCAGGAAAAAGAACAATCAAAAAACTAAAACTAAAACGAGGCGTGGTGGCTCAGACCTGTTATTCTAGCACTTTGGGAGGCCAAGGCGGGTGAATCACCTAAGGCCGGGAGTTCAAGACCAGCCTGGCCAACATGGTGAAACCCCAACTCCACTAAAAATATAAAAATTAGCTGGGCGTGGTAGCACATGCCTGTAACCCCAGCTACTTGGGAGACTGAGGCACAAGAACTGCTTGAACCCGGGAGGCAGAGGTTGCAGTAGGCCAAGATTTAGCCACTGGACTCCAGCCTGGGCAAGAATAAAACTTTGTCTCAAAAAAAAAAAAAAAAAAAAGGATTCTGACAACATCTGTAACTATGTAAATGACCCAAATACCTAAAAACAGCAAATAAAAGACAAAAACTGGCCAGGTGCAATGGCTCACAACCATAATCCAAGCACTTTGGGAGGCTGAGGAGAGCAGATCACTTGAGGTTCGGTGTTCGAGACCATCCTGACCAACATGGTGAAACCCTGTCTCTACTAAAAATGCAAAAAAAAAAAATTTAGGCAGGCATGGTGGTGGGCGCCTGTAATAGCTACTCTGGAGGCTGAGGCAGGAGAATTGTTTGAACCCACTAGGCAGAGGTTGCAGTGAGCCGAGATCATACCACTGCACTCCACCCTGGGTGACAGAGTGATAATCCATCTCAAAAAAAAAAAAAAAGAAAAAGACAAAGATTGACAAACTAGATTTAAAAAACGTAACCTACAGCCAAGCATGGTGGCTCACGCCTGTAATGCCAGCACTTTGGGAGGCCATGACAGAAGGGTCTCTTGAGCCCATGAGTTTGAGACCAGGCTGGGCAACATAACAAGACCTCGTCCCTACAAATAATAAAAAAATTAGCCGGGCGTGATGGCGCACATGTGTGGTCCCAGTTACTTGGGAGGCTGAGGTGGGGGAATTGTTTGAGCCCAGGAGGTCCAGGCTGCAGTAAACCATGATTGTGCCACTGCAGTCCAGCCTGGGTGACAGAGCAAGACCATGTCTCAAAAAAAAAAAAGGCCAGGCACAGTGACTCACACCTGTAATCCCAGCACTTTGGGAGGCCAAGGAAGGCAGATCAAGAGGTCAAGTGTTCGAGACCAGCTTGGTCAACATAGTGAAACCCGGTTTCTACTAAAAATATAAAAAATTAACCAGGCATGGTGGCGGGCACCTGTAATCCCAGCTACTCGGGAGGCTGAGGCAGGAGAATTGGTTCAACCCGGGAGGTGGTGGTTGCAGTGAACCAAGATGACGCCATTGCACTCCAGCCCAGGCGACAGTGCAAGATTCCATCTCAAGAAAAAAAGAAAGAAAGAAAGAAAGAAAACATAACCTAACACTGTTTTGTGTACAAGGCATTTACTTCGAATATAACAATCTAAGCACGTTGAAAGCAAAAAAAAAATTCAAAAGGTATATGATGCAACCATTCACTAAGGAAAAGTGGATGACTATATTAATATCAGAAACAGTATACTTCAGAGCAAAGAAAAAGTACTAGAGACTAAGAAGGAAATTATTTATTGAGAGAGGGGTCAATCCACCAAGAGGACATAACATTCCTAAATGTGTATGCAGCAAAACACCAGACTACGAAATCTGTGAAAGAAAACCTGATGGAACAGAATGAAGAAATACACAAATCCACTATAGAGACTTCAGTATTTCTCTGTAACAACTGTTAAAACTACACGTATGATCACAGCAAGAATATTTACTTCAACCCCATGAACTAACTGGATCCATGGACATTTACAGGACATTCCACCCAGCAAGAGTGGAATACTTTTTTTTTTTTTTTGACAGAGTCTCACTCTGTCGCTCAGGCTGGAGTACAGTGGTGCAATCTCAGCTCGCTGCAACCTCAGCTTCCTGGGTTCAAGCAATTCTCCTGCCTCAGCCTCCCAAGTAGCTGGGACTACAGGCATGTGCCACCATGCCTGGCTAATTTTTGTATTGTTTTTGAGTAGAGATAGGGAGACTCCGTCTCAAAAAAAGAAAACAGCCAAAAGTGATGAACAGGGGATATATAAAGGTACTACTGCTTGTCTCAGCAGCACATATACCAAAATTGAATCAATACAGAGAAGATTAGCATGCTCCCTGCACAGTGATGACATGCAAATTCTTAAAGTGTTCCATATTTTAAAAAAAAGATACCAAATAAGCACCTGAAAAGATGGTCAACATCATTAGCCACTAAGTAAATACGTATTAAAAACACAGTGAGGTGTGTGTAGTGGCCTGTAATCCCAGCACTTTAGGAGACCAGTCTGGAGCATGACTTGAGCTCAGAAGTTCAAAACCAGCCTGAGCAACATAGCAAGACCTTATCTCTTCAAAAACATATTTCTAAAAACATTGGCTGGGTGTAGTGGCACACACCCATAGTCCCAGCTACTCAGAGGGTTAAGGTGGCAATGAGACATGATCATGACACTGCCCTTCAAAGCCTAGGTAACAGAGCAAGACCCTGTCTCAATAATAATAATAATAATAATAATAATAATAATAATAATAATACACACAATGAGATATCACTACCCACCTATCAACATTACTAAATGAAGACTTACGTTCACATGAAAACCTGTGTGATGTTTGTAACAGTTTTATTCATAATAACCTACAAGTGGAAATAACTGAGATTATCTTTCAGCAAATAAGTAAACAAAGTGCAGTATAACTGTAACAAACACTAAGCAACAACCCGGAGGAATCTCCAAGGAATTAAACTTAGTGTAAAAAACTCAATCCCAGAAAATTACATGTTGTTTTGTTTTGTTTTGTTTTTAGACCAGAATCTCATTCTGTCACCCAGGGTGGAGTGCAGTGGTGCAATCTCGGCTCACTGCAACCTCCACCTCCTGGGTTCAAGCAATTCTCATGTCTCAACCTCCCAAGCAGCTGGGATGACAGGTTAATCCCTGTAATTTTTGTATTTTCAGTAGAGACTGGGTTTCACCATGTTGGCCAGGCTGGTTTCCAACTCCTGACCTCAAGTAACCCACCCACCTCAGCCTCCCAAGGTGCTGGGATTACAGGCGTGAGCCAGGCACCTGGCCTGCAGAAAATTACAAGTTCTATCATCCCATTTATATAACATCCTTGAGATAACAAAATTACCAAAATGAGGAATACATTAGCAGTTACGACTAAGTCTGGCGGCAGGAGGAAAGCAGGTGTGGCTATAAAAGCACAACAGGAAGGGAGAGGATTCTGGGAAGATGGTGCAATAGGAAGCACCAGGAACCTGAGGTCGGGAGTTCAAGACCAGCCTGGCCAACATGGAGAAACCCCGTCTCTACTAAAAATACAAAATTAGTCGGGCGTGGTGGTGCATGCCTGTAATCCCAGCTACACAAGAAGCTGAGGCAGGAGAATTGCTCCAATCCAGGAGGCGGAGGTTGCCGTGAGCCAAGATCGCGCCATTGCACTCCAGCCTGGGCAACAAGAGTGAAACTCCATCTCAGAAAAACAACAACAACAACAAAAGAAACAAGTATATATAAGTCAGCAATGAAGAAAATGCAGGACTTGTACACAGAAAAATCATAAAACTTTACTGAAGTAAACTGAAGACAACATAAATAAATGGAAAGACATTTCATGTTCTTGGATTGCAACACCTTAATGTTGCTAAGATGTTACTACTCCAAAGCAATCTACACATTCAATAAAATCCCTGTCAAAATCCCAAGAATGTTTTTGCAGAAATTAAAAAAAAAAATACATTCTAAAACTCATGTAGAATCTCAAGGGACCTCAAATAGTCAAAACAATCTTGAAAAAGAATAAATGTGAAGACATCACACTTCGTGATTTCAAAACTTACCACAAAGCTACAGTAATCAAAACAGTGTTGCCAGGTTTGGTGGCTCATGCCTGTAATCCCAGCACTTTGGGAGGCCGAGGCGGACGGATCACCTGAGGTCGGGAGTTTGAGACCAGCCTAACCAACATGAAGAAACCCCGTCTCTACTAAAAAGACAAAAATTAGCCGGGCGTGGTGGCACATGCCTGTAATCCCAGCTACTCGGGAGGCTGAGGCAGGAGAATCGCTTGAACCCAGGAGGCAGAGGTTGCAGCGAGCCGAGATCAGGCCACTACACTCCAGCCTGGGCAACAAGAGTGAAACTCCACCTCAAAAAAACAAAAACAAAAACAAAACACAGTGTTGTACTGGCATAAAAACAGAGCACTGAAAGAGAATAGAGAGTTCAAAAACAAACTCTCGCTTATATGGTGAAGTGATTTTCAACAAAAGTGCCAGGATCATTCAGTGGGAAAGAGACTCTTTTCAACAAATAATGTTGGGAAAACTGCATTATCTACATGCAAAAGAATGTAGGTGGACACTTCTCTTACACTGCACACAAAAATTGACTCAAAGTGGATCAAAGACCTAAACATAAGAGCTACATCTGGGCCGGGCATGGTGACTCACACCTGTAATCCCAGCATGTTGGGAGGTCGAGGCAGGTGGATCATGAGGTCAGGAGATCGAGACCATTCTGGCAAACACGGTAAAACCCCGTCTGTACTAAAACTACTAAAAAACTAGCTGGGCGTGGTGGCAGGCGCCTGCAGTCCCAGCTATTCGGGAGGCTGAGGCAGGAGAATGGCGTGAACTGGGGAGGCAGAGCTTGCAATGAGCTGAGATCGTGCCACTGCACTCCAGCCTGGGCAACACAGTGAGACTCTGACTCAAAAATAAATAAATAAATAAATATAAAAATAAAAATGTCAACAAATTTGCTCAACTATAACAGAAAAAGAAAGCTTACGAGAGAATGTAGAGCTCATAGTTTCTACTTAGTGTTTGTTAGATAAAAGGTTTAAATGGACTGAAAATCCTGAAAAACTGCTTGAATCATAAAGAATCTATGAAATATTATGGAAGCGTTTTCTAGCTTGTTTCTGAAACCTCTGGAAAAAACCTCCTCATGTATCAATACAAGCTAACCTGCTTTACAGAAACCAGAAGAAAACCATGGCTGGGCACGGTGGCTCACGTCTATAATGCCAGCACTTTGGGAGGTCGAGGTGGGCGGATCACGAGGTCAGGAGTTCGAGGCCAGCCTGGCCAACATGGTGAAACCCCCGCTCTACTAAAAATACAAAAATTAGCCAGGCATGCTGGCAGGCGCCTGTAATCCCAGCTCCTTGAGAGGCTAAGGCAGGAAAATAGCTTGAACCTCGGAGGCAGAGATTGCAGTGACCCGAGATCGTGCCACTGCACTCCAGCCTGGGACCCAGCGAGACTCTGTATCAAAGAAAAAAGAAAAAAAAGAAAAAAGAAAACTATGCATTTTATTACATGTACGCATTTGTCTTTCATATACTTGTAACTCAGAAAACCATGATTTCACAAATATAATAATAGAAATACAATAATATTAGCAATCATAACATTTGTGAAAGTGTAAAGAATAAACTGGCCAGATGCTGTCTCTTACACCCTAGAACCCAGGTTCTGGTCAAGGCTTCTCTTGGTTGTATGAACTCACCTTCATGGACCTGTCATAAGGCTCAAAAGAGATACTGTAAACAAAAGCATCTTGTAAACTGCATAAGCCTGTAGATACGTGGTTCGTCTAAATCCAGGCACTTTAACGACTGACAGCTGTCCCCCCAGAACCTCCTTTCTCGATTCTTAACATAAACAACTTATATTTCCAAGTCCAGTTCAAAAGTTATATTCTTGGAAGCCTCCGCGTCCCTCCTGTCCATCCAGGCAGAACTAATCCATCTACGCTCTAGTATTATGCTTTCATAACTCTTGGCTCTTCCCCAGTTCATTCAAGAGTGTAACGAGCAGTTAAAATATGTCAGACATCATGCTATGCACTGGAGAAATAATCTTAAATGTGTGAAGCTTACAAAGCTTTTTCACACACATTATCTCATTTCATACTTTAAAAATATCCCATAGGATCATGATTATGTGTTTACAATTTCTCTAACCAGAATAAATTCCCAGGGGGTAGAGACTAAGTGTGATTCACCTTTGATTCCCCAGAGTCTAACGCAGTGTCTGGCACCCAGAAGGCACCCATTAAGCACTTGATAAATGAATGAATAAAGGAGTAACAGACACTTGTTCGATTACTAAAATGTCAATCAGGGTTAACACTGAAATAATCTTTCCACAAAGTTTCCACAGGGGAGAGGGGAAAAATACATTATATTATATACAAACACATCTGGGGAGCGAAAATTCCTCCCTGTAGCAGAGCATCTCCAACTCAAGTTTAACTGTTTAACAAAGCCACGTAGCAACTGAAGATGGATTTGATTTTACTACTGGACTAACAATCTCTTAGTGAAGAACAATGAGTTCTGCATAAAAGCTCCTATGTAGATCATTCTGCTTGGTAAAACTGGGCATTATTACACAAATATTAAAATAAACACTTAAAGAGCTTCTGCACAGCAAAAAAAAAAAAAAATCATCAGAGTGAACAGGCAACCTACAGAATGGGAGAAAATGTTTGCAATCTATCCATCTGAGAAAGGTCTAATATCCAGAATCTACAAGGAATTTAAACAGATTTATAAGAAAAAAAAAACTCATCAAAAAGAGGGTGAAGGATATGAACAGACATTTCTCAAAAGAAGATATTTATGCGGCCAACAAACATATGAAAAAAAGCTCATGATCACTGCTCATTAGAGAAATGCAAATCAAAACCACAATGAGATACCATCTCACGCCAGTTAGAATGGAGATCATTAAAAAGTCAGGAAACAACAGATGCTGGAAAGGATGTGGAGATACAGGCACGCTTTTACACCACTGGTGGGAGTGTAAATTAGTTCCATCATTACGGAAGACTGTGGCGATTCCTCACAGTGACCAATTGAAATTATATTTTACATGTAATAAAACCATTTTCTATTTACAAAAATCAAATAAATTCTCGTAAAGCAAACACGCCTCCATTTATTTCCCACTTTTTGCACAAAATTGGATTTCACTGTAACTGAGGTGTGCTAAATGCATGGTTAATCTAGTGTCAGCATCATCTTCCTATAAATTACAGATGCCTTCTGTGAGCAGGTCTCCTGCAGGCTCATGTATGTTGTATTTTGAAATCTACTTTAGAGGATATTTTAAGACTTTTAGAACCAGAAATACCATTTGACCCAGCAATCCCATTACTGGCTATATACGCAAAGGATTGTAAATCATTCTACTATAAAGACACATGCACACGTATGTTTATTGCAGCACTATTTACAATAGCAAAGACTTGGAACCAACCCAAATGCCCATCAAGGATAGACTGCATAAAGAAAATGTGGCACATATACACCATGGAATACTATGCAGCCATAAAAAAGAATGAGTTCATGTCATTTTCAGGGACGTGGATGAAGCTGGAAACCATCATCTCAGCAAACCAACACAGGAACAGAAAACCAAACACCACATGTTCTCACTCATAAGTGGCAGTTGAACAATGAGAACACATGGGCACAGGGAGGGGAACATCACACACCAGGGCCTGTCAGGGGATGGCGGGCAAGGGGAGGGATAGCATTAGGACATATACTTAATGCATGTGGGGCTTAAAACCTAGACGACAGGTCGATAGGTGCAGCAAACCACCATGGCACATGTATACCCATGTAATAAACCTGCACGTTCTGCACATGTATCCCAGAACTTAAAGTATAATTTTAAAAAATTTTAAAAATAAAAAATAAAATAAACAAAGTCTTGTTTCAGGGTAATATTAATTTGCGTTACCACCTATTTCAACACGGCAGACAATTGTACCATCTGAGACAAATGGAGCTTTGACATGAAATCTTAAAATACCCCATGAATGGTGGCCGGGCGCGGTGGCTCACACCTGTATCCCAGCACTTTGGGAGGCCGAGGCGGGCAGATCACGGGGTCAGTAGATCGAGACCATCCTGGCTAACACGGTGAAAACTCGTCTCTAATGAAAATACAAAAAATTATCGGGGCGTGGTGGCAGGTGCCCGTAGTCCCATCTACTCCTGAGGCTGAGGCAGGAGAATGGCGTGAACCGGGAGGTGGAGCTTGCAGTGAGCCAGATTGGGCCACTGCACTCCACCCTGCTCAACAGAGCCAGACTCCATCTCAAAAAAAAAAAAAAAAAAAAACCGCATGAATGGATTGATGACAAAAAGCGAAAAAATCCAATGCTACCAGCTCTCATAAGCTCAAAATTCAATTCTCTACTCTACAAAAATCCCTGGTATAAGTGAGAGATATACTTCAAGATCTTTGCATATTCCAAAGTTTATGGCTATTACTGACACAGAGCTTCTTCCATAAACTTCAAACGTTTGCACTGAAGAGCACTGTGTCTGGGGACTACTTTACTATCACTAGCTTCATAATGGTGTTTTCTCCTTGGTGTAATATTTCACAAGGAGACAAAGAATACGTACGTGTGTATGTGAATCATTCATGCTAGTTACCACGTAAATAACAACAAGCAGCAAATACGAAGTTACAAGTGAAGTTGAAGTGTAAATGCTGCTGTCCAGATGGGTGAGGCTTACTCATCCGCCACGCGACGTCCTCAACCTCGCCTCCACCGCACACAGCGTTCAAGTTTCCATCTCAACAGAACATACGCATCATGAACCTTTACGGTTCATAAACAGTTGAGAAAGCTAACATCAAATTCTTGCATGCCAAGAGTCTACAAATTATTCCATTCACAGATGTTATAATCGGATTTTTTTTTTTTTTTTTTTGATACGGAGTCTTGCTCTCACCCAGACTATAGTGCAGTGGCGCGACCTCGGCTCACTGCAACCTCCGCCTCCGGGATTCAAGCAATTCTCCTGCCTCAGCCTCCCGAGTAGCTGGAATTACAGGCACGCGCCACCATACCCGGTACTTTCTTGTATTTTTAGTAGAGACGGTGTTTCACTATGTTGGCCAGGCTGGTTTTGAACTCCTGACCTCAAGTGATCCGCCCACCTCAGCCTCCCCAAGTGCTGGGATTACAGGCGTGAGCCACCTCGCCCGACTCTGATCATTGCTTAATTAGGATAAAACCATTCCTTAGAAAGGTCATTCAATTCTGATGATTGTATATCTCATATTTTTCAAATACTGTCATTGTTAATAAGCGTTTCACTCCACTAAGGCTACCCTGGCATCAAACGTATTTCAGATTTGGCCAGGCCCGGCAGCTCATGCCTGCAATCCCAGCATTCTGGGAGGTCGAGGCGGGTGGTTCACCTGAGGTCAGGAGTTGGACACCAGGCTGGCCAACATGGCAAAACCCCATCTCTACTAAAACTACAAAAAATTAGCTGGGCGTGGTGGCAGGTGCCTGTAATCCTAGCTACTCGGGAGGTTAAGGCAGGAGAATCCCTTGAACCTGGGAGGGAGAGGTTGCAGTGAGCCGAGACTGCACCCCACTGCACTCCAGCCTGGGCGACAGAGCAAGACTCCATCTCGAAAATAATAATAATAAAATACAGTGAGGTGTTTTTTTTGTTTGGTTGGTTTTTTGGGGGTTTTTTAATGTTTTTTTGACCGAGTCTCGCTCTGTCGCCCAGGCTGGAGTGTGGTGGCGCGGTCTCAGCTCACTGCAAGCTCCGCCTCCCGGGTTCACGCCATTCTCTTGCCTCAGCCTCCCTAGTAGCTGGGACTACAGGCGCCCGCCACCACGCCCGGCTAACTTTTTGTATTTTTAGTAGAGACGGAGTTTCACCGTGTTAACCAGGATGGTCTCAATCTCCTGACCTCGTGATCCGCCCACCTCGGCCTCCCAAAGTGCTGGGATTACAGACGTGAGCCACCATTCCCGGCCCAACACAGTGAGTTTTAATAGACAGTCAGGGTCAGGTGACATTCATCTATCTAGTCCTACATGCCATTTTGGCATTGAAGGGTTCCACAGGGCTGGAGTCACTTAGCTCTAGGTGCACAATTCTAGTGTATGAGTATACTTTTCTATTCTAAAGCCGCAATGGGCAAAATGGGTCAGTGTAATTGTAGAATTCATCTTCTACATATCAAGCACTGTAATAGGTAAACATTTTATATACATCCTCTCTAATCTTTGCAACATTCCACAAAGTAAGGGTTATTTTACCCATTGAAAAATCACTGGAAAGTCAGAGGATTTAAGGCCATTGCCCCCAACATCTACAGCCCACACCAGGATTTGAACCCAGATCTGTCTGGTTTCAAAACCCTGCCCTAATCATTTCACTGTATTACCAATCCAAGGAATAAATAAAGTTAAGGTATCTTAGTCAGATAAAAGTGGCAAATTAGACCAGGCGTGGTGGCTCACGCCTGTAATCCCAGCACTTTGGGAGGCCGAGGCAGGCAGATCACGAGGTCAGGAGATCGAGACCATCCTGGCTAACACGGTGAAACCCCACCTCTACTAAAAAAATACAAAAAATTAGTCGAGCGTGGTGACACACGCCTGTAGTCCCAGCTACTCGGGAGGCTGAGGCAGGAGAATCGCTCGAAGCTGAGAGGCAGAGGTTGCAGTGAGCCGAGATCGTGCCACTGCACTCCAGCCTGGGTGACACAGTGAGATTCCATCTCAAAAAAATTTTTAAAAATGTGGCAAATTAATGAGAGGAAAATTTAAAAAGTTAACCCCACAAACCAATAAATCTATTTATGATTATGTTTTTTGTAAGAGACAGAGTCTTGCTCTATTGTCCAGGCTAGTCTCAAAGTCCTGACCTCAAGCAATCCTCCCGACTCAGCCTCCTGAGTAGTGGGGATTATAGGCATTACAGGCATGAGCCAATGCCCCCAGCAAGAAGTCTGTATGTTCTTATCATACGTGCGACTAAACAAAATTATACTTAAGAAACTGACAAATCATGGTAATATTTTAAATATCATGACTACACTGAAACCCTGCCAGAGGTATTTTTAAAATGTCAAGGATTTTTTTGATTTTTTTTTTTTTTGAGACAGAATCTCCCTCTGTTGCCCAGGCTGGAGTGCAGCAGTGAGATCTTGGCTCACTGCAACCTCTACCTCCCGGGTTCAAGCGATTCTTCTGCCTCGGCCTCCCGAGTAGCTGGGATTGCAGGCACATGCCACCACACCCGGCTAACTTTTGTATTTTTAGTAGAGACGGGGTTTCACCATGTTGGTCAGGCTGGTCTCACACTCCTGACCTTGTGATCCGCCCACCTCGGCATCCCCAAGTGCTGAGAATACAGGCGTGAGCCACCGCGCCCGGCCAAAATGTCAAGGATTTTTACGCTGACGTGCTTAATGTGCCCAATCTGCAATTCTAGTGGCAATCAGTGACATACCCATAAATCAGAGAGTACTTCTATGAAAATAATCACAGCCTGCAAATATGGATAAAACTCCTCAGCTTTACCTCTTAGATGGTTCTAGACAGTTTCAGAATTCGTGCCTCTTTCTTCAACTCTCTCATTAATTTTATTACCCTTGGCAGTAAAATAATCTTACCAATTGCTCTCCCTATGAAATTGTGAATGAAGATTCCCATTTCTCTTTGCTAGGTTTTGTTAGCTGCCATCTCTGGGAAGGAGAAAGTGTTTTTATAGATAGGCATGGCAAGGACAAATAATGGAGCTGAAATGCAAGGGTGGATGGCAAATAAATTGCATCTTGTGAACTACCTCCAACTAACTTCTGCCTGGAGCACTGTGTTTAAAAGGATTCCTAGGCCACATCTGGAGGGATCCGGGAAAAAAAAAAACAAAAGAGATGTGATGAAGGTAAGCGGAGAACCAGTAAAGTGTAGTGCTACAGTAGCCTAGGGTTTCAAGGAAAGGAGATTATAATATCCAGTCAGGCAGAGCAGCAGTCAAACAACATGAAGAAAAATGTCCACGAGACTTGGCATGTAGGAGATCACTGATGTGCCTACTGACAAGTTCAGTAGTGTTGTGAGGGAAAAGTCAATGGGCTAAAGCGGAAATGAGTGCTGACACAGAGACAGCAGGTGTAAACCAGAGACAGAGCCAGTGTACCGGATGGCTGAAGTCAAATACTTACGTAGCAAATGGGGATAGAGACACGTGTCCGATGGATGTATTGGCTTTCTCAGGACAAATATTCCATCCCCTGAAAACCACAGGAAAGGGGTAAAGAAGGATACTCCTATAGGTCAATTTACAGAAGAGAGCAAAACCTTAAAATTGTCAACGAAGTAGGAGCTAAGAACCTCTGTATCAGGTGAAGAGACAGGAAGGTCAAGACGGGGAAGGAGAAGATTTGCTAAAGCTGTTGAAGAGAATGAGGGAACTAAACAGGGCTGGGCAAGCAAAAGGCATCAGGCAAGGCTGAGTACTCAGATGAGGTTGAAATTATGTAATAGTTACATTAAAACAGGGTTAATCTGTATGACTAGGTGCTTTTTCTTTAGCCTTCAGATACAGAAGTAGAACAACAGACCGTGGATTGGGCTGGCATTTTGCCAGGATACAGCAGGAAGACAGGGGCACAGGAAAGGCCCAATGCTGGGAGTATTTCCATTAATCTCCTATGAGATCCAGGCTGGCTAGGGTAGCAAGGCAGGTTATAAGAAGAAAAATACAGACAAACTCGTGAGACTGCAGAGGCTTGGAAGGAGAAAATGTGTTGGGTGACAGTGAGATGCAGAAGATTTCTAAGGTGATACACCTGTAGAGGAGAAGGTGGAGGTCCCAGCCCGGGGAAAAGGTGGCTAATCTGCCCCTGGTGATGCCCACTGGCATTAAAGGAATCCAGAAGAGACGAGGCTTTTTCTGTTTGTGGAAGTTATCTTCTTGTCCAAGTTTCTCTTCACCACTGAAAACCTCTGAAAGTTGTCAACTTCATTAAGGTAGATTCAGAAGACCTGTTTGATTCAAAATGACAAAATGCTTCTAGAGAAAAAGCACATATGTCTGGTCAGATAATGTGTGTATGACTTTGGACAAATCATAGCATTTCAGTGTTTGAGGTAATCTAGTCTGTCTGTCCTCTTTATTCCTTAACTCTCCATCTGTACAGACAGAAACAATGTAATCAGCCACATAACTTGTATAAAATAAATATGAAGAGAGAACCAATTATGAAGGCAGAAGTTCTTGGGGTGAGGGGAAGAATTTTAAAATACAAAATTAACTACCTACTTCTTCAAGAAGAAAAATATCAGGGAGTACTGAAAGAGAACAATTGCAGAAAGGAAGAGAAATTAACGTGAACAGCAACCAAAAACCTTCTAAGAATGTATCAACAGTCCAGTGGAAAACAAATGCCCACCCTGATGACACCTTGATCTTGGACCCATGGCCTCCAGTACTGTGAGACAGTAACATTCTGTTGCTGAAGGTGCCCAGTCTGTGGTACTGTAAAACAGCCCTAGGAAACTAACACAGCCTGTTAGCCCACAGATGGTGGAGAGAAGGAATGCTCAGTGGAGCTCCAGGCTTACTGTCTACAGCTCCCAAAGTGTGCTACGGGACCCCTGGATGGGTGTAGGTATGCAAGATAATTTTGGGTGGTGCAGGGTGAATAATTTCAAATGACATAAAAATGTGTATCTCTTACTGGGTAAATCAGGGGTCCCCACCTGTTAGGAACCAGGCAACACAGCAGGAGGTGAGCACCCAGCCAGGGAGCAAAGCTTCATCTGTAGAAACAGCCGCTCCCCATCCCTCGCATTACCGCATGAGCTCTGCCACCTGTCAGATGAGTGGTGCCGTTCCATTCTCATAGAACCCAACTGTGAACTGAGCATGCCAGAGATCTAGATTGCGTGCTCCTTATGAGAACCTAGTGCCTGATGATCTCTGACTGTCTCCCATCACCCCCAAGTGGGACCACGTAATTACAGGAAAACAAGTTCAGGGCTCCCACTGATTCTATATTATGGTGAGTTGTGTAATTATTTAATTATATATTACAGTGAAATAATCATAGAAATAAAGCACACAATAAATGTAATGGGCTCGAATCATCTCTGCACCATCCCTTCCCCTTCTCGCAGGTCCGTGGAAGAGTTGTCTTCAAGAAAACTGCTCTCTGGTGCCAAAAAGTTTGGGGACCGCTGGTGTAAATGTTTCTAAGAATAGTTAAGCAACTTAAGCTTCATATGCTACGAAGAATACAGCTTTAAATGCTAATAAAAATAGGTGCAAGTGAAAACACTCTTTCTGTGGTCCAGGGAATCTTAACCATTCTATCAGAAAGACTTGCAGCTTGGAGCTGCAGCTGCCCTCCCACATCCTGTCCACTGTAAAGCCCTGCAACACACACATACACGCACACACACACACATGCACGCACACATGCACATACATACACATGCATATACTTGCACACACACATGCACACACACATGCACACAGATGCACATACATAAATACATTCACATGTATATACCTGCACACACACATGCACACACATACACATGCATATTCCTGCAAACACACACACACACACACACACACACACACACACACACACTGTGCTTCATGCCCTCACTAGGGTGGCCTGGGAGGAAATGCGTGGTTTTAGGAGAAATGAAGACAACTCAGGCCCCTCATTCTCCTGGTGTTTGCACAAGTGCCTTCTCTGCAGACCATGCTTCAGTCTCTTTCTTGGTTCTCCCTCTTACTGAAAGAGAGAAGCAGAGGCCCGGCACATATTTGGCTGCTTAGGGCTCAAGCCAAGTTCGCAAGCTTCCTGGGGAGCCTAGTGAGACGAAGGCACTGCAGAGCCTCCCCAAAAGAGTCGTCGGCTTTTCATGGATCCTTGAGCCCAGGAAGGCGATAGGTGAGACATCACAGTTCATCAGAAGACACAAGCAAACTCCGGCAAGAAAGGGCAACAGTCAAAGATTTTATTCTCTCGGAAAAGGGTTCTCGGGCTGTAAGCAGCAGGCAGAAGACTTTATTGCACGCGTAGTTAGGTGATGGCGACCTACGGTTTTCACTGGGGACTGGGATCGAGAGTGACCCGACCTCCTACTCATGCTCGTCTCTCCCTGTCTCTCTCTTTGCCTTTTGTGTCTCTCTGCCTGTCTCTCTCGCTCCTTTTCCTCTCAGCCTCCTCTGTCTCTCTCCTTATCTCTCATCCTCTCTCTCTCTATCTCACTCCCTTCTCCCCATCTCTCTTTCTCTCTCCTTCTTTTCCACTTCTCTCACCCTCCTCATCTCTCTGCCTGCCACTGTTCAGGCTCCTGGGGCCCCACGTGGATGGGCGGACACAGGACTCCTAGGTTACCTTTCATAGCGCAAGCAGAGGGCTGCAGGACCTTGGTCCCCACCTCCCAGCATCCTCAAAATGAGGGGTGTGGGGTGTGCCGTGCTCTCCTGAGTGGGCGCCCCACACTCCAGGAAGCAGAAACTGCAGGTCACAGCTGGTTCGAGTGGTGCCCACGGGGCTGCCAGCTTCCATCGTGTGATCTGCTGAGGCCAAAGCAGAGGACAGCAGCCCAGGCCCATCTCTGCAGCAGGGTGGGGGTAGGGGTGGGCTTGGGGGTGGGGATGGGGATGGGAGCTGCCAATGCAAACTGGCCCCTGGCTGGTTTCCTACCCTGCACCCTGCCATGCAAGTCCTCTTCTCCTACCCCTACCCCTACCCCTGTCTGCCCCACCTCCACCCCTGGGCTGCCCCACACCCAGGCTCCAGAAGTCTCCCAGGATCCAGGAACTAAGGGCAGCCACTGGGTTCCATAGCCCCCAGTCCATGAGTCAACCACCCCTCTGCATGCTGACAAACCTTGGCTCTCATGCCCCACCCCAAGCCAAGCACACAGCCCTGTCCCCCCACCAGCATTATTACTGCCTCCTGATTTTGGCCCTGACAGCCCTGCTTCCTGGTAACCTTGCCTCCTCCCACCCTGCTCCAGGCAAGCCCAAAGGCCAGGCCCTCCACCCATCATTCCTGGGGGTCACTCTACTATCTCCTTGCCCAGATGTCTTAACCTGGCTTTACCAAGATAGAATAAATAACAGGGATGAGGCCCCAGACTCCACCAGGAAGATGTGCCAAAATACCCTCCATTTAGAAGTGGGAAGAGTGATGGGGCCTATGGATGACTGCAGGATTGTCACCCAAGCAGCAAGAAGGGCAAGGAGCCTGGTTTCCTGCCCTTACCCGGGGAGGATGTGGCCAGGGCTCCAAAAGGCCCTGGAGAGGGGTGGGCAGGAGAGCAGATCCACCCTTCTCTTGAGGAAGCAGCCACCATCCCCAGGAAGAGCAGATGGGGGCACACAGGCAGAGTCCCCGCGTGCTGTAGAGCAGGGCCAGCAGAACTGTACTCAGCCTCAGCCCCAGGGGAGCTGCAAGATAGACTGAGACCCTCACAGGTTGGGCTCTGTGTCCCCACCCAAATCTCATCTGGAATTGTAATCCTCCTATGTCAAGGGAGGAACCTGGTGGGAGGGGATGGGATCTGGGGACAGTTTCCCCCCTGCTGCTCCCCTGATAGTGAGGGAGTTCTCAGGAGAGCTGATGGTTTGAAAGTGTGGCACTTCCTGCTTCTCCGCTCACTCCCTCCTGCCGCCTTGTGGAGAAGGTGCCTGCTTCCCCTTCGCCTTCTGCCATGACTGTAAGTTCCCTGAACTGGGAGTCGATTAAATCTCTTTCCTTTATGAATTACCTAGGCTCAAGTATTTCTTTATAGCAGTGTGAAAACAAACTAATACCCCTTCCCTGAGGCGCCTTCTCCTTAGGCAACCCGCTGCCCCCATGCTCCTCCTCTGCCCCCTGTTCTTTCTTGTCCTCTCATGAGGCCCAAGTGATAAACAGGGCCAGCCCCAGCCCCAGCCCCAGCCCCAGCCCCAGCCCCAGCCCCATCCTACTGCAGGCCTGTGTGGCTGCTGGAGAGGCCGTGTTCCTTTCCTCTCCCTGAGCCTGCCTGATATGCTTTCTGGATCCTGGAGGAAACTGACCCCCTATTCTCATACTGGTGCAACATCTTCCAACACCTCAAAGCTGTACCATTTGAGCCAGTCTTTTCTCTTATCTCCACTTGCTAGGGCTGTCATTAGGACAGTCCTAGAGGGTGGTGCCAATGGATGAATGGATGGATGGACAGGAGTCCAGGGATGATGTCCCTATCTGTCCTGAACTGGGCCCTTCCTCCAATGAGAAGCCTTCCTGAGTGAGTATATACAGTCATCCCTTGGTATCCATGGAGGACTAGTTCTAGGGTCCCCGGGAATGCCAAAATCCATGGATGCTCAAGTCTCTGATATAATAACATGGCCTAGTATTTACGTATAAGCTATGCGCATCCTCCCGTATACGTTAGACCGTTACTAGATTATTTATGATATGTAATACAATGCAGATGCTGCATAAATGGTCGTGATACTGTATTCTTTAGGGAATGATGACAAGAACAAAGTCTGCACATGTTCAATACAAACATAACCGTCCAATTTATTTTCTGAATATTTTCCATCTGCTGTTGCTGAATCTACAGATGCAGAGCTCCTGGATACGAGAGCCAAGTGTGCTTTGAGAGTAGGGTGGGTGAGGTTGCTAATGAGTAGAGGGGAGCAGGTGTTGATCAGGAGGGCCCTGCACTGGGGCATCTGGACGTCCTGCCTCAGGACTTGAGACTCCAGTTGGATGGCACAGGTAGACTCAGCCCACGTCAAAGCCGTCCCCTTGAAGTTTCATTTTATCCCAAGCTCTTTCTGGCCCCTGGAATTTGGCATCCCCTAGGCCCTGCGTGGAAGGACAGATGAACCAGGTTTTAGTTAACATGTCTAGAAGAGTGAGCCCCTCCTGTGTGCCCAGGACTTTCCCCACAGGATCCTCTAGCTAGAATATCCAAGGGTCATGGAGAGAAATACTCAGTTAAAATATCAGAAATGAAAAAGTGATACCATTAGAGACACTAAAAAGACCATTAGGTAATAGTATTAGCTTTTGTATTCTGAGATCCAACAGCAGCAGTCACTTCCCTCCACCCCTATGTGTATCCCAGGACCACCCTGGGCGGGGAGGGCTGAGGTTAGGGAGCAGCCATGGATGCTCTGATGCTGGCCCTGGGCCTCGGGGGTGACAGTGATGAGGAACTGGGTGCACACATGAGTGGGGCAGCCGGGCCTGGCCAGAAAAGCAGCACACGCGTGCACAGACATGTTTACCCACATACATGTGTGCACGCACATGCACAAACACATTGCAGGCAGGCATGTTGACGCCTCAGGCAGCGGAGGACCCTGACTCTGGGCACTGCTGACCCGGACAAGGCCCCATTGTGATGCGTGCCATGACCTCAGAATGTCACTGGTGCTTAGCACCTATCCGCTCTCTGGCCTGCCTCAGTGTTCTACAGCAGTTACACACAGGCAGTGGTATCTGTGAGCAGCTCTGTGGACTCAAAGGTTTTTTTCCTGAGAGGCATGACCCAGGCCAGCTGATTCATCAGAATCAGGTGAGCGTGACCTGCTCTCTTCCCTCCAGGCGGACTTGGGGACAGTGGCTACGGTGCGGGCGGTGTTTGCCTCTGTGGGGCAGCAGGATGACCGAGGAGGGTCATCCCTGAGCACTCACCAGGCGCCCGTTCTACACTGCCCGTGTAGACGATTGGCTCTTTCGTCTCCATGGTGGCTTCGTAGAGTGGGTGCTGTTCCCAAATGTCCCCATTCGACAGATGAGACGTCTGGGGTCAGAGAGGCAGTAACCGGCCTGGGAATCCGGACATGACCCTGAGTTTTGCTCTCAGCCCTGCCGTGTGCTGTGCTGGAATTCAGGCCTGAACCCTGTGACCTCCCTGCCCTAGATCCCAAATCTGCCCAGGTTTCTGATCCCGATGGGGCAGAGCCTGGTCCTGGCAGAGCCACTGCTATAGAGCCACTGGTATAGATCCACTGGCATAGATCCACTGACGGTCCTCAGAACACCTCTGTGCCCTAAGCTGGGTCCTGACGGTCGCTGTGGGCCCCACTGAACACACATGGTCCCTTGTCCGGGGGAGCCTGCTGCCCCTGGGCAGCTGTGGAAAATGAAGGAGCCCTGGAGGGCTGGCTGAGGGGAGACTATCTTCCCTTGTGTTCAAAGGGGTCCGGGCACTAGGGTTCTCCCCAGGTATTTCTTGCTCTGTGTGGTCCTCTTGAGGCCTCGCCCTCCTTTTGCCTCGAGTATTCCCAGGAGGGACGGTCCATCCAGGTGTTCTCCAGGACCAAGGACCCACTGTTCTTCCTCAGTGACCCAGGAAAATTAAGCCTCCTCCTGTTGGGACGGCTCAGAATGGTGGACTCCACAGTCCCTCCACGAGAGACGTGGTTTCCATGCGTACAATAGATCTTTCTCATCCCCCAAACAGAACACCCTCCTGCTCAACAGGCGTTATTCCTAAAGTGGCTTCACTGTTCAGACTGAAGAGCCACAGTAGCCAAAGTGATGAGCGGAGTAGAACCGAGCAGTCAGGAGAGATCTTGTTCCCTGTAGGAAACTGGGCATCTCTGAGGCCCTGAGCATCCCAGGAGGCCGATTGCACAGAGACCTCTGGTCGCTGACCTCAGTCTGCCTCCACATCCCTGGAATAGCCCATCATGGGCCCTTCACCCTTGGCAGGTGGAAACCATTCAACCTGCTGGGGCCGGTGTGTCCCCATTTCATGGCATTGGGGGACAACAGGATTCTCTGTCTAGGTCCCACTGTACTCAAGTCCTTGGGAAGATGCCCACCCCTGCTTGGGACTTGAGACTCCAGAGACTCGAGCAGCTGTGGGCCACTGGGTCTGGCCCCTTTTTACCTGGGGGCGGCGGTGGAATGGGGGTTACGCAGCCAGCCAGCATCTGGGAGCCCGGCGAGAGCGGTTCAGGTGTTCTCCGAAGCCGCCGCGTACAGTGTAACCTTTAGACAATTTTGTCTCACAGGATGGACGTGGTAGAGGTCGCGGGTAGTTGCTGGGCACAAGAGCGAGAGGACATCATTATGGAATACGAAAAGGTACAAGTCGGTCTGCTTCTTGGAGGGAGGCCTCTTCCAGTGTGCCCTGGTCAAAGGGTCCTGGGCTCCCTAGGAGCACAGGGCAGGGACGGGTGGCCAATGCCCCCAGGCCCTTGCACCCTTTACCTTGGACCCCTCACCAAGGCTCCCTCTGGGCTACAGGGACACCGAGCTGGGCTGTCAGAGGACAACGGGCCTAAGGCTTTTGGAGGCTACAACAACGTCGATCATTTGGGGATTGTACAGTGAGTCCTCTGCACTCCCCTCACCCCTAAAGCACCTGTCTCAGCTCAGGGATGGGTTTGCTTTTAGAAAGGCCTTTCTGATGCAGGACATGTCTCACCAGGTCGGGTCAACCTCCTTTCCAGGGACAGAACTCCTCCCTGACTCCCCTGCAGGTCCAGCCCGAGGTTGTTGTTAGGCCAGAGGTGTGGGGCCCATCTAGGGAGCCGGTGGGAATGGAGACTGGGCTAGGTCAGGCCCCTGGGCGCTCAGCAGTTCTGTCGGCAAGTGAGCACAAGAGGAGCGGGGCAGCCTGAGGGTCTGGCCCTGTCTACTTGGAGACAACCCCGGTGAGATGCAAGGGTTATGGCCACAGGGTGAGGGGACGCCTGGCCCAGCTTCAGGGCTGTTGTCCAGCAGGTCTCTGAGGGCCCACCTGCCCCTGTTCTCCCCCATTCCCCTAGAGCTACAGCCCTCACTGTCCCGTGAGGGGAAAAGGCATGGTGATAATGGGGGCTGTAGCCCTAGGAGAATGGGGGAGAAGATGGGCAGGGCCCCGTTCTGGGCATCTCACGGTGAGGCCAGGGAGGCAGCAGGGCTTGCGGCTAAAGACCTGGGTCTGGTGCTGGGAAGGGATCTGGGGCCGGGCAAGAGGAGCCCAGCCAGGAGCCCATCCCTCAGGGATCACAGGATGGAGAGACAGAGGATCCCTGGGGAGGTAGGGTGGGAGGGAGCTGATGAGCCGTGCCACTTCTGAAACGCAGGGTGTGTGGCTCGGGTGCAGGGAGAGGCAGGTGGATGCTGGGAGGTCAGAACCTGCAAGGGCCTTGGGGCTGTCAAGTGGGGTGGGCCTCTGGTGCACCCAGAGTACACCGGGCAGGTCTCAGGGCAGGCTCCCTTGACCCTGGCGGGGTGATGTGGTCACTCCCTGAGGGAGTCCTGTCAGGGCCCGGTCGCCCACCCTGGGCGGCCCCCATCCCATCTCAGGGCTAACCTTTCTCAGCTCCAGCAGAAAGCACCACCTCGAGTCCAGGACGGGCAGCCCCATTGGGCAGCCTGACCGCCCCCCACGCCAGGGGCCCCAGTAATCCCGGCCAGGCTGTCCCTACACTCCTTCTTCTCCCAGATCCTGCCCCCCCTGGGAGTCAGCCCCACAGGAAGGCCCTTGTCCTCCCTTCCCTGTGCCTTCTCCTGGGCTGAGCCCTGAGCTGGAAAGGGACAGAGCCAGTCCTTTCTGGGGGTCGGCACCCAGGCTGGGGCCGCTCCAGGCCCCGTGCAGTTCCTCAGCTCTGCCTGGGTTGCCTTACAGTGAGACGGAGCTGCCTCCTCTGACTGCGCGGGAGGCGAAGGTAAGAGCCTGATGCATGGAGGGGCTGGTCCAGGGACGTAGGGACTGGGTGGGTGGTCAGTGAGGCAGAGGAAGCAGCTGGCCTGAGCGGTGGCTGGTGAGGGCAACACGCTGTCACTGGGAGGGGCAGCAGTCCCTGCTGGACCTGACCCCAGGTTGCTGTTCACTTTGGCAGTTTGATAAAATTCCAAAAGGAGAACCACAGTCCTGGCTTGGGGGTGGCTGCGCGCTTGTGTCAGGACCCCACCTAGAGGCTGGGACCTAAGACTGGTGTGTCTGTGGCCTGAGGATGGTACATCCCGGGGTCCCAAAGCCAGCCCACTGGTGCTCATTTGCTCAAAGGCTCTCAGCCCTTGAGGTCTGCCCTTCCCTGGCTCCTTCCAGCTGGCTCCCACCAGGGCTCCAGAGCCCAATACCCAGCATCCGTGGGTGGCTCTGGGAAGCCTGGCAGCTCCGCTAACTCCAACATGCCTCATTTGACAGCAAATTCGGCGGGAGATCGGCCGAAAGAGCAAGTGGGTGGATATGCTGGGAGCCTGGGAGAAATACAAAAGCAGCAGGAAGGTAATGTGTGGAGGGAGGAAGCACTCTCTGCAGAGACAGGGGACAGGCACCCATGGCTGTGGCCTGGCACCGTCAGCCTCTCAGAGGGTGGGTGGCACACTGTCCTCGCCCAGAGGACTGCAGGCCTGGTCGCCAGATTTCCTGCCTATTCGTGCAAGCGTCACCTTGCTGGGAGGGAATCTGAATCTAGGGCTGGGACTACCCGGAGCTCAAGGCTAGGGATGCCCTGGTGACCTGAAGGAAGGAAAAGGTTCAGATCAGAGTTTCGACTCTGAGTGTCCATCCACTCTTTCAGTCCTGGGAAGGGAGACCCTGTCCCAGCTTGATCTCACCTCTACTGAGGAATCATGGGGCCAAAACCGACAATTTCCAGAATCCCCGGGCTCTGGTCCTCACTGGGGTCACCCCGTGGCCTGTGACACCAGATTGTTTTCTGCCGACAGCTCATAGATCGAGCGTACAAGGGAATGCCCATGAACATCCGGGGCTCGATGTGGTCAGTCCTCCTGAACATTGAGGAAATGAAGTTGAAAAACCCCGGAAGATACCAGGTACGCTCAGCCAGAGCACAACAAACAGGACAGGCCGTGTCAGGGGCCCAGGTCTCCAGCTGGAGGGAACGTCAAGACCACCCTGGGGAGCTGGGGGTGAAGGTCAGATGAACACCCTGGGCACAGACGGTGACACAGTCACCACAGACAAACTCAGCTCTGGTGACCCTCCCTGGCTTCAGTAACAAGCCAAAATGCAGCTTTCTGCAGAAGGAAACCTTCCTTCTGTCCTTCCTTCCCGAAGTGCTGACTGTGGGCTGACTGCCACTGGGGGCAGGGAGTCTTCCATCTGTCCTGAGACTGCTTCCTCCTCTTGGCCCTGCCCTACAGATCATGAAGGAGAAGGGCAAGAGGTCATCTGAGCACATCCAGCGCATCGACCGGGACATCAGCGGGACATTAAGGAAGCATATATTCTTCAAGGATCGATACGGAACCAAGTAAGCCTACGGGAGCCACAGGGTCCCAGCAGAGATGGGGTGAATGAGAGGGATGGGGGCTTCCCCGGAGCAGAAGCCAGGGTCACCCAGGAGGGATGACACAGCTGCCAAGAGCTCTCCCGGCCCAGGGAGCAGCCGGCACCATGAACCGAGCACCTCCCTGGTTCCAAGCCCTGGGCCAGACTGGAACATGTGGGGCCAGAACCCAGGAGGGTCCTGAGGAGATGGAAGGCAGCAAACAAAATCATGCACAATGGTGAAAGGTGCTCTCCCTGACTCATGGGGACCCATGGTAGGACCCACGGGAGGGTGGCAGGATAGAGGGCCCATGAGCCCCGCCAGGCAACAGTGACAGCACCAAATGCTGGGAGAATTAGGGGTCCTGGAAACTCTCATCCAGGTCTGCTGGGAACAGGACGTGGCACAGCCACGTTGGCAGCCAGTTGGGCAGTGGCTCACAAAGCTCGATGGACTTGAACCACACATCCCCAAAGTGTCACAGATATTGAACCCACTGATTTGGAAACTGCCATCCACATGAAACCTGCATGCCAGGTTCACTGCTTGACTCCTCGTCACTCACACACGGAGCCTTCGGGGACGGCCTTCAACACGGGAATGGGGAGAGCAAGGCTGGTCCTCCCTTCAAACGGAAGACCCAGTGAGAAAAGGGAACGAGCCGGTGATGCCCGCACGAACGTGGGTGGATCCTAGATGCATTTTGCTGAGGGACAGAAGCCAGACCCAATAAGCTACCACAGTAGGATTCCCATTCCTAGGCCATTCTGGAAAAGGCCAAACCACAGGGACATAGAAGCAGTCTGGGTGGCCAGGGGCTGACGGATCGGGGAGAGGCTGGGTACATAGGGGCCACCCTGGAGACTTGGAGGATGAAGGAGTCGCCCCAGGAGGGGCTGGCGCGGTGGCCGGGAGACTCTGCACATTGGTTCGGAACCGTGGAGGAACTGTACACCCACAGACTGAACTGGCGTGTGTGCAAACTGAAAAAAAAAGAAAAATCATTCAGAGTGAAAAGGATCAGGCAAGTCACTGTACAACTGGGCTATTTGCATGTCACAGATGTGGATTTTACTGAAACATTTCTTCAAGAGTCTCAGGCCCTGAAGAGCTCACTGCTTATCTGGTGAATCATCTGAACCTGAAATGGGATTTGCTGTTAGGCTTTGTAGACAAAGTGAAATTAACAACATCTGCACAAAACAAACCAAAGCCCCCTTTCTCTGTTTCCTAGGCAGCGGGAACTGCTCCACATCCTGCTGGCGTATGAGGAGTATAACCAGGTGAGTATTCCCGGCAGTGAGGTTCCCGGGCCATATTTCCATATTGACAGGAGTGGGTGTCTGGTGGGGGTGTCGTTGCTTCTTTTAAAGTTAGTATTTGTGACCCACCAGGATATAGGAGGTAGGATGTCAGCTCACCGCTGGCATAAAACTCCAAGGAAGGGGGTGGTCTCAAGGGGTCAAGCTGAGACACAAAGGAGTCAGGGCCTGGACTCCTGGTGTCACCTGGGCCTGACCACCACTTCTCAGAACAAGAAATGACGCCCTCCTCCTGGGGCTGCCCCAAAGCCCAGGAGCTTGGCAGCATCGCACACAGGATGGTGCTATCAGCAGACATTTTGGACAAGGTGCTGAAGTGCCTGACGGACTTGGCTCTTGTCATGAAATGAATGCGCATCCTGAGGAAGCCTCTCCTTCAGAGGAAGCCTCTCCAGTCACCTCTGCCCTCTCCAATGACATGAGTCCTCCCAGGTGACCTCAGCCCTCCCAGGTGATGTCCTTCCATGGTGACTCTGGCTCTTGCAGGAGGTGGGCTACTGCAGGGACCTGAGCCACATCGCCGCCTTGTTCCTCCTCTATCTTCCTGAGGAGGATGCATTCTGGGCACTGGTGCAGCTGCTGGCCAGTGAGAGGCACTCCCTGCAGGGTAAGTGAACAGCTGCCCCGGGGACCTCCTGCAGCCAGACCTGGGGATGGCCACCCTGGCCAGGTGATCACAGCTTTCAGCCAAGGCACCCTCCTTGTGTCGCCAGCTTGTTGGGAGACTTTAGGATGTCTCTGCTGAGGGTCCCACAGGAGTCCACGGCTGACCCCCAAAGCCCAAATCACACGCCTCTCATCCCCATCAGCAGAGGGCATCTCATCCTCCCCGTGGCCACCCTCTGTGTCCTGGAGCCACGCCCTCCGGCTCTGATTGTGTGCAGCTGACTCTCCCCTCCCTGAGAGTCCTCCTGCCCTCCAGCTGCCCGGGCTCCTGCTGCCATCGGTGCCCACGAATGGGCCGACCAAGCCCAGGTGGCAGCATCTCCCCATCCCCTGTTCCCTGGCCCGACCCAACTACCAGGAGGTGACCGGGAAGCCAAGCGCCCACCCAGTTCCGGCCGCCCTGTCGTGGCCTGAAAGTCAGGCTTGCCCTTTTTGCACCCTGGCCCAGGAGGCCTCCAGGGGAACCTCCAGCCAGGCTCCAGGGAATGTTCCCGCCCCACCTCCCCAGGGTAAAGGCCGCATGTTGAGGTCACCAGATGGGAGGGTGGGAGGCCTTGGGGTTTGGGGGCCTCTCCAGCTGCCCAGCTCTTGCAGCTGATGGCTCCACATCTTGGGGGAAGGCTCTGATTTCATGATGGGCTGGGGGCTTCTCAGGATTTCACAGCCCAAATGGCGGGACCGTCCAGGGGCTCCAAGACCAACAGGAGC
Organism: Gorilla gorilla gorilla; assembly: GCF_029281585.2. Lineage (NCBI taxonomy): Eukaryota > Metazoa > Chordata > Mammalia > Primates > Hominidae > Gorilla > Gorilla gorilla. Next base: position 54,403,517 of record NC_073228.2, on the reverse strand, counting down.
ATGAGGTAGCCACGTCACAACCGAAGACCATGGGGAATCAGGTGAGCTTATGGTCCCCTCAGCTCTTCCCAGAGGCCCTGCCTCCCGTGGGGCTGTAGGAGCAGGGGGGCTGGAGCCCCTCGTGGGGCTGGTGACTGGCTGAGTCCCAGCCAGGGCCTGACCTGGGACGTCGGGTTCTCCATGGGCTGGGAGTTGGTTTCCTTTCCTGCCCTGGAGGAGACAGAGGCACAGGGATGGGGGCCCAGCTCCCGCAGAGCAGGGCAAAGGGCAGTGTGTCCACCGGGAGTGTGGGAAGGTGACAGTGTTGTGGGGAGCTCTGGACACCGCCCAGTGTTCTGCACTAGGGGAAGGGTCTTCAGAGGCCCTGGAAGAGGGAGGTTTTTAGGGCAGCCCAGTGGCCTGAGCACCTCTGTTGCTTCCATCAGGACAAGAAAGATCTACGTGGGCAGCGTTCCCCGTTAGGCTGCCTCATCCGGCTATTGATTGACGGGGTAAGGAGGCATAGGGAGACCCTGGCTCAGGGACCCTCCTTGCCCTGCAGTGCCCTGCTTCCCCAGCCCGGGGGTCTGGCTCACTCCCAGCCCACAGGAGGCTCAGGCGGGTCCCCAAAGGACACACAAGCAAAACCCTCTGCCCAAGAGGGGTCATCCCAGGGCAATGGCTGGGGCTCAGGCCCAGCCTCATGGGCAGACTGGGCCAGGACCCCACTTGAGAGGGCTCAGGGAAGCCTCAAGCCCTGGGCAAGCCCCTCTCTCCAGGAGCCACATCCCCACTCAAATGAGTGCCCCCCATGAGGAGCTTCAAGACCTTGTCTGACCCAGCGTCCTGGAGGGCTCAGGCGACCCTCATGGGGAAGGTCACTGACTCTGGAGACTGAAGCCCCAGTGTGCGCAGCTCAAGCCACCAGCCCCAGCCTGGAAGGACCAGGTTCTTTCACACCTGCTGTCCCCACAGATCTCTCTCGGGCTCACCCTGCGCCTGTGGGACGTGTATCTGGTAGAAGGCGAACAGGCGTTGATGCCGATAACAAGAATCGCCTTTAAGGTTCAGCAGAGTAAGTCTACGTGTGCCCAGCGGGGCCTGGGGAGCCCTGGGGTCAGACCCCGACTGGCCCGAGGGCAGCTTCCTCACACTGTCCTCATGATCCTCTGTTCTGGCCCAGAGGGAGGTCTGGCCAGGTGGGCTGGGCAGGACACTGTGACACCGAGCCCATCCCCCACATGACCCAGATGAAAGTCGAGAGTGTGGTGAGCACTTCCCTGTCCGGATCGCCCCCCAGCCACAGTCTCCTGTGTATATCTGGACGCCTGGGGTGGCCACAAAAGGATCCGGCACCGCCCAGTAGGAGACTGAAGTGGCCACGGGGTATGAGCTGTGACCATTCCCAGGTAACGCCCCTGGCCTGATATCCACCCTGTCCCTAGAGCGCCTCACGAAGACGTCCAGCTGTGGCCTGTGGGAACGTTTTTGCCACCGGTTCGTTGATACCTGGGCCAGGGATGATGACGCCGTGCTCAAGCGTCTTAGGGCCTCTATGAAGAAAGTAACAAGAAAGCAGGGGGACCTGCCACCCCCAGGTGGGCTCCAGTGCCATGTCCCCTCCCATGTCACCCTCTGGGGTAGTCAATAGTAGGGGAGTGCCCGGGACCCGCAACCCTACTACCTGGGCCTTCCTCTTCACCTTTTCTTCCTCCTCTTCCTCCTGGACTCTAAGAAAGTACAGGAGGCCCACCGGTCCTCAGGCCAGGCGCTCAGTGCGTGTATACTGGACATGCTGTGCACGCAGGAGGGGGATGTGGGCAAGACCCTCCAACGAGCCCCCTCCCACTTTCCACGGTGTCTCCCTCTCCCCCTCGCAGGGCCCTCCAAGTTACTACAGGAGCCCAGACCCATTTATGGGAGACCCCGCCCCTCCCTGCAAGCACCCACAGCCTCAGAGAGCAGCAGAGGCCCCTCACTCCTGCACGCTCCTCCAAGGTTGCCAGGACAACAAGCCTTGAGCCAGGGAGACAAGGGAATCAGTGTCCCTGAGCCACAGAGCATTCAGGGAGAGGGCACAGGCGGGACCCCAGCCCCAGAGCCAGAGCCAAGAGTTCAGCCAGAAGTGGGAACGTTGAGTCCTGGCACGGACTGGGCAGCCCAGGAGGGCAGAGGGTGACCCGCATCCGGGCCCAATCACCCACTGCGGAGACAGGTCCCCACGTGAGGTGACAAGGGGCTGGGTGACATCCAAGGCCCCTCCCACCTGAGTTCTGACTGGGGGCCGTATCCCAGGCCCAACAGCCCTGGGACGAAGGTGTGTGGCAGGAAGCCCCCAGCCAGTCTGAACCCTGGGGGCAGTCCCAGGAGCCACCCGCCATGCCACGACAGATTCCCCACGCCAGGCAGCACGCACCCCTCCCTCTGGGATCAGCAGACTACAGGCGTGTCCTCAGTGTCAGTCCACGGGGGCCACACAGAGACCCCGAGGACTCCAGAGACGCAGGCAGGTGGGGCCCAGCCCGGAAAGGCCTGCGTGGGCTCACTGGAGATGCTGACCGCGTCTGTTTTCCTTTCAGCCAAAGCCGAGCAAGGGTCGTCGGCATCCAGGCCTGTGCCGGCTTCACGTGGCGGGAAGACCCTCTGCAAGGGGGACAGGCAGGCCCCTCCAGGCCCACCAGCCCGGTTCCCGCGGCCCATTTGGTCAGCTTCCCCGCCACGGGCACCTCGTTCTTCCACACCCTGTCCTGGTGGGGCTGTCCAGGAAGACACCTACCCTGTGGGCACTCAGGGTGTGCCCAGCCCGGCCCTGGCTCAGGGAGGACCTCAGGGTTCCTGGAGATTCCTGCAGTGGAACTCCATGCCCCGCCTCCCAATGGACCTGGACGTAGAGGGCCCTTGGTTCCGCCATTATGATTTCAGACAGAGCTGCTGGGTCCGTGCCATATCCCAGGAGGACCAGCTGGCCCCCTGCTGGCAGGCTGAACACCCTGCGGAGCGGGTGAGATCGGCTTTCGCTGCACTGAGCCACAACGTGGGCATGGACTTCCCGGCCCTGCAGTGCACCCAGCACTGATTCCAACCAGGGCGCCCCCTTCGGAGCTAGGGACGAACAGCAGTGTGCTCCCACCTCGGGGCCTTGCCTCTGCGGCCTCCACTTGGAAAGTTCTCAGTTCCCTCCAGGCTTCTAGAAGCATCTGGGCCAGGGCTCATGGCTGGATAATTTCCCTAGGCTTAACAACCCAAGCAAGCTTCGCATCCTCGTTTTATTTTTGGTTAAACTTATGAGAGTGTATTAAGACAGAGAGCAGCTCGAGAGACATTCAGAGATGGAACACACCAGACCCCAGATCACAAAGCCAACCATGCCCAGCCCCTCCCAACACCCCCAGCCCCACGACCATCGTTCTGAATTCTGACGACACCGTGAGCCTGCCTTTGTACTTTAAACTCATGGAAGGATAACCACCTTCACGTTTTGAAATAAATGTTTCCTGTTGAAATGATTTTAGATTTTAGACAGAAATATTGAAAAGGCACTATAGTGTCCTCCTATAACTTCCATCCAGCTGCCCCTAATAATGATGTTTTGCAGTCCCATGGCACATAAGAAATTTAGGCCGGGTGTGGTGGCTCACACCTGTAATCCCAGCAATTTGAGAGGTCGAGGTGGGAGGTTCAGGTTCACTTGAGTCTAGAAGTCTGAGACCAGCCTGGGAAACCTAGGTGGACCCGGTCTCTAGAGAAAAGTCAAAGAAATTAGCCAGGCATGGTGGCGTGTGCCTATACTCCCACCTAGTCAGGAGGCTGAGGCAGGATTATTGCTGGAGCCCACGAGATCCAGGAAGCAGTGAGCCATGATTGCACCACTGCACTCCAGCCTGGGTGACGGAGTGAGACTTTATCTCTTAAAAAAATTTAAGAAATTTAATGTGGGTACAATTCTATTAACTCAATAATAATGTGAACTATTATCTAACGTTATGAAGGCTAGAATTATCCCATTTTTGCCTAACTTCTCATACCTGTTCCAAGATCCCACCTTGGACTCACCCTCTGCCTTCAGCTCACGTCTCTTCAGCTTCCTCCACATGGTCCAGCAAACACACACCTGGGCTGAATGGGAGAGCTGGTTGGTCATACATAAAGGTAGACCGGTGGGCAGGGATTTTCAAACTTATACAGTCAATGAGTTTTCCTTGGTGTTCTGGAGAGCACCGTTTGAGAAACGCTTTGACAGTGAATCCAGGCCTCAAGATCCATCCGCTGCTCTAGCTTGAATTTTGCTCAAGCTCAGTGAACACCTGCTCTGCCGGGTGCACGTGAAAGGGGCAAGGATGAGTAAGCTGTAGATAAAGAAGACAGGACGCAGGGGGTCTGTCTAAGCTCTATCCCATGCCTTCAGCACTGAGGGATGAAATCCAACTCTTAGGGAACGGTGGCCACGTGCTGGGCCAGCCCCAGGCTCTCAGGATCTGACAGTGAGTGACGCAGAGCCAGGCCTTGCCCTTGGGGAGCTCTCCAGCATACACCTCCCTCTCCCCTCCCAGCGTCCCGCAAAGCAGGCGTCAACGCCATTGTGAATGCACAGAGGAGGAACCTGACTGTTAGACCTGGGTTTTCCAGGGTTGCACGGCTTCTGGGAGAGGGATGTGACCCTGAGGACAGGGCACAGGCCAGTGTAATGCCAGGATGGAATGAGCTGTGATCTGTGCTGCATAGAGGCCTAGGCCAAGGTGGGACTGACGGATGACCAGGTCAGCCGGGTCACTGAAAACACTCTTGGGTCCTCACCTGCCGGTTCCCAGGAGTCCGGAACTGCCAGGAGAGTGGTGGCAGGTCCCCCATCCTCAGCTGGGTGGGCCTGGATAGAACAGCAAGGCGAGGGCACATTTCCCTGGCCATTCCCTCCAGGCACAGCTGTGACCTGTTCATTCCAAATTTGTGGAAGTATTTCCACACACACAGAACTGCAAATAGCAGTGGACATGGTGAGAGGCGTTTGCACATGGGATAGGCAGGATTTTGGAGGCAGAGCCTCCAGGGCTTGCCGATGGGTTAGCTGCAGGGCTTGAGAGGGAACGGAGAATCCAGGATGATGTGTTCAAATCTGTCCATTCACCTCTTCCATTCCACGCCTGTGCTGGGCACTGGGAGAGACAGATGCTCACAGGAGCCGCGGCCGAGGGGAGGTGTGGGGGGAAGCCCAGAGTGTCTGGGCAGGGTAGGAAGCCCAGAGCGTCTACTGGGAGCCGAAGGCTTAGGTCCACCTGGGTGCCGTCCAGGTTCTCTGCATGTAGAAGTATAGGCTGAGCTTCCTGGAGGAGGAGCAGCTGCTGTTGCTGGTGACCAGCACATTGAGGAACGGAGACTACTCTGTCAACAGACAGGGGGATGACCTGAGGTCTGGATGGTCTAGGGGGTGGTAGGGCCCAGGAGGACCCAGGAAAGGGTCTCGGGGATGCAGAACATCCTATGGAGGGCATTTGGGAGTCAGTGCTCAGGTCACTCCGGGTCACTCAGGTCATTTGCCGGCCCCTGTCATAATTATTGCCATATGAGAGTGCCACCCGTCCTATGACATATTTTATATATTTCTGTGAATGGCCTACTTGTTTGTATTTATGAATTTATGTTTAAAGGATGGGCAGGGGTGCTCGAGAGGTCCCCAGGAGTTTCCCTCTGGGGAGAGGGGCCCACCCCTTCCCAGCAGCCATCTGAGCCCCCCGATCACTTGGCCACAGCCTCTGCCTGGAGAAAGCATCCCCCTCGGAGATATACGGACATCAGAAGAAACCTTCCTCTGTCACCAGGACAAATCCTGTTCTTATTTGAACCAAGGCCAGTTTTCCTAATGAATGCAGGGAGGACAGCACAGATCAATGAAACCAGCAGATAATCCACAAGACAGTTTCCCAGAGCTGGGAAATTTCCTTCCCTGCCAACACTTTTCCTGAAAGTTCTTAAGAATGAGGCAAACAGTTTAAGTCTCTCTTGCACTGTTCTTTTAGTGAAAGAGTTCAATGAGGAAGGAGAGGAAGTGGAGCATATGCTTAGTTTCCAAGCTGGAAAAGTGGCCCATGGTTAACCAAGACTAGATGTAAAAGCACAGGTGGCCGCAGGTCCAGGTGAGCCGGTCCTATGATGGCATGGCTGCTAATGCCAACAGATGCTCCTGTCCTCTCCTTTCAAGACTGACTTCTTCTGGTCTTTCATTCATTAAAATAAAATTGACAGGGCATCATCCGAGAAGCTCTACACTTTCCCTTACTTGGATTTCAGACTCTAGATTCTGCTGAGATTTGAGCTTCATGGTGAACACATTCTTGGTGTGCTTGCTGCTGAGGGGTGTGGAGGACAGAGAGATGGTGAAATGGCAAAGTGGCTCTTGAGCATGGGTGGGGGAAGCCCCCACATGTCTGAGTCAGTGCCACCTGGACACTACCCTTGGAGCATCCTGCTGAGGTGGCCATTCGGGTTTTCTTTCCTTTCCTTTTATTCCACTGTTTCTGAATCACAAATAAAAATCCAAGGCAAACAGCACATTCAGATCCCCAAGCTCTCCACCTCCAATGTGACCGGGGACGTGCACCACTTCAGGCTCATGCAGGACCCACAGCGTTTGGACCTCAGCTAAGGGACCTGCTTCTCTTCAGCACACTGGGCTTGTTTGTGTTGGGGTCTGAGCCCTGAGCGCATGGTCAAGGAGACCCCCAGGTCTTTCTGAACAGAGACAGCTGGCCTGGCGGCCTCCCTCTCACTGCATGCAAGAGTCTGTTAGGGCGGCTGTCTTGCTTCTATGTGTTGGGAAATTCAATGTAGGTACCTAAAAATGAAAAGTCCCAGGACATCTCCATGGCTTGGGATCCACAGGAGAGCATCATTGATGCTGGGGATAACTTAAACATATAGAAACCCGCAGGACTACCTTAGACAGGGCACAGGGCACAGCACCCGGGGATGCAGAGTGGAAAGTTCACCACTACAGCCTGGAATTGCCTCTGTGATGCCTTCTTCATGACACTTGGCTGCCTTCGTGGCTGGAAAGCTGAGGCCCGGATCCCAACATGGCCACAGGCTAGCAGCTTGCTTCACCTTCCTGAACTGCAATTTCTCCATCTGAGCCTTTCTCCTAAGAGGAGTGTGCAGGGTCACTTAGCCCATATGGGCCAGAAACCCCGCACAGTGCCAGGCACACAGCAGGCCCTCGGCAGATGCTGCCCCCTTCTGTCTCCACCACCCTCCTGGGGCTCCCTCCTGAAACAGCCTCCCTCAGCGCCTTGAGTCTTGCACCCTAACAGCCTCTTGCATGCAGTGAGAGGGAGGCCCCCAGGCCAGCTGCCTCTGTTCAGAAAGACCTGGGGGTCTCCTTGACCATGGGCTCAGGGCTCAGACCCCAACACAAACAAGCCCCGTGTGCTGAAGAGAAGGAAGTCCTTTAGCTGAGGTCCAAAGGCTGTGAGTCCTGCATGAGCCTGAAGTGGTGCAGGTGCCGGGTCACACTGGAGGTGTAGAGCTTGGGGATCTGAATGTGCTGTTTGCCTCGGACATCAAACATCTCACAGACTGCCTGGAAGAAGGTGGAGCAGACTGGGGTTAATGGTCAGCAGCAGCAGCATCCCCACCACTGGGGCTATCCCTTTTTAGGCCCTTACCATGGGCCAAACACTGAGCCATGTGCTCCATGTAACTTCTAAGCACGCTTACCTGATAGGGTGACAGCAAAGACTCGAAGAGGTGCCTGGGCTTGGCACATAGTAGCTATTGCTACTATTATGAATGTTGTTTTGCCTTTGTTTTTGTTTTGAGACACGGCCTCACTCTGTTGCCCAGGTTGGAGTACAGCAGTGCCATCATAGCTCACTGAAGCCTCAACCTCCCTGGGTTCGAGCAATCCTCCCACCTCAGCCTCCCAAGTAGCTGAGACTACAGGTGTGCGCCACCAAGCCCAGACAATTTTTTGTATTTTCAGTAGAGACTGGTTTTGCCAAGTCGCCCAGGCTGGTTTTGAACTCTGGGGTTCAAGCAATCTGCCCACCTCAGCCTCCCAAAGTGCTGGCATTACAGGCGTGTGCCACTGCGCCCAGCCATTATGAATGTCAATATTGACATGATCTTGTATCCTTATGCCCACACTGGGAGAGGTCTGATTGTCCCCATGTTCCTGGTGTGGAACCACATGGAAGAGGCCTATGTTATCCCAACAGCGCAGAAGCACAGCCTGAGTCTCTTCTTTGGCTGAGCCAAGGGCATGCTGGAGAGGCCTGAGAGAAGAAGGAGTCGCCCTTGTGACCAGTGCCCTTTTGGTTCACAAGGAACGTCTCCTCTTGTTTAAGCGACTTGGCTGAGCTTGCTACTTCTGCTTTGAGAGTCAAATATCAGGATCAAGACTTTAATTATCCCCAATTTACAGATGATGAAACCATATTGGGCAGGAAAGAAAGTCACCCCAGGAGAGCAAGTTGGACCTGAGCACTGGCTGAGGACAAAGGGGAATGATAATTTGGGATGTAGCTTGTTAAGGGGTCTCACAAGTGTTCTTGTGATCCAGGTGTCGAGAGGATACAGCAGAAAGGTTGCCAGGGAGACGAGGGTAGGGTACACTGCAAGAGTGGGAGAAATTAAAGAGAACATGCAACAAAGCCTTGGGACACTGGGAGGGGGATGGACCACCCTGTTTTGTGCTATGGGAGAAGACAGCAAGAAAAGGAATCTGTGTTAAATCCCGAGAGCCTGCAGGAGAAGCAAATGCCCTTCATTTTCTTCATCAGCGGTGAGACTGGCATCCCTGCAGCTTTGGGAAACCATGCTAGTGTAGATGCCAGCTCCCTCCAGCGGGCCTGACTGGGAGACCTTGGGCTGGGGTTCTGGTCTGGGGCTCCTAGGCCTGATGGGAGGAGAGTTCAGCCCCAGGTTTCCTGTACTTCATGTCATATCCAGACAATGGTAATTATTGAAATGAGAGACTCAAAAGAAGATGGAACGTGAACTTTTTTGTTGTCCCATGTGGACACCTGTGTTCAGTTTCCAGTTCTACCTCTTGCTGTCTGTGTGTTCTTAAGTAACTCACTTAAACCTTTCTGAGTCTCATTTTCTTCATTTATAAAATAAAAGACATAACATTTATGTCAGATATTGTCCTGAGGATTAAATGGGAGAATGAACAAGCCTCTTCTGCATTCCCCTGGCATCCAGGGGGTGGAGGCCAGAGAAGCTGCTAAACATCCTGCCAGGTGCAGGACAGCCCCCATCACAAAGAATTGACTGGATCCTGGTGTCAGTAAGGCAGAATTGAGGATCCTTGGTGTGGGGGAAAAAGAATAAACTCAGAAGCTTGGCAGATCTCAGTTCAAACCCTGGTTGTATCACCTCTAGCTGAGTGACCTTAGGCAGGTCTGTGAACTCTCTGAGACTTGGCCTCCTCATCGGTAGAATGAGGTAGATAAAAATGCCAAGCTCACCCAGAAATAACCCCATGCATATATGGTCAACAGATCTTTGACAAGGCCATCAAGGATATACAATGTAGATTCTTTTATTCCTTTACTTTCTTAATAGACTTGCTTTCACTGTACTGTAAAAAAAAAAAAGCACAATGTAGAAAGGAAACGCTCTTCAATGAATGGTGTTGGGGAAAGTGCATGAAAAAGAATGAAATTGCACACCTGTTTTACATCATATACACAAAATTAGCTCAAAACGGATTAAAGATTTAAATGTAATATCTGAAACCATGTAAATCCTGGAAGTAAACATAGGGAAAAATCTCCTCGACATTGGTCATAATTGGCAATTTTTTTTTGATATAACACCAAAGCACAGGCAACAAAAGTGAAAATAAATAAATGGGACTACATCAATCTTAAAAGGTTTTACACAGCGAAGGAAACCATGACAAAATGAAAAGGCAACCTACCGAATGGAAGAAAATATTTGCAACCCATATATTTGATAAGGGGTTATTTGAAAAAATATAAGGAATTCACACAACTCAATAGCAAAAATTAATAAATACATGAATAACTCAATTAAAAATAAGCAAAGGACCCCAATGGACTTTTTTCCCCAAGGAAGATATACAAATGGCCAGCCAGCATATGAAAAGGTGCTCAACACCACTAATCATCAGAGAAATGCAAATCAAAACCACAATGAGATATTGCCTCATAGGATAGGACGGCTCTTATAAAAAAACGACAAGAGATAACAAGTGTTGGCGAAAGCATAGAGGAAAGAGAACCCTTTTACACTGTTGGTCGGAATGTAAAGTGGTATAACCTTTACAGAAAACAGTATGGAGGTTCCTCCAAAAATTAGAAGCAGAACTACCATACGATTCAGCAATCAGGTTAGAACCTTGAAGAGAGATCTGCGCCCCATGTTTATTACAACACTATTCGCAATACCCAAGATACGGAAACAGCCTAAGTGTCCAGCAACAGATGAATGGATAAATAAAATATATATAAACAATGGACTATTAGCCATTCAAAAGAAGAAACTCCTGTCCTGGATAAACCTGGAGGACATTACGCTAAGTGAAATAAGCCAGACACAGAAAGACAAGTTTTGTATGATCTCACTTATAGGTGGGATCTAAGAGAGTCAAACTCATAAAAACAGATAGTAGAATGGTGGTTGCCAAGGGCTGGGGGTGGGGAAAATGGGAAGCTATTAATCAAAGGGTGTAAACTTTCAGTTATAAGATGAACAAATTCTAGAGATTTAATGTACAGCACAGGTGGTAATGGATGTAATAAATTTGATTGTGATAATTAGTACACAATATATACATATATGAAATCATCACATTGTATGCATTAAATATACACAATCCTTGTCAACTAAATATTTTTTAAAAAATTTTTAAAATGCCTAGGTCATAAGAATTCTGAAAATGGAATACAACAACATACATGAATGGACCTGCTACACAGAAGGTGCTAAATAGGTTTGTTTTGTTTTATTTTGTTTCAACTCTGGCAGATGTAGACTTATTGGGAAAGAATATAGAATGCACTTGTGCACAAGGATTATCTATACGATGGTTAAATATCCTGCATACATGCCATGTCATTTCTATTCCCCAGTCAATGGATAATAAAAGCAGAACCAGCCTTCTGGTGGTCACAAAACATTTTGACTTGAGAAAGGCTGATCATGAGCAATCTGGCAATGTACATCCCAGAGCGTGCATGCCCTTTGACCCACAGCTACCATGATGTCATGTCTAGCAATTAGTCCTAAGGAGATGATCAGAGATGTGTAAAGAGATTTCATTCTAACAGCATCCTCTGTAGTGGTATATGTCAGGGGCTGGTAAGCCATGTCCAGAGGAGCAGGCTGCATCTAGTCCACCACCTGTTTTTGTAAAGTTTATCAGAACACAGTCATGCCCATTCATTTACAAATTGTGTATGGCTTCTTTCCCTGCAACAGCAGAGTTGAGTGTTGCAACAGAAACCTATGGCCTGCAGAGTTTAAAATATCTACCCTTTGGCCTTTTATAAAAAAAGTTTACTGATTCCTGGTGAGTATATTAAAAAGTTAGGAAAACCTAAATCTTCAAGAGTGGAGAATTAGAAAGTAAGACGTGTTGTATATAAGACAGACAGTTTGTGTGTGCATTTATTTATAAATATATTATTTTGAAATAATGTTGTCGACATATGTTGCAGGTCTTAAAAATTGTTCAATATATAGTGTTAATCAAAAAATGGCAAATTGTAAAATGTAGACAGAATGTGATTGTGTATTTTGTGCATACACCAACAGAAAAGGGTGCTAGGAAACCTGTGGACCAACATAATAAGTGTGGCTCTTTTGATGGTGGTATCATGGATTTTTAAAAATCTTCTTGGTTTTCTGTAGATTCTGACTTTCCTGTAATGAGTATGAATAAGTATGTATTTCTTGAGAAATGTGAAAATAACTTTATCTTCCCAGATTTCTCATAATTGAAAATGTTGGAATAAATGGTCCTGGGACAGATCTTTCCACTGAGAAGGGCAGAAGGGAAACCCTGGGGATTCAGCTGGGTTTCTGTTGCATTTCTGGTAACACACAGTTGTGAAAGGCCAGTGTTGGCCATTCCCCAGGACAGTCTGGGGTAGAGGAGGTCAGGATTTAACTACTTGAGGGTCCGGGGAACAGATGTGGTGGCCACAGTCCTTCCAGACTCACTGTTTTCCCTTCCACAGTCCCCGTCTTCTCTTCACTGATGCACATAGATGCCTGACCAGAGGAGAGATTTAGTTTTCGTCCGAGGATTATCTGTTATGTTGCAGTTCTGAAATTCCCATAACGTTTAAGCTAGAACACAAGTGATTTCATTCTCTCCAATGTGTATGGCTTGATAGAAATATATTCTATTATGTAGCACCTTAAATCCAGATAAAACATAAGGAATTTCTATTGCATGTTTGTATGATCAATGTTAATAATATAAGAAAATCTAAAAAGAAGCTGTTTCCTATATTACAGTATGAAATAAATATGCTGAATGATTTGTTTTGGGGGGTGGAAAGGTATAAGACTGAGGAGGGTGCCTGTGGGGAACAGTGATAGGAATCCTTTCTTAAGGGTTGGGTTTTACATATGTCTTTTAAAATAGATGATATCATTAATAAATTATCTGTGGGCATCATGAAGAAAGTGTATAACGTACAACTTTATGAGCTTGACAGTTGGTGAAAACTTTTCTGTTTGAAATTTTATTTGGCCCTCCCCAAAAGAAATGTTTATTTATGAGCATTAGGATAGTTCCAGCAGTAATGCCTCAAAAGAACCAGGAGGTATAGTGTTGTCTAAAATGTGGACTCAGGAGCCAGACTGCCTGGCTGTGCAACTAGCCTTGTCACTTCCTAGATATGTGGCAAGTTAATTAACTTCTCAGTGTTCTTATCTGTAGAATGGGGATAATCCTAATATACATCTCAGGGTAATATTTAAAATTGAAAAAGTTAATTTTGTAAAGCACTTAGAATGATATCTGGCAAATAAAAGTGTTCATAAAAGTAAACCCTATAAAAGTGTTTACTCATTAAATACAATAATCTGAAACCATTAGTAATTTAAACATTTGTGGCTGACTTGGTAATATTTATGAAAAGAAATACTGTATTTATAATCTTTGACCTTATTTGACTCCTAGGAATTTATTGTCCAGCAAACATTTTCACAGGCAGACAAAAATATTACTATAAAATCATGTTTATTACATCAATCTGTGCAAAAGGAAAAAATAGACAATTAAAATGGCCATCAAAAGGAGTACTGATTAAATGAATGATAGTAAATCCATTCAATAGTCACCATATTATCCAAAAAGAATGAGGCATAGTCATGTGACGTGGGAAGATCCACGGCTAATGTTAAACGGTAAATGATATAAAATGTTATGCCCAATAAAATACTTTCTGTGAGAGAATATATGTTAATTTATGCGAGTGGCGCCAATGTGGAGGGTTGATGCTAATTTCATTATACCTCACAGACAGACCTGGGCTCTCCCACTCATTATCTATGTGGCCTGGGGTAAGTCATTTAACTGCTGTAAGCCTCAGCTTCTTCACCTGTCAGGCAGTGATACCCTGACTACTCTGCAGGGTAACTCTGAGATTTAAACGTGATCATCTCAGAATATGCCTGGCAAACAGTAGGAGCTCAGAACTTGATGTTTTTTTCCTACAGCAACTGCTGTAGGGGATAGCAGCTAATGCAAGAGGTTGGTAAATCCTTATATATATATCAAATATTGTAGAAACATAACTACATGCTACTATTGTTTCAAACCCTCCCCCCACCCTTTTTTTCCCCCTGAGACAGAGTCTCACTCTGTTGCCCAGGCTGGAGCGCAGTGGCGCCATCTCGGCTTGGCTCACTGCAACCTCTGACTCCTGGGTTCAAGCGATTCTTGTGCCTCAGTCTCCCAAGTAGCTGGGATTACAGGCATGTGCCACCATGCCCAGGTAATTTTTTTGGTATTTTTAATAGAGATGGGGTTTCTCCATGTTGGCCAGGCGGGTCTCCAGCTCCTGGCCTCAAGTGATCTGCCTGTCTCGGCCCCCCAAAATGCTGGGTCAAACCTCTTATATCCAGTAAAACAGCCTCACTGGGTCAATGGATATCATGTGGCTGCCTAACATTTTTACTTTATAAAAGGTCTTCCTGAGGCCATTTGAAAGTATGGATCAAAACACTTTATGAACAGGGCCACGGGTTTGCATGAGGCTTGTCAGTGGACCTCCAGGATGAAGACCAAAGTGACTGTGCAATTTCTAGTGGAATAATTTACACTTAAGATCTTATTTATTTATCAAAAGACTGCTGTGAGGTAGGAATTCTTAACCCCCATTTGCAGAAACTGAGACTTTGCCTGACACCACAGAGCTAGGAAAAAGTGGGCATAAGATCCTCACCAAGTCTGACTTCCAAAAGAAGATTCAAAAAGAAACGTCCTTGCTACCTGCCAAATCTCTGTAGAGCCAGCCATGTTCACACATGAAACAGGACAATGACAATAGCACCAGGAATAGCTACTCCTGGTCAGATGCCCTCATGAGCTCAACTCTGCGGGATGGGGACACCGGGCCCTGCTTAGGGGAAAGGAAGGGGGTTTGTCGAGGAAGCCCAGCCAGCCAAGCAACCGGAGATGGGAAAAACCTATTGGGAAGAACTTGCTTGCTCTAGCTGGGCTTTGCAAAGAACAGGAAAAGATGAGTCTGCACAGACAGAAATGGTCTAGAATGGCTGAATGTGTCATGTAGAAATTTTATGTTATGATTAATAGACTCGTGCCATTTCTTGGAACCACTTGCTTGTTTAATTCTAGTCTATCAAGTGATAATTTTGTTGATATTTAGAGGCTCCTCAGTTAATTTCTGTGGGATTTTTGGTTATATTTAATAAGGAAAATAATATGAAATGTCTAAGAAAAAAAGAAACAAAGTCAATTATTCCTGAGAATGTTTAAATTTATTGAAGTACACTTGTTAATTGTTAGTATAGAACCTACATTTCATGATAGAAAACCTTGGACTTGCCAGTTGTAGCTGCTGGAATGAGGTGTTTGTCCAGTACATCCAGAACGTCGCCACAGATTAACTTTAGCTCAGTCTCAACCTGAAGAAATAAAAATAAATTTTAAAAAATCAGATCGTTGAAGTCTAGAAATTCTGTAAATTATTACACATTCTATCTACCTCTGTTTTTGTGGAAGAGAGCTTAGTGTTACAGAGAATTCATTTCCCTCTCCAAACTCCCTTCCTCCCTTTTGACACAAAAGCGGAGAAAAGCTGCCTGTCGGTTATCAAAAGTATCTTTTCCTTCCTGCCTGCAATTAAGTGCTACACACACACCACCCCCCACCCCAATACCCCCTCACAGTCCAACTGCAGAATCACCAATGACTGAAACTAAACACTGATGCTTCTTGGTAAATGCTGGTCAATTACATGAATCTTTCACAATGTAGCAACTATTGTGTCCATTTACTGGGGAAAACAGAAGCTAAGACATTTGCTCAAAGGTCATCCCCTTAAAAGAACGTAATAAGCAGAGCTAGGATTTGAAACCAGGCAGGGTGCAAGGGACAGAACAAAATTCAAACCCAGGCAGTTTGCCTTCAGTACTTACATTCCTAACAAGGTTCAACAGGCAATCCCTTTAGTGCAAGAGACCAAAAACTAGTTAAGATACCAAAAATCTGGACCAAAGTAACAATTGCCACTCATTTATATTCATTTATAATGCTAAAAATGTGCACCACCTCTAAAGGCACATACCCAGTTTACTTCTTTTTTTTTTTTTTGAGAGGGAGTCTGGCTTTGTCACCCAGGCTGGAGTGCAGTGGTGTAATGTCAGCTCACTGCAACCTCCACCTCCCGGGTTCATGTTATTCTCCTGCCTCACCCCCCAAGTAGCTGGGATTACAGGTGCCTGCTACCATGCCTGCCTAATTTTTGTAATTATAGTAGAGATGGGGTTTTGCCATGTTGGCCAGTCTGGTCTCAAACTCCTGACCTAACTAAGGTGATCCGCCCTCCTTGGCCTCCCAAAGTGTTGGGATTACAGACGTGAAACTCCATTCTCAGCCTCTTTTTCCTTTTGTAATTAACAAGTGATCTATGGCATGATAGAAACAGTGTGAATATTCTGTCCCATAATAATCTTTACTTAATGGTTTCATCTGGATTGCTTCTTGCCCAAATCAAATATTACTATAGTGATTAGAAAATGGAGACTTTTCTATTTTTTCTGTATTTTTTCTATATTGTCATTCTTCTGTAAAGATTTTTTTATACTCCTTTTTTTGTTTTTTGTTTTTTTTTGAGACGAAGTCTCACTTTTTCACCAGGCCAGAGTGCAGTGGTATGTTCTCAGCTCACTGCAACTTCCGCCTCCCAGGTTTAGGCGATCCTCCTGTCTCAGCCTCCAGAGTAGCTGGGACTACAGTCATTTGCCACTGTGTCCAGCTAATTTTTTGTATTTTTAGTAGAGATGGGGTCTCACCATGTTGGCCAGGATGGTCTTGATCTCTTGACCCCGTGATCCAGCCACCTCGGCCTCCCAAAGTGCTGGGATTACAGGCATGAGCCACCGCACCTGGCCCTATACTCCCTTTTTAAATTTTTTTTTTTTTTTTGAGATGGAGGTTCACTCTGTTGCCCAGGCTGGAGTGCAATGATGTGGTCTTGGCTCACTGCAACCTCCGCCTCCCAGGTTCAAGCAATTCTTCTGCCTCAACCTCCTGAGTAGCTGGGATTACAGGTACATGCCACCACACTCGGCTGATTTTTGTATTTTTAGTAGGGATGTGGTTTCACTATGTTGGCCAGGCTGGTCTTGAACTCCTGACCTCATGATCTGCCCGCCTCAGCCTCCTAAAATGCTGGGATTACAGGTGTGAGCCACTGCACCTGGCCCCCTTTTTTTTTTTTTTTTTTGAGACAGGGACTTCCTCTGTTGCCCAGACTTGAGTGCAGTGGTATGATCATGGCTCACCACAGCTTGGACACCAGGCTGCCTCAGCTCACTGCAACCTCTGCTTCCCGGGTTCCAGTGATTCTCATGCCTCAGCCTCTGGAGTAACTGGGAGTACAGGTGCTCACCACCATACCTGGCTAATTCTTGTATTTTTAGTAAAGATGAGGTTTCACCACGTTGGCCAGGCTGGTCTCAAACTCCTGGCCAACATGGTGATCCACCTGCCTTGGCTTCCCAAAGTGCTTCATATTGTTAGCCCTAATTCTAGTCAAATTCCATAGCGTTCTTCTTCTTTATTTTTATTTTTTTATTTTTGAGACGGAATCTTGATATGTCCCCCAGGCTGGAGTGCAGTGGTGTGATCTCGGATCACTGCAGCCTCCACCTCCTGGGTTCAAGCAAATCTCTGCCTCCGCCTCCTGAGTAGCTGGGATGACAGATACCTGCCACCATGCCCAGCACATTTTTGTATTTTTAGTAGACACAGGATTTCATCATCTTGGCCAGGCTGGTCTTGAACTCCTGACCTTGTGATCCACCCACCTCGGCCTCCCAAAGTGCTGGGATTACAGGCGTGAGCCACCGCGCCCGGCCTGTATTAGATATTTTTAAGTCAGTTTCCTAAGACAATTAAATATTTCAGGTAGTTGGGACTTCTCTTTTTTTGGTTTGTTTTATTTTGCTTAATTTAACCATTTTAAATATGATTCTCTGGGAATTTTTTCTTCAAAATATAGAATATGTGTGCATTACTTTGCTAGGCTTGCTGCAACAAAGTACCACAAACTGGGTGGCTTAGACCACAGAAATTTATTATCTCATAGATCTGGAGACTAGAAGTTCTAGATCACGTTGTTAGAGTTGGTTTCTTCGACAACTGTGAGAAACCTTATGTTCCATGCCTCTCCCCTGGCTTCTGGTGGTTTGCTGGTCATCTGTGGCATACTTTGGCTTGTAGGTGCATCACCTGGATCTCTGCCTTCATGTTCACATGGTGTTCTACCTGTGTGCATATCTGTGGCCAAATTTCCCCTTTTTATAAGGATACCAGGCATATTGGATTAGGGTTCCTCTCTACTCCAGTAGGACCTCATCTTCACTGATTACATCTGCAATAACCCTTTCCAAATAAGGTCACATTCTGAGGAACTAGAGGTTAGAGTTTCAACATACGAAGTTTTCTGGGGGGTGGGTAAGGGACACGATTCAATCCATAACAATATGTTTATGAGTAAATGAGTTAGTGTGTTATTGTCTTTCTGCCACCTCAGAATCTGAGAAAACACCGTTTCTTTTTCCATTCCTTGGGCTGTAGGTGGAGAAGGAGGAGGATGGTGACGGTGATGATTTTTTGGTCACGGAGCATAATGTGACCCACTTTAAAAAACAACAGACAATTGTAAGGAGGAGAACTGTCATACACCTACTGCCCAGCTTAAAAATAATTAGATCATCTTCTTTAAACATAACTGTCATCCCATCATCACACCTAAGAAGTTGACAGTTTCCCCAGTTTTTTTTTTTTCTCTTTTTTTTTTTGAGATAGGGTCTTTCTCTGTTGCCCAGGCTGGAGTGCAGTGGCATGATAGTGGCTCATGGCAGCCTCAGCTTCCCAGGCTCAAGGGATCCTCCCATATAGCTGGGACCACAGGGGTGCATCACCACATCCAATTTTTTGAATTTTTCTAGAGATGAGGTCTCCCTGTGTTGCCCCACCCAATTTTTTTGTTGTTGTTGTTCCATTCTTTTTTTTTTTTCCTCCTGTTTGTAAGGATTTAATAAAGGTCTGTATGTAGTTTGGTTACTATGTCTCTTAGGTCTCTTTTCATTTATAGATTCCCCTCGTGATTTACTGAAGAAACGGGGTCATTTGTCCTGTAGAATTCTCAAATTTTGATTTTGCTGATATTATCCCCAGAGTGTCATTGACCATGTTCATCTGTTCCCCAAATTTCCAAAAACTGGTAGTTAAATTTAGGTGGTTGATCTGATTCAGATTACACTCTCAGTATCGCATATGCTTTGATCAGGAGGCATAATGTGTACTTGTGTGTGTGTATGTGTGTTTTTTTAGTGATGTTAGTGGTCACTGCCTGTGTCAGCATTTCACTACCAGGGTAATTTGGCAATGTCTGGAGACACACTGATTGTCACAGCTTGGGAGAGGGAATGCTATAGGTACCTTCAGGGGTAAGAGTCAGCACAGCACAGCCCCCTAACGCAAAGTATTAATAGGCCTAAAATGTCAGTAGCCCTGAGGTTGAGAAACTCTGGCCTACTTTTGTAGTTTCATCAGGTGTTTGTGAAATGGTTTTATTCTAACTGTTACTTCTTCTTTCTTTGTTAGCTGGAATTCTTTCATAAAGAGAAACTCTTTGATCAGTTAGTTACCCAAGGTACAGTTCATACAGGAAAGGCAGGATGTATGTTTGATTCTTTCCTAGTTTTCAAAATAATGAATTAGTTCCCTAGCATCTTCCAAAATTGACCAATGAACTTTGTGTGTGTGTGTGTGTTTTTCTTTTTTAGTATATTATGAACTTACACGTTTTAATATATTTGTGTTTCATTTCATCGCAGTTATTTTTATTTTTACTTATTCATTTATTGTTTTGAGGCAGGGTCTTAACTCTGTCACCCAAGCTGTAGTGCAGTGGTATAATCGCTGCCCACTGCAGGCTTGACGTCCCGACCTCCAGCAATCCTCCCACCTCACCCTCTTGAGTAGCTGGGACCACAGGTACACCACCATGCCCAGCTAATTTTTGTGTTTCTGGCAGAGACGTGGTTTTGCCATGTTCACCAGGCTGGTCTTCAAATCCTGAGCTCAAAAGCAATCCACCTGCCTCTGCCTCCCAAAGTGTTGGGATGATAGGCTTGAGCCACCGCACCTAGCAGTTATTTTTATTGGTGCTCATTTTTTCCCTTCGTTGAATGCTGGGTGCAGTGAATGCTGGGTGCATCTTCATGTTGGGTTCTGAGTCCTTTTGACATGAGCACATTGTCTGGTGTTGTACGAGAGAGCAAAATAAGGAAACTGGTGTTCTATGCTTATCTTGTACATTTTCCCCACACTTGGAATCAGCCATTCCTCCAGGGAGTGCAGGTTCACAGTCTGGGCTCTAAGAGAATTATAAGGTCAATGTGGTCATCATCTTTTAGTATTAAGTCAGATATTCTAAATTATTATTTACTTCTTACATTTGGCCCAAGAGTTTAACCAGATATTTTGGGAAAGAGAGAAGGAATTAAATAAATAAATCTCATGGTTAGAACTGAAGTGATAACTATACTTTCACAAGGAAATATAACTTATAACCCATGCAGAATAGAAAATTATTTTTGCTCCTTTAGATTTCTGAAGGAATGAAATGAGCTCTGGGAAGAAACTTTAACTGGAGCATCTTACCGGTATGATTCATGTTTTAACTCTGCTTCAGTAGTTTTTCAGGTTTATTACAAACCTGCAGTAGCCAACTGAATTAATTATCTCTAAACAGGGATTTAGCCAGTGGACTAGGCACACTGAAGCTTTGTGAGAGGGGAAATTGATGTTCACATTTTTTCCAGCTTGTTTTGAGCTCGATATATTCTTTTTTTTTTTTTTAATTGAGACAGACTCTCGCACTGTCACCTGGGCTGGTGTGCAGTGGCACGATCTCTGCTTGTGGCAACCTCTGCCTCCCAGGTTCAAGCAATTCTCCTGCCTCAGCCTCCCGAGTAGCTAGGATTACAGGCGCCCGCCACCACGCCCGGCTGATGTTTTGTATTTTTAGTAGAGACGGGGTTTCGCTTTATTGGCCAGGCTGGTCTTGAACTCCTGACCTCATGATCTGCCTGCCTTAGCCTCCCAAAGTGCTGGGATTACAGGCATGAGCCACCATGCCCAGTGAATATATTCACGTTTTTAATAGGAATAACAGTATAGTAAAATCTTTTTTAGTGCATGTTTAAGATTTGAAGATGTAATTTGACTCAGTACTTTCCACTTGCATTTTTTTCTTCCACTTGCATTTCTCCACTATTAGAATAGTGCCTGCTAAGACTATTCTAATACTTTATTATAGTTAACCCCTGCGAAAAGAGCTCCCAGAGCTTACAGTGCATTTGATTGATGTCATATGGACTATTCATTATTTTCTGAATTATTTTGTTTGTATAAAGCAATCTGAAGAGGATGTAAGTCAGTTTGATTCCAAGTTTACACGTCAGACACCTGTCGACAGCCCAGATGATGCAACTCTCAGTGAAAGTGCCAATCAGGTCTTTCTGGTAAGTGAAAGAATTTCCATGTAGTCATGGGAAATTTTAAGTATGAGGATGGGCTCTTCAATAAGAAAATTCAGTTTGCTTGCTTTGCAGCTCATGTAGGTAACCTGGCCCACTTTTTTTTTTAAATAAGCCATGCTCTTATAACTTCTTGATACCTACAAAATTGATTTTCATAACCCAACATTTTATTTTAGCAATTAGAGTGGGAATGTACAATTCTTTGGAGAGTATGATTCCCTTTTTTGGTTGGGCCACAGACTTAAAATGATGTTTGGCTTAGCATCTCAACCAAAAATTAAGTCATAGCAGTGGGAGAGAAAAACCTCACTAACTACATGTATTTTATTCCTGAAACAGCTACAGATTTTTGGTACATTTTTTTTTTTTTTTTTTGAGACAGGGTCTCACCTTGTAGCCCAGGCTGGGTGTAGGGTGTAGTGGTGTGATCACAGTTCACTACAGCCTTGACCTCCCAGGCTCAAGTGATCCACCCATTTCAGCCTCATGAGTACCTGGACTACAGGTGTGTGCCCCATCCAGCTAATTTTTTATTTTTTTGTAGAGACAGAGTCTCACTATTTTACTCCTGGACTCAAGCTATCTTCCCACCTCGGCTTCCCAAAGTGCCAAAATTATAGGCATGAGCCATCATTCCTGGCCCTATTTTTGGTACTCTTAACACAAGTAGGGGATTTTTTTTTTTTTTTTTTTTTTTGAGACTGAATCTCACTCTGTCGTCAGGCTGGGGTGCAGTGGCAGGATCTCAGCTCACTGCAACCTCTGCCTCCTGGGTTCAAGTGATTGTCCTGCCTCAGCCTCCTGAGTAGCTGGGACTACAGGTGCCTGCCACCACGCCTAGTTAATTTTTGTATTTTTAGTAGAGTCAGGGCTTCACCATGTTGGCCAGGATGGTCTTGATTTCTTGACCTCATGATCCACCTGCCTTGGCCTCCCAAAGTGCTGGGATTACAGGCATGAGCCACTGCGCCCGGCCAAGTAGGGGATTTTTTAAACCTAATTGTGAATATTTGACATCAAATTATATTGGTTCATATGTAATAGTGAATTCTCATTGTAGAAATATCCGTATAGATTTATAGCTTGTCTCCTCAGAAAAGTAAAAGTTTTAGATGTTGGCCAACAGAAATGATGGATTTATATCAGATGACCATCAATGCATACATACTATTTTGCTTAAATACCATATATGCTTGTTGATTTTATTACTGTACTTATATGTCACATGAACATCTTTCTCATTTTGTATCCTTTTTTTTTCTTTTGTCATTCATGTATGGACTACCTCTAGGGAGAATAGAATATGGGGAAAACAATTGTTTGGGAGTGTTTTTTTCCCTCTTTTTGAGTTCACTGGATTTGTCACTAACTTAATTCTATGCTTTTCTTCCCCACACTGCTCACTATTTAACACAAGTAGTGTTGTATCTTATGGGATGGGAAATAAGCTCTAAAGTTAGCATGGAGTTGGGACATGGTGGCTCACGCCTATAACCTTGAGGTCAGGAGTTCGAGACCAGCCTGGCCCACATGGTGAAACCCCATCTCTACCAAAAATACAAAAATTAGCTGGGTGTGGTGGCATGTACCTGTGGTACCAACTACTTGGGAGGCTGAGGCAGGAGAATGACTTGAAGCCGAGAGGCAGAGGTTGCAGGAGCCAAGATCATGCCACTGCACTCCAGCCTGGGCAATAGAGTGAGTGAGACTCTGTATAAAAAAAAATTAATTAAAAAAATAAAGTTAGTATGTAATGCAAAAGTTGTGTATAGTACAGTACGGTTTCAAGTAAACAACACTGAATAGTAATAATCCTCTAAATTAGTAATATAGAGCACATAGGCAAAATCTAATCTTACAGTATTAATTACATAAGAGATAAAAGATGAGTGAGTGCATGCATGTTTTTAAGTTCAAGTTTGATGTGTGCATGATCAAAGTTACGGTATCTCTGTTAGTAAAATCTTAGGTTCACTCAGGGAAGTGGGCATGAGTCACTTTAATTTTGGCTTTTTTTTTCTCTTTCATGTACTACTGATGTGGAATTTATACCTTTGATTTAACATAGAGACCTTTTCATCAATTGAACATTGCAGAATTTCAACTTATGTGACAGTTTCCCCCCACAAAATAGAAGCATTTTATTTAGCTACCAAGAAATCCTAAGTTGTGGTGGTAAATGTGAGATATTGACGCTTTCATTGCCAGTTAAAGTATTGTTGAGCTTTTCATAATTACTTAAATTGGCTATAACTGATGAACAGAGCAACTCATTTGTTAGGTTGTAGCCAGAATTCTGTACATAAAGTGGGTCTCTTGAAACATTAGTAAAAACAAAAATAGGCCAGGTGCAGTGGCTCATGCCTGTAATCCCAGCACTTTGGGAGGCTGAAGTGGGTGGATCACAAGGTCAGGAGTTCTAGAACAGCCTGGCCAACATGGTAAAACCCCATCTGTACTAAAAATACAAATATTAGCCAACTGCGGTGGCACACGCCTGTAATTCCATCTACTCGGGGGGCTGAGGCAGGAGAATCACTTGAAACCAGGAGGTGGCAGTTGCAGTAAGCCAAGATCGTGCCAGTGCATTCCAGCCTGGGCAACAGAGCAAGGCTCTATCTCAAAAAAAAAAAAAAAAAAAAATTCCGCATACATAAGAAGAGAATATGCATTAAAAAAATCAGCAGAGCCTCACATTCCAGGATTTTCTACACAAGAAACCATTCCTAAAATATGTGCTTGGAATTACTAGGGTTTCTCTTGCAAACATTTTAATAACACCTCATTCTTTTTTTATTATAATATTTATTTAAGCAAAATTTCTTTTTTATTTTTTTATTATTATTACACTTTAAGTTGTAGGGTACATGTGCACAATGTGCAGGTTAGTTACATATGTATACATGTGCCATGCTGGTGTGCTGCACCCATTAACTCGTCATTTAGCATTAGGTATATCTCCTAATGCTATCCCTCCCCCCTCCCCCCACCCCACAACAGTCCCCAGAGTGTGATGTTCCCATTCTTGTGTCCATGTGTTCTCATTGTTCAGTTCCCACCTATGAGTGAGAACATGCGGTAACACCTCATTCTTTAGGGGTGTGGTTATATGTGTCATGTTATTAGATCTTTACAGCAACTCTCCTGGGTAAAGCGGTTATTACTAGGTCATTTTATAGAAGGAAAAATAACCAGTACTTTTTTTTGCTTTACTTCAGTAGCTATTGCCTCCTTCAATTTGACATTTCAATCCTGGCACATAGTGGGGGCTCAACAAATATTTGTTGGAGGAATGCCATTTAAAATACAGTGATTGGATAGGAGAATATTTGAGGGCATTAACATTTTTTAAAAGCCAAAAAAAATTACAATTGGACTTATGAGATTTTGATTTTTTTGTGTATTTTCTTTTAAAAAATAAGCTTCTCTAGGCTGGGCTTGGTGGCTCATGCCTGTAATCCCAGCACTTTGGGAGGCTGAGGCAGGTGGATCACCTGAGGTCAGGAGTTTGAGACCAGCCTGGACAACATGGTGAAAGCCCGTCTCTACTAAAAATACAAAAATTAGCTGGCCGTGGTGGCACACACCTGTAAGCCCAGCTACTAGGGAGGCTGAGGCAGGAGAATCGCTTGAACCCGGGAGGCAGATGTTGCAGTGAGCGGAGATCACACCACTGTACTCCAGCCTGGGTGACAGAGCAAGACTCTGTCTCAAAAATAAATAAAGTATATAAATAAATAAATAAGCTTCTGTTTTGGCTTCCTCCAATGTAGTCTCTTTGAGTAGGAAGAAATTGTTATGATTTAAACTAGTAAATTCTCTCTTTTTTTTTTTTTTTTTGAGATGGAGTCTTGCTCTTATTGCCCAGGCTGGAGTGCAGTGGCGTGATCTTGGCTCACTGCAGCCGGCTCACTTGAACCGGGTTCAAGTGATTCTCCTGCCTCAGCCTCCCAAGTAGGTGGGATTACAGGTGCCTGCCATCACGCCTGGCTAATTTTGGTAGTTTTAGTACAGATGGGGTTTCACCATCTTGGCCAGGCTGGTCTTGAGCTCCTGGTCTTGATCTGCTGACCTATATCCGCCCGCCTCAGCCTCCCAAAGTGCGGGGATTACAGGTGTGAGCCATTGCGCCCGGCCGACAGGTAAATTCTTATATCAAAAAACTGAGTTAGACTTGGTCCCTGGAGCCGTTTTCCATCCCTAAAAAGATGATGTCAAGCTATCATGTATAATAAATAACAACTCAATTGACCACAGATTTTCCTTTAAGCCTAATGATGAAATAATATTATAATGAAATACTTAGAAGTTTTAAGGGAAAAAATCCTTTAAGTCATTAAATTAAAATTGAAACCAAAACAATAACTTCACTGTTTTAGGATAAAATTGGCATATGAAAGGTTTGATAGTGAATGACAGTAAGATTAACCTACTACAGCATTTGCCTTTAGCTTTTACTGAGTAATACTTGGAGCTATATATTTATAGCATTTGCTATAAATGTGCAAATGAAGACATTATTTATTGTATTACTGCTGAGATTAATATTGTCTTTTTCAGATTTCTAAAACATTACAGCAAATGCACACATGAGGGCTCTCTAATCAGCTAGCTATGGAGAGGGTAGGCATTTGTTGACTGTTAAGTCAAAACTAGTTCTATACTTTTACAGATGGAAAAATCAAGGTCCACCAAAGAGGTTATGATTCTACATGAGTTATTCTCTAGAGGAAACAAATTGGGTATTAGAATTTTGAAAAGATTAAACAGAAATCCCTGTCAGTGAATTTATGCTGGAGAATTTTGACTTTTATCCTAGCAACTCCTTACTGAAAATCTTTACCCATGCCATGATATAATTTATCTTCAATCTTAAATGGGTTTGGTAATAGTGTTTATAAGATGTAGGAGAGTTAATTAGAATATTTATTTTTATGAACTTTTGCTTTATAAAATTAAAAAATGTTAATTGTGCTTCATTTATACTTTTTTTTTTTTTTGAGACAGAGTCTTACTCTGTCACCCAGGCTGGAGTGCAGTGGCGTGATCTCAGCTCACTGCAACCTCTGCCTCCCAGGTTCAAGCGATTCTCCTGCCTCAGCCTCCCAAGTAGCTGGGACCACAGGCACGTGCCACCACGCCTGGCTAATTTTGGTATTTTTAGTAGAGACGGGGTTTCACCATGTTGGCCAGGGTGGTCTCGA
The DNA here is from genome assembly GCF_029281585.2 of Gorilla gorilla gorilla. Lineage (NCBI taxonomy): Eukaryota > Metazoa > Chordata > Mammalia > Primates > Hominidae > Gorilla > Gorilla gorilla. The sequence continues at coordinate 54,377,058 of NC_073228.2, read as the reverse complement.
ACTCCTGACCTCAAGTGATCTGCCCGCCTTGGCCTCCCAAAGTGCTAGGATTACAGGTGTGAGCCACCAACACCTGGCCCATTTATACTTAAGGCTGATTCTCAACTGATCTGGGTAAGATCCTTAGTCTTTCCCCATCTCTGACGTAATTCCTAGTTTGTCCTTTGGCTTTCCTGTATATATAAAGCTATCAGGCTGCTTGCAGATTTTCCGGGGAATAAGTCCCATAAACACTCACAAAGATTTTATTAGGGAGAAGCTATGATGCGAATATAGAATGTAGATTTTTTAATTTCAAAATCATATTAGGATATATATAAATATATAATATAAATATACAAATAAATCATGTGTAAGTTAACATTTAATATGTATATATTATATAACATATATGTATAACACATATATATACATATATATAAGTGTAAGTTAACACTTAATAAATCCCATATATATATGGGATTTATTAAGTGTTAACTTATAAGATCACAAGGAAACAACCAGCAGAGGAGAAAGATGTAGGCTGGGAGGCTAGGCCCTCTCTCCTTTTCCAAGTCCCTAGCAGAAAGACAAGAGGACCCCCTAAGCAAATGAATCAGGAGTCACTGTAAATAACAAATGTCTCCTTGAGGAGCCCAGGGACATAGGGTCCTGAGATTTAGAAGCAGCTAACACTGCCTGAAGAAATTATTTCCCTGCAGCTGTGCTGGTCTCCCAGTTGGGAATGTTTCCATAGAAGGGAAGAGTCTCCCAGACCATCCTCCATCAAGTCCCATCAAGCCCATCTTCCCTGAAAAAAATTAATTTTGATTTTCTCATTCCTTCTGAATATATATATTTTACACATTTATCATGTAGAGCCATCCCTTGGTATCCACAGGGGATTGGTTCTAGGAATTCTCATGGCTTCCAAAATCTACACATGCTCTAGTCTCTGATGTAGCATAGTATTTGCCCATAACCTATGAACATCCTCCCATATACTTTAATCTCTAGATTACTTAGAATACCTAAACAATGTAAATGCTATTAATAAATGTAAATGTAGATCATTGTTATACTGCATTGTTTTTTATTTGTTTTTCTTTTTTCTTTTTTAGTTTTTGAGACAGCATATTGCTCTAGCGCCCAGGCTGGAGTGCAGTCATGTCATCTCAGCTGTTTGTAACTTCCGCCTCCTGGGCTCAAGCGATCCTCTTGCCTCAGCCTCCCAAATAGCTGGGACTACAAGCATGTGCCACCTCACCCAGCTAATTTTGGTACTTTTGTAGAGAAGGGGTCTTGTTATGTTGCCCAAGCTGGTCTAGAATGCCTAAGCTCAAATATTCCTCCCACCTTAGCCTCCCAAAGTGCTGGGATTACAGGTGTGAGCCACTAAACCTGACCTATTGTGTTTTTTTCTCCCCAAACATTTTCCATCGATCATCGGTTGAATCCACAGATTTGGAACCCACATATTCAAAATGTCGACTGTATCTAAAAATGAAACTATTTAAAAGGTAGAAAAATGCAGCCACGATTTTGTCTCTCAATTCTTTTCTTCTATTTTCCTGTATGCTAGACTCAGTTGGGAACCCAAGACAGAAGGAGTTTAGAAGGGAGAACAGGTAGAGATAAGTGGGAAAGAGAGGGTTTTAAGGCCCTCAAATCTGTAAAGGGTGAATGCAGACTGCAGTACAGGACTGCCAGCTGGTCTCTGGTCTCAGCCTCCAGGAAGAACTGTGGCTATGTCACCATCCTCAGCTCATCTTGCTCCCTTGATCCCTGCCTCTGCTTGCTCGGCTCCTGGCCTCCTTGGAGGAAAATGCCTGTGTCAATGGGAGCATGATGGAGGGTTCCAGGTTGAGGTGGGATGGGGGATGAAGACATGTTTGCATGAACATGTCCTAAAGGAACATGTACATAAGGAAATGGACTCCCATCTGGAGAGTGAGCTGGGGGAGGTGGGCACTGCAAGGACTAGGAAAATAGGCCGGATGTCTAGAAGTTGCTCCATAATCCATAGTTCCTTTTGAGTGTCCTGCTTTGTCTGTTCTGGCTTTTGCCCCCACCCAGAAACCTGGAGAAACCTCAACTGGAACGTCAAGTAAGCAGATTCCAGCTCTCTGGGCCCAGGGTGAGAAAAGGAAGTTGTATGAAAAGAGGAGAAAGGAAAAAAACAGTCTCGTATTGTGCAACAGGTGAAGTCCCACATTGCCCCACTTCGAGGATTCCATTCTGCCATTTGTAATTCCTGGTAAGCATTTCTTCATGAGGCTGCCCTGGCCTCCTGCAACCTTCCCTGGTGGCCTTGCCTCTGTGGAGCTGAGCTCCTCCCTTTCCATTAGCTGAGGGGCAGGGAGGATTGGGAAAGGGACTCCATCATGAGGGAGAATCCCTCCATCATGAGGGATTCTGGCCCTAACCCTGCCTGCTCACTAACAATGAACCAGAGACAGGTCATGGTTCTGCTCTGGGCTGCATCTGACAGATGAGAGGATGGACTCTTTCCCAGACAGGAATCCAGGACCCCTCAGAGCACCCTAGATGTCTCAAGAAGAAGCATGCTTCCTAAGGGTCTTGGACCCTGGATCAAGCCTCAGCCCCAGAACTCAGTTGCTGAAGCAGATCTCCTCTTGGGATGCCTCTCCTCATTATAGTTCATCTCCTTGAGGTGTGTCCCTCTCACCCTGGGTTCCTCCTGCAGGGAGGTTTGGCTCACCCTCTAGAATGCTCCCTTTCCTGCCACACTGAGCTATTGGGGGTCGCTATCGGTGACACATCAGTTGGTGGTTGTATTTGTTTCCTATTGCTGCTGCAAAAAATTACCACACACTTAGTGTCTTATGACCACATATTCTCTAAAAGTTCTGGAGGTGAGAAGTCTGCAATTAGATTTACTGGGACACTCCCTTTGGAGGCTCTAGGGGAGGAACAATTTCCTTGCCATTTGCAGCTTCTAGAGCTGCATCCTAAAACCTCTTCACTCCTGGCCTCTTCTTCCATCTTCCAAGCTTGTAGCATAGCATCTTGCTTCTGCTGTCACATTGCTACCTTCTCCTCTATTACCAAATTTTTCTCTTCCTTCCTCTGATAAGGACACTCACAACTACATTTAGGGCCTGACCAGATAATTCAAGGTAATCACTCCATCTCAAGATCCATAACTTGATCATATCTCCAAAGTCCCTTTTGCCATACAAAGTGACATTCACAGGTTCTGGGGAATAGGATGTGGATGTCTTGGGGGCCATTATTCAGCTACCATAGTGATCTATACCTTGTCTCTGGCCTGGGGTCATCCATTCTCTCTCCCATCCCGTCCCCCCAGAATAGAATTGTGTATCTTTCTCCAAATCTGCACCCTAATCTTACAGACCATCCCAACTGCTCCTCCCTTCACTCTCTTTAGGCTCTGAGAACATCCTAGGAGACTGCTCTCCAACAGAACTTTCTGCAATGATGGACAGAAAGTCCATAATCCGTGCTGTCTAACATGGGAGCTAGCCACATGGGGCTACTGAGCACTTGAAATGTGACTAGTGTGACTCAGGAACTGAATTTTAAATTTTATTTCATTTTAATTAAATGTAATGAAAATGTAAATAGCCACTTTGGCCAGTGGCTAACATATTAGACAGCTCAGATCTAGGCAAATGAAAGCAGAAACTATGGCCAGGCACATTCTTTGCTGCTAGCCTCTTCCCACACCTGTTTTGGATCAGCTCTGCCCCCTAACCACCTTCTCTCAGTGTCCGCAGAATCTGAAGGAAGTTTCCACTGGGGCTCTGGAATGACGGAGGTGACTAAGGGCAGGACAAGGAAAGGGATTGTGTCTGTTGACCCCAGGGAAGTGCAGGGCCCCAGTTCTGCTTTTGCACAGGACTAAGAACACTCAAATGATTTTCAAGATAGTCTCTGCCTTGTCCTTACTCAACCGGTCTCCCTTTTGAGGACCACAGAGGTGCGTCACTAGGGAAGGTGTGCAGGAAAGGGCCCGAGCCTGGGAGCTGGCACTGGCCAGGCTCCTGCTCTGCTATGCACTCGTTGAGTGGCATGTGGCAAGTTACTTCCCAGGCCTTGGCCCTCAGTTTCCATAAAATGAGAGGGTTGGACCAGATGGTCTAAACTTTCCTTTTAGCTTTAGTAGACTACGAGTCTGTGTCCCATGGATCAGGCTTTATTGTGCATGTAATTCTACTTCAGAGTTGTGTTGTGTCTGACCCATGGAATAGGCAGTTCTGATTTAAGGATAATTAAGTAGAAGTGGCTTTAGGTTACTCCTGCAACACTTCCAAACAAAACCTCCATCCTACTGTCCTCATGACAACACTTCACAGTAGATTGGGATTTAGAGTGCTGATCTGTCAACTAACTAATCTAATCCTCATGATGATCCTGACAATTGTTAGGTCCATTTTAAGTGAAAAGGCTGAGGCTGAGAGGGGGAAGGAGAGAATCTTCCAGGTGCCCAGTCCCATGATGGGTGCTTTACACATCACCTCGTAACAGCCCTTTGAAGGGGTTAATATTATCTACATTTCACACGTGTGAACACTGAGGTCTAATAAGGCAAGATGACTTTCCCAATGTTATGCTGATAATAAGATGATGAAGTCACTTTTCTCACTCTTCTTCCACCTTTGCTGTGCTGCTTCCCCTCTTTACAACTCCCCCCCAAGATGTTGAAATGATAACCTCCTTTTTTAAGGCATTTTTTCATGACACTCCCCAAGCAGACCTACTAGCCTCAGCAAGTCACTTCACCTCTCTGTGCCTCTGTTTCCTTAACTGTGAAACTGGGGGCAACAGTCCCTACTTCATAAGGGTGTTAAAACCCTTGTTGAAAGTATGCAGTGAGATATGTATTAAGAGTGTTCAGCCCAGAGCTCATATTAAGGACTCAGCAATTGCTGATTCTTACTGCTTTTGGAAACTGTAGCTTACCCCACCGCCCAATGGTACCAGGCAATTCCTTTTACCCCCAAATCAAATTAAAATCACAAAGAAACTGTTTGCATTTTATCTTAAAGTTTTATTATGAAAACACATGGAATTAACGGTGTTATCCATGTATTTGCAACAGCAGAGAAACAGTGACAGTGGACCATCCCCATAGGGGACACTTATCCTTTGGCTAAACTAATATAAATAATGGAAATGACACCTAATACAATAACACGGCACATAAAAAAGATTAAATTAAGGGAAGGGACAGGAACTGCGGAGAGGAGTCCTGAGTGTGGAGGAGATGTGTCTCATGGAGAAGCATCCAGGCTCAGGTGACCTTCCCTGAAGACTTCCTGTCTCTGAGCAGCTCAGTTCAGTTCCAGGTCATACACGTACTCCTGGACCCAGGTCTCACTGGGGTCAGCGCAGACTTGCTTGCCTCTTTTGGTTTGGAATCTGTAGAACAAGGAGCAGCCAGATTAGAATCCCATGGGACCTTTGAGGTCATCTGGCTTTATCCCTTGCCTGTGGTAGGCATCTTCCTCTGCCTGACCATGGTCCATGTGGGGCAGCTCTGGTGGATGGGATCCTTCCTGGAGCAGCACTGGAAGCAGACTCCCTGTAACTTCCACTCACTGGATTTAGCTGTGGGCCCCAGGGGTTGCCCAGATTAGGAACCGGTGGGCATTGCAATCAATATGAATAGATTGCCCCATTCCCTGCCAGCCTGGTAGTGACTTTTCCACATGTTTTTCTAGCATGGTTTAAGGAATTGGTCCATGTCTCATAGGACCTATCTGCCTTCCCCTGCTTCCCTGTCCTCTGAATAACTTCCTCCCCAGGAACCCCCTTCTGTCTCGGCTGCCACTCAGCCGCCTTCAGCACTTGAAAAGTGAGTTCATGACCTGTGACCTCACTGCTCTCAGGGAAGGCTTCAGCCCTGAGAGCTGCCTCCCCAACGCTCAATCACCTCCTCCCCAAAACAGGCCCCCTTTAAAAATCCAGCCCTCACCCTTGCCTCCCAGGGCAGCCCAGGGGTTGATACTCACACCACAGCTGGCTGGGAGCAGAGGCTGCTGGTCTCATAGTAATCTACCACAAAGTTGCGAGGAAGCTTCCTCACGGTGTAAGAAAAGCAGCAGGCAGTGGGAGGGTCTGAGCCCACTGAAAGGAAAGGCCAGGGTGAGATCAACACTGTCAATGGGAGCTGTTTATTTTGACTTCTAATTTTGCATCTTCATTGAGCATCCCTGTAGAGCTACCAGAACCCCAAATATGGTCCCTTGTATCCATTCCCACCTAACGTGAGCAGGAGTCTTATTCTGAATAGTGGATCTTCAGAGAAGAACGAGATAGAAATCTAGAAGATTGGAACTGGATTCAGTCTCTGAACACATTGCACTCCCTTCATATGACAGATGGGGAAACCAAGGCACAGAGAGGGACAGGGGCTTGCTTAAACAAATAATTAAAGGTAGAGCCAATTCAACAGTCTTGACTTCCAGCCCATCGTTTTCCTCTGCTGGTTGCTAATTCTTAAGAAAATAGGAACTTGAATGTTACTGAATATCTACTAGACTCTACATTTAGCAGCAGACTACATGACAATATTCCTAGCTGCCTTTTGTCCCATCCCCAGATCCCACTGTTTGCCAGCCATGACTAGAAAAAAGGACTCTGCCTACACCTTGACTCGAAATAGCAGCTGCAAAAGTAGACTTACTTGGTGCTGAGAGCGCTGGAGAGCAGAAGGCAGCTACTAGCATGAGGAGAGACAGGACAGTCACGCAGAGCTTCATGGTGTTGGTGGAAAAGAGGTTTTCTCAGAGGTGAGGCTGCAGAACTCAGAAGCTTCAGAACCCAGCTGTGTCCTGTGCTGATACTGAGTTGGGAATCTCTCTTTATAGGGACTCTGAGGCCTAGGACAAATGTGGGGGCACAGGAGAGTGAGTGGAATTTCCATGGTAGAGATGATGTCATGGCTCCTGAAGCTAGCTGAGTGAGGAGTTCCTCTCAGCTTCTCTTCCCCAGGGCGATGTCATCATAGAGGAAAGATGAGGGAGGTGCAGGCGAGAAGAAAAGGGAAGTGGTACAACCAAAGGCAGTGACCGAGACTGGGGAGAGAGTTGCAAACCCCAGAGGAAAAGATGAAATGTTCACACCTGCTACAAGTGGCTTGTAGACAAGAACTGTGCTGCTCTTGGTGGTTGGCACCCCCAGATGCTGGAGGGTTCATGCCAGTCTTTCCAGGCTGGCCACAAGTCTGGCCCCAAGAACAAAGCGGGAGCCAGGACTCCCCCATCCCCTTCCTGTGCCTTCTTCTGCTGAGCTGAGTGCCACTGACTTTTGTGCCCTATATGTTTCCTTGGGCATGAAGAGTCCAGCATTGGATGTGCGGAGGGACCCAGTAGGGTGGCTCAGGAACATTTGTAAGTTCTTATTGGACACTTACCTTGTACCAGGCACTGAGAAAGCTGTGTTACACATATTATATATAATCCTACCATAATCTTGAGCAGGGGTGTCTAATCTCATTTTACAGATAAGGCAATTGGGGATCAGAGAGTGGTCCACTGATGCGCTCAATGCCACAGAGCTGATGAATGGCACTGCCAAGATTTGAATCAAGATTCATCTGACTCCAAAGTCCATTTTCTTTCCATGCTGTAGTCTCCAGAATAAACATAGAGTGTGACCACAAAGAGAAACCATTGACTGATAGACTGCTAGGAGCTATTCCACACTCAAAGACCGATTATACTCAGACTTAATTCAGGGAAGGGATAGGGCTAGTCTGTCCTAGGACGAGGAGGGAACAGAGAAGAAATAAAGATTTCAAGATATTTTCTTGGACCAGCAAAAGAACAGGACAAATTAACCAGTAAGAATCAAGTTTGGAAGACGCAGATAGTGAATGTTCTTCTAGTATAAAAACAGAATTGAGCTGGGTACAGGGCCTCACACCTGAAATCCCAGCACTTTGGGAGGTCAAGGCAGGCAGATTGCTTGAGCCCAGAAGTTTGAGACCAGCCTGGGGAACATGGTGAAACACTGTCTCTATTAAAAAAAAAAACACACACAAAAAACTTGACTGGGAGTGGTGATACACACCTGTAGTCCCAGCTGCTCAGTAGGCTCAGGTGGGAAGATCACCTGAGCCCAGGAAAGTCCAGGCTGCAGTGAGTGGTGATTGTGCCACTGCACTCCAGCTTGTTTGACAGAATGAGACCCTGTCCCAAAAACAAAGCAAAGCAAAACAAAACAAAACAGAATTGTATACCTAGTAATGAGTTTATCTATGTTACAGGCAAAATGTGTAATCTAAGGATGTGGGTGTGTCCCAGCCAGTCCATAGGGAATGCCCATGCTCATGTTAAGCCCTGGCTGGTTTGACAGTTGCTGGGCACCTGTACAGAAGGTGAAGCTTACAAAGGCCCTGCATACAGGAGTGTGCAAGGTTGGACAAATGAAGGGAATGAAGATAACTGGATCAAGATCTCTATCTGCCTTTAGCTCTGCTACTCTAACCCACCTGCTCACCTTTAACCCCACATTGTTACCTGCTCTTCTGTGAGAAAGAAAAAAGAAGAGTAAAAAAAGGGAGCCATGACTTCAAACTATACCACAGGGCTGCAGTAACCAAAACAGCATGGCTCTGGTACAAAAACAGACTCATAGACCAATAGAACAAAATAGAGAGCTCAGAAATAATGCTGCATACCTGCAACCATCCGATCTTTGACAAAGTTAACAAAAACAAGCAACAGGGAAAGGACTTCCCAGTCAATAAATGGTACTGGGATAACTGGCTAGCCATATGCAAAAGATTGAAACTGGACCCCTTCCTTACACCATGTGTAAAAATCAACTCACAATGGGTTGAAGACTTAAATGTAAAACCTAAAATATAAAACTATAAAAATATGATACCTGTAAGATAACCTAGACAATACGATTCTGGGCATAGGATCTGGCAGATATTTCATGATGAAGATGCCAAAAACAAATCACAACAAAACCAAAAACTGACAAATGGGATCTAATTAAACTAAAGAGCTTCTGCACAGCAAAAGAAATTATCAGCAGAGTAAAGAGATAACCTACAGAATGGGATAAAATATTTACAAACTATCTGACAAAGGTCTAATATCCAGAATCTATAGGGAATTTAAACACATGTACAAGCAAAAAACAACTCCATTAAAAAGCGGGCATTGAACATAAACTGACACATTTCCAAAGAAGACATACACGCGGCCAAGAAACATACAAAAAATGCTCAGCACCACTAATCATTAGAGAAATGCAAATTAAAACCACAATGAGATACCATCTCAAACCAGTCAGATGGCTATTTTTAAAAAGTCAAAAAATAACATGTTGGTGAGGCTGTGGAGAAAAGGAACACTTATACACTGCTGGTGGGAATGTAAATTAGTTCAGCCATTGTGGGAAGCAGTTTGGTGATTTCTCAAAGAACTTAAAACAGAATTACCATTCAACCCAGCAATCCCATTATTGGGTATATACCCAAAGGAATATAAATCATTCTACCATAAAGACATGTGCACATGTATGTTCATCGCAACAGTATTCACAATAGCAAAGACATGGAATCAACCTAAATGCCCACTGATGGTAGACTGGATAAAAAAAATTTGGTATATATATATACGTATATATATGTATGTATATGTATATATATATGTATATAGATGTATATGTATATATATGTGTATATAGATGTATATGTATATATATGTGTATATATATGTATATGTATATATATATATAATGGAATACTTCTCAGTCAAAAAAAAAATAACAAGATCATGCCCTTTGCAGCAACATGGATGGAGCTGGAGGCCATTATCTTAAGCGAACTAACACAGGAACAGAAAACCAAATACTGCATGTTCTCACTTACAAGTGGAAGCTAAACACTGAGTACATATGGAGACAAAGAAGGGAACAGCAGGCACCAGGGCCTACTTAAGGGTGAAGCGTGGGAGGAGGGTGAGGATGAAAAAAACTACCTATTGGGTACTATGCTTATTACCTGGGTGATGAAATAATCTGTACACCAAACCCCCGCAACACACAACTTACCTATATAACAAACCTGCACATGTACCCCTGAACCTAAAATACAAGTTAAGGAAAAAAGGGACCCACAGCATCTGGGAGCCACAGGAGAGGTTGGAGCAGCATCCCGGGGTACTTCAGGGTCATTAAATAAAGTACAAGGTCATCCTACCTCAGCACTCTCCCTCACTCCCCACCCGCACACACAAGCTGCACTTCCCTCATCTGTTCTCTCCCCCTTTTCTTTGTACAGCTCTTGCTTCAAATGTTCTGATCTTCTCCAAGACCCTCGCCCCCAGCTGTAATGTTCCGTGTTCCCTGATAGCAGATGTGTTAGTACCTCTCCTGGCCTTTCCTAGTTGGTGCAGTTTCATCTTCATGCATCGAGGACCTCACTTTAAGGGAAGCAGTATGTGTTTCATGTTCTCTGGATTCACACAGACTTCGTTATCTATGACATTTTTATTCAACCCAATGTACTAACCATCTGCTCTTTGTCAGGGCAGACAGAGCTGAACGAAGCCCCATCCCTGCCCTCGAAGAGTTCCATGTCTAGTGATGGCACTGACAGTGACAGAAATAACTATCCCATGAGGAGGAATAAGGTAAGTGTCATGTCAGAGGAAGAAACAAAGTGTCAGGAAGGCTGAAGGATGGAGAAGCCTGTCTATCAGCTGTAGATGAGTAGTTTCAAGTTAAGTCTCAATCCCCACTAGAGCAGCTGTCTGAATGAACAGGGTGGAGGGGTTAGGAGGAAGCCTGTTCTGGGGCTTCAGGAGAATAATGATTGATAAAATGGGTGATTAGCCATCACTGAGCCATACAATGAGTTTGTCTGTTGACTTTTGTTTCCTCGCCTTGATCTGATCTTTGGCTCATGGGGGTAAAACGTTTTGATGGATCTTCATGAAGATCCTAACAACAATACTATGTCTGCACCAGTGGAAGTCCACACTGAGAGTAAAAAGGACTTGTATCATTTTGTTCAGCCATATTAACTTACCCCCCACCCCCAACAAGATTTAGACACTGGTGCCATTTAGAACTCCTGGAGGGCAAATGTGGAGACTGGAAAGCCAAGAAGAGCCAATAAACAAATGATTCTCAAATACATGACAAAAAAGATGTTCATCTTCTCTAGAGAAACTTCCCTGATCTCTTTCCCAAGTAAACTCTGTATCCTTCACTGTGCTCCTACAGTCTCCTGAACTACTTCCTTCTTACCACCTATCACATATTTATCTATTCATGTGGTTTCCTCCCCAACTAGGAAGTGAGCTCCTTGATGCAGAAACTATGTTATGCTTATCTCCATGGAGGGGATGTGATGAGTAATATGGACTCAAGGTGTAGACCCCTATATAGCTAAATGAGTAAACCAAGTACGAATGAACTGGTTGTTCTGACATTCCACCCAAAAGGTGATTCCTCAGCCCTGCTAGTGTGGTACTTCCCCTTCTCCCCCACCCTCAACCCACGCATCCAGTAGTCTTATCATAATGGATACTATTCTTGGACTCAACTCTTTGTAGCTCAGGGTTGCAAGAAGTGACAGCAAGGGTCATCCATGGTTCCAGGGAGCTCCATTCAGAGGGCCACCCCCTCACCCCTGAGCAGGGAAGCCCTTCTTTCCCCCTTACTTGTGGTCATTTAGAGGTTTCCCCCTCCACATCCTTGACCACCACTATATTCATAACTCCATTCTGGGCATTTTTACATTTGTCTTGTCATGTTGTCCTCAACCTCTCAGGCTGCAGACAGGCCCAGCAGCCACAGCAGTAACATGACCTTGAAAAGGTCCTGGTATTTTTCATTTTCCTCAGCATATCCGTGGCCTGTGGTTTTACCTGACCCTGATCTGTTTTGCCACGGTACAGATTAGGAAAGCAAAACCTAGAGAAGTGAAAAGACCTGATCAAGGTCACACAGGATGCATGTCAAGACCCAAGGCCTACAGTTCCCAGTTCAGAGATGACCAGAGTCCCTCTACAGGTATGACCTTCTGAGATTACACATATAGGCAATCTCTGTTAATAACAGACTCTTAGAAGAGATTACCAAAGTGCTGAGGAGCAGGGTAGAGAGGCAGTCAATCTGGACATCCTGGCCTCTCCTAGAGTGTTGGGGAGACCTCTGAGTGTTGGGGCCAAGAGGTGGCCTCCAGTAGGTGGATGCCTAGAACTAGAGAATTTCTGGAGGGCAAATGTGGAGACTGGAAAACCAAGGGGAGGTGGAACATAGGGTCATTTTGCCAAGATAAGAAACCAAGACGAGGCAAATCCTGTGGTTTTGACAGTATGGTATCCAAGTCACTTTGGGGGAAATGGGAGCTGAAGCTGAATTGTGGATTGAAGAAACAAGTACACAATTATCCAGAGTGCAGCATTCTTCAGGATGAAATCTGTAATGCTGTAGTAAACTGAGGAATGAAGAGACCAATATGGGAGAACAGGAGGATATTTATTTTAAGGTGTGCACTGGCTCAGTGAATTCATATCCAAAAAGCTGAGCATTTGGAGCATTTCAACAAAGACAGAGTGGGGTTTTACAAGCAGGCTTACAGAAGCAAAACAAAAGCAGTTAATCATATCATGATAGGTCCCATAGTCTATAGCATAGCATAACTTGTGGCCTTGCTTAGCTGGTGGCCTTGCAGCTGCACTGAAAGAAAAACAAGAACTGGCTAAATACAGACATTTGTCCCTTTTTTTTTCTTCAGACTTGTTATGGAGGCGGGGTGTCTGGAGCCCATTCCTTTGGCTTCGAATTCTCAAACAACGTTATCTTATAACTGTCCTTGAAGCGAGCTTGCTAGGCAGAGGAAAACTTCTTCTCCTTTATTTTATAACCCTTCCTTGCCTGTTATTTTCTTGGAATGAACGAGTGCATATTTATTTTTTAAATTTCTGCCTCCGTAGGACAGTGAGCGGTTGGAGCAGCTCATCAGTGACTGCCACACTCTGACTACGGAGCTGGCCAGCCCCACTCTTCTTACCATGGAAATAGACCTTGGTCACCGCCACAGCCTGCTCTTAGTTGTGAAAGGTAGAGGTCAGGAACTTCAGGAGATGTTAAATTCCTGAGAGAGGGGTAAAGCCTCACCAGCATTCATGAGGTCAAGAAAACTTTCAGTATTCCTTGTGAAGCATCTTCCTTCAAATTGTTTCTGGCCTTTTTCCATGCAGGTGATAGGGAATACTCCAGCAAGAGATGAACATAATTCAGTAAAGCTGTATTGAGTACCTACTGTGTGACAGGCATTGTGTCCGAGGGCAAGGGTAAGCACTTTAGATGGTGGTAGTGAAGTGTTATGGAGGGCTTCCAAAAAATGTGAGATCTGGTTTTTTTTTTCTTTTTGAAAAAAAATTTGTGGCCAGGGGCGCTGGCTCATGCCTATAATCCCAGCACTTTCGGAGGCTGAGATGGGTGGATCATCTGAGTCAGGAGTTTGAGAATAGCCTGGCCAACATAGTGAAACCCCATGTCTATTAAAAATACAAAAACTTAGTTTGGTGTGGTGGCACATGCCTATAGTCCCAGCTACTCGGGAGGCTGAGGCATGAGAATCTCTCAAACCTGGAAGGTGGAGATGGCAGTGAGCCAAGATAGCTCCACTGCACTCCAGCCTGGGTGACAGAGCGAGACTCTCTCAATAAATAAATAAATAATATATATAACTAATATATGTATTATATCTATATATTTATAACTAACATATATATCAGTTTGTTTTTCTTTTATAGAAAGTATACATGGTCGTTTACAAAATTGAAAAAATATAGGGAAGCATATATAAGAAAATTAAAATTACCCTATCATTCTGTACCTAGCTTTATATTTTACTATTGGTACTTAATATTCTTTCATGACCTAGTATATCTTATTATTGCTACTTAGTCTTCTTCTGTGTGATTACAAACTTAAATATTACTCAAAAATGGCATGAACATACACATGATATTCTATTGCATAGATATACCAAAAGTTGTATTTAATCATTAACATCAGTCATTTACATTGCTCTAACTTTTCTCTATTATAGGTTAAACTTAAATTAGCCAGGCAAAGACAGGGATAGGGGTATCCAGGCAAAGAACAAGAGACCTGCACTTGTTTCGGATATAAAATGGAGGTATTGAAATATTTCAATAATAATAAAATGGTAATAGTAATAATAGTAGATAGCACTTACTATGAACCAGTAATGTTCTCGGCCTTTCACAGGTATTAATGCATTTAATCCTCACAGTGGCCCTCTGAGTTAGGTGCTGTAACTATCCCCTTTCACACACGAAGAAACTGAAGCACAGAGAGGTACGTAACTTATGGAAAAACACACAGCTGACACACAGCAGATTTGAAACTGAAGCCAAGAAGTCTGGCTCTAGAGCATGAATAAATCACAAAAGGGAAGTGTGCTGTATTATAAATTTATGTTAAAAGCGTAACAGCCAAAGTTTCTGTTATTCTGGTGTAAAATGTCTTTTCTGTTTTGCATTTTGCATGTCTTTGAACAGCAAGATCCATGGGTTTCTCTCTTTTTCTTAGAAAATTTGGGGAATTACATGCTGGGTTTGCTGGCTCATGCCTATAATTGTAGCACTTTGGGAGGCTGAGGTGGGCAGATCACTTGAGGCCAGTTCAGGACCATCCTGGCCAACATGGTGAAACCCTGTCTCTACTAAAAATGCAAAAATTAGCCAGGCATGGTGGCACATGCCTGTAATCACAGCTACTCGGGAGGCTGAGGCAGGAGAATCACTTGAACCCAGGGGGAGGGGGAAGGGGAGGCGGAGGTTGCAGTGAGCTGAGATCGCCCCCACTGCACTCCAGCCTGGGCGACGGAGCGAGACTCTGTCAAAAAAAAACAAACAACAACAACAACAAGAAAAGAAAAGATGGGAAATTACATAATGTTTTTCCTTAATTGTTCTAAATATGAATCCCTGCAGCTGTCGCGGGATGTGCCCACATTCATAGCATTTCACTCTGCCCTGTGGTTTACAAGAAGGTGAAATTGTGCTTTACCAAGTGGACACCTCCTTCATTAAAAGCAAGGTAGAGAGCTGCACATTTAAGGAACCACGAGTAGTGCAAAAACGCTGAGCCTTGGTTTTCAGGAAGTCTCAGCAGGCAAGTCACGAGGCCAGAGAGGTAGACAGGGGTCAGGTTACAGAGAAGCTTCCATTTCATGTCAGAAACGATGCAGAATGTTTGCAAGATTTTAAAAGGAGAGAAGCAGAGACTGATTTGAGCTTTAGCAAAAGTATATTGGATGCTGTATGGTGAGATAGATTAAAAAGAGACAAAACTGGGCCGGGCATGGTGGCTCATGCCTGTAATCCCAGCACGTTGGGAGGCTGAAGCAGGCAGATCACTTGAGACCAGGAGTTCAAGACCAGCCTGGCCAACATGGTGAAACTCCGTCTCCACGAAAAATACAAAACATTAGCTGAGTGTGGTGCCACATGCCTGTAATCCCAGCTACTCGGGAGGCTGAGACACAAGAATTGCTTGACCTGGGAGACCAAGGTTGCGGTGAGCCAAGATCGAGCCATTGCACTCCAGCCTGGGCCACAGAGTGAGACCTTGTCTCAAAATAAATAAATAAATTAGAGACAAAAGTAGAAGAAAAAGCAGTTGCTAGGACCCTCTTCTAGTTGTCATGGTGAGAATCCATAAGAACCTGACCTAAGACAGAGGCAGTGGGAATGGTGAGAGGCAGATGCATGTAAAATTGAATGTAGACTAGAGTTGGTGATTGAATAGCTGTAGGAGATGACAGAGAAAGAGGAGACGAGGGTGACTCTCAGCTTTCTGGACTGGAAGACTGATAGGAAGAGGCACTTTTTATTGGGTAGAGAATATGGAAGAAGGGGCAAGGGACCGGGAGAGGGATCGGATCCAGTACCAAGACATAACGCCCTGACCTACTGCACACATGCAAGAAATGGCTAAATAAAATAACAAGGACTCAGGACGGGAAACAAGGGGCTGGCTGCAGAAAGAAGGGGCTGTGTCAATGAGACATTGTCTGTCTAAGATACTAGACAGGGGACTCCAGGCTGCTGCTTCTGCCTGCATGAAAAGTGGGGCCCACACCTGCTACAACCTGACCACGCAGACCACATATGAGAAAAGGAGGCCAAAGCTGGGCCAAACAGGATGTCATCATCAGTGAACCCATCCGTGGGGCGCCTGCTGCCAAAGGAGATAGCGGAGGGTGACACTTGGGGAAGTGGAGCCTCGGGGCCAGAATCTGGAAGGAAAGCAATGCTCCGCGCTGGAGAGCACGGGCAGCAGCTCACAGTGGGGAGGCAAGCTGAGCAGTGCAAGGCAAAGACGCCGCAGAGGACAAACTGCCCAGCCAGGATTCCCCGCACTGCGGACTGGGACGCTCTGCTGGACTGAGGTGGGGCCTCGCAGAGGCTGAAATGAGCCAGAACGCTGGGACACAAATCAAATCCCTCCATGCTGAAGGGTCCATGGTGTTGACTGCTGGCTACTTTCTGTCACCACCACCTAAGGAATCTTGGGTGGTCAGTTTCCCAAAGATCAAGACTGTGACACCATGGCCTTTTTCTCTTTTCTTTTCTTTCTCTCTCTCCTTCCTTCTTTGCTTCTTTCTTTCTTTCGTCTTTCTTTCATTTTTCTTTCTTCTTTCTTTCTCTTTCTTCTTTCTTTCTTTCTTTCCTTTAAAGCAAATCATAAACTTTTAGATCCAAGTTACTGAAAACTTCTTTATATAAGTTTAATTTACATTTCTCTTTCAAATTTTATCTTTATTGGGACCCTCAATTCTTTTTTTTTTTTTTTTTTTTGAGACGGAGTCTCGCTCTGTCGCCTAGGCTGGAGTGCAGTGGCGCGATCTCGGCTCACTGCAGCATCCTGGGTTCAGGTGATTCTCCTGCCTCAGCCTCCCGAGTAGCTGGGACTACAGGCATGTGCCACCACGCCTAGCTAATTTCTTGTATTTTTAGTAGAGACAGGGTTTCACCATGTTGACCAGGCTGGTCTCAAACTCCTGGCCTCAGGAGATCCGCCTGCCTCAGCCTCCCAAAGTGCTGGGATTACAGGCATGAGCCACCGTGCCTGGCTTCAATTCTCATTTTATTTAAAAATTCTTCCTTGGCTCTGGAGACCTGTCACGCTTCTGACTGTCTCTCCTGATTCTGTGTGTGTGTATGTGTTTGTTTTATTTGAAGTTCAGGGATGCATGTGCAGGTGTGTTACATAGGTAAACTTGTGTCATGGGGGTTTGGTGTACAAGTGATTTCATCACCCAGGTATTACGCCTAATACCCGTTAGTTGTTTTTCCTGATCCTCTCCCCGTTCCCACTCACCATGGCCTTTCTTATCCTACCCTTCCCATTAGTATTTCAACTCCATAGTGAGAGTTCAGGCATAACACATATTGTTAGTCCAATCAGGGATTTATTTATTCACCAAATAGATATTAAGCTTCACTATATGTCAGGCATTGTGATTATCACTGGAGATACACTGGTAGCTAACACAGATAGGGGAATATAAAACTGACCAATTCCATCCACATGACCCTGGGCACGTCATTTCAACTGGGAACATCAATTTACCACCTAGGAAATGTCTAAGACCCTCCCAACTCAACCCCGTCCTACATCTCCCTTACATTATTCATTCAACGTATATAAATTAAGCAAATGCTATGCGTGCAACTATATTTTACTCCAAGCCAAAACACATGGCAAAGGGCTATTTCCTGGTTTGGGGATTGATCAAGAAAGTCTTACAAATATATAAACACTGAGATAGAATTATGTATTCAATAAATCATCTTTATTATAAAGAACACAATCATAAGAGATGGAGACTAGGTCAGGAGGCTCATCATGTTATAATCATCATGCGCTAGGATTTGGTTTAAATCAACCAACGAGACATGGTCTGGAGTTGGTTTACAATCTGAGAAGACACTCTAAAAAATCTGCCATTATAGGAGTGGTGTGAGGATCAAATATAATAAGTTGTGGTACAGGACGTGTAGCGTGTGGTACCTAGAGTCAGACTACCTGGATGTGAATCCCTGCTCTGCTAGTCATCAGCTTTACGGCCTTCGGAAAATTGCTTAACCTCTATTTACTTTGGTTTCTTCACCTGTTCAACTAAGAAAGTATACTGGTAACTAAATCATAGGGTTGTTTTGAAGACAGTTCATACATGTAAATCCCTATTATGGAAATCGGCATATGGTGATCACTCGATAAATATTACTTATTGTGAACTAAAATTTGTGTAGTTGCTAATCTATCATTAGTACAAAATAAAAGTTTGTTTCCAAACTCCCACATTGCCTTTATTAAACTATAAATTTCTTGAGAAAAAGAAACTAAAATAAAATCAACAGGACATGGTCTAGGTTTTTGAAGAGCAAATTACATAGGTAACTAATTATAACACACAGTGCTGTAATCACAGAGATAGAAGATGTCCCTTATCAGAACACTGACTGATTCAGCAGTTTCCATTTCCTTTTCTCACTCTCCACAACTCACAGAAGCCAGCTCCCAGAAAAGGAATCACGAGTATGGAGGGGGTTCCCCTAAGAAGTGAGTGAGGGAACGCAATTCAGGGTATCAACGAGAGCTGAGAGGCAGAGGGTGGGGTGAGAAGGAGCCATTGCCTGTGATGTAGGTTTCTAATGACACAAGTGGCAGAGATACCTTTATTTGGAATTGGTAGCAATAGGGGAAGATAGGTGGATGCCAAAGCTCCGGTGAAACCTACCACGTCCCCTGATCTTGCCTCTGCTTCTCCTCTCTCAAGACTGGCACTAGCCATCACTGGGGTGGAATGGAAACAGAGCTCATGTGTATTAAAAGACCTAACTCTAAAGACACTCAGGAAGGACAGAATTCCAAAGGCGTGGTCGCACTTGGCTTCTGTCCTCCGTTGTTCTCCCGCATCAAGTGTGTCAACTCTAACCCCTTTGGGGGGAATTCACGGCCTGTCCTGGTTTGGTCCGAATTTACCTTTATCATCCATATTCACCCCCACTGCTCTGCAGCTCCACTGAAGCACCCCCTCTTTCCTCTGAGCCACAATGTCACACCCAGGACTCTGCCTCAGCTGGGCCTCCACTGCCCACCCATCTATAGATGCCTAAATCCCGGGCAGTTATCCAGACACAACTAAAGTTCCATCCCTTCCATGAAGCCTTCCCCAACCCTCTGGTGGAAGGTCACTTCTTCCTCATGGGGTTCTGAGCTTTCATTTCTTTTTCTACTAAGAGTTTTACAATTACCTGTTCATACACTCTACCTGCCCCCATGAGACCAGGGGCATCTCAGAAACAAAGATCATTAAAACCAACGAAATCTATTTCTCATTATAAAATGAGATGCTGATTGATTGCAAAATAAGAAAATAAAGTATGGAAAAGAAAAAAAAGCATATAATCTGGCTGAGAAGGTACAGACCCTTCCACACCACTGAAATTATGTGTTGAAAAGAATAAGGAAAAAACTGCTTCAGTTTGGCATTATTTATGTAAGTATAGTATAGGATCCTTAAAATGGTTCAGAGAAATGGGAAATCAAGACTTCATTTTGGCAAAGCCCATTGAACAGAAACTGTAGCATATTTGTCAGTAATTTCTTTCAGATTAAACAACTGACAACAACCCACTTTTCAACCAGTGATGTTGGAAATGTTTTAAAACAAAATTAATTCATAAATTTGTGGGCTGACCAAGAAGGTAATAAAGTCTCACTAAATAAAATGAGGAAAATTCAGAAAAAGAAAAAAATAAGAAAATAAATCACCCATGGATCTAAGCACTATTCATTCTTTAAGGCATGTATTTCCAAGCCTTTTAATTTTTTCCATGCCTAGAGTTGGCATGGCATATATATATCTTTATACAATTCTTCAAATTTTATAGAATTTGTATAATGTTTTATCTTGCTTTTTTTAACCACTGATGCTATAAGCATATTTATGCCACTTCATTCACTTTAGAGACTTAATAATAAAGGATCTTGTGGATAATTTATCATTCCCTGATAGAGAAAAATTTAGCTTTGCTTATTTTAGAGTTATAAATGATGCTGGGTCAGGTATCTTTATGTTTGAAGATGGCTCCGTATTTGGGTTGTTTCCACAGAACTCTTTCCCAGAAATGCTTTTTCTAGGTTAATGGCTACACATATTTCTAGGCACCTGACATACTGATACCCACCTCTAAAGTATTTTTATGATCCACAAGTAGCATTCAACACAGCGCCCCAGTCACTCCGAGACTAATAAATAGACAAATGACTGAAACGTGACCTCATGCTTTCTATTCCTCCAGCTTTCATTGAGTTCCTTTCCTCTGGGAGGATTGGGGGTTGTCCAGCCCTCCACAGCATCAGCCCATTGACCCTATCCTTGTGGTTATAGCAGCTGAGGAAGCAGAATTACAGCTCTGTGGGAAGGAATGGGGCTGGAGAGTTCATGCATAGACCAGTTCTTTTTTTTTTTTTTTTTTTTTTTTTTGAGATGGAGTTTCACTTTTGTTGCCCAGGCTGGAGTGCAATGGCATGATCTCAGCTCACCACAGCCCCCACCTCCTGGGTTCAAGCGATTCTCCTGCCTCAGCCTCCCAAGTAGCTGGGATTACAGGCATGTGCCACCACGCCCGACTACTTTTGTATTTTTAGTAGAGATGGAGTTTCTCTTTCTTGGTCAGGTTGGTCTCAAACTCCTGACCTCAGGTGATCCGCAGCCTCGGCCTCCCAAAGTGTTGGGATTACAGGTGTGAGCGACCATGCCTGGCTGCATAGAACAGTTCTTATGAGAAGGGATCAACTAAGAATAGCCTTGGGTTGACACACACCCCTCTTCACACTCACAGGAGAAACCCCATGAAGCTAGAACCAGTCATGAGTTGAGAGCTGAGAGTTAGAGAGTAGCTCAGAGATGCTATTCTTGGATATCCTGAGCCCCTGTGGTCACCAGGGACCCTGAGTTGTGCAACACTCAGCATGACAGCATCACTACACTTAAAAATTTCCCTCCTCATCCCCAGATTCCATTTCCCCATCCGCCAGGGCTGCCTATAAAGAGAAGGAGAGATGGCTTCAGACATCAGAAGGACGCAGGCAGCAAAGAGTAGCCAGTCCCTTCTTGGCTCTGCTGACACTCGAGCCCACATTCCATCACCTGCTCACAATCATGCAGGTCTCCACTGCTGCCCTTGCCGTCCTCCTCTGCACCATGGCTCTCTGCAACCAGGTCCTCTCTGCACCACGTGAGTCCATGTTGTTGTTGTGGGTATCACCACTCTCTGGCCATGGTTAGACCACATCAGTCTTTTTTTGTGGCCTGAGAGCCCCGAAGAGAAAAGAAGGAAGTTCTTAAAGCGCTGCCAAACACCTTGGTCTTTTTCTTCACGACTTTTATTTTTATCTCTAGAAGGGGTCTTAGCCCTCCTAGTCTCCAGGTATGAGAATCTAGGCAGGGGCAGGGGAGTTACAGTCCCTTGTACAGATAGAAAAACAGGGTTCAAAACGAATCAGTTTGCAAGAGGCAGAATCCAGGGCTGCTTACTTCCCAGTGGGGTCTGTTGTTCACTCTCCAGCTCACCCTAGGTCTCCCAGGAGCCCTGTCCCTTGGATGTCTTATGAGAGATATCCAGGGCTTCTCTTGGGCTGGGGTATGACTTCTTGAACCGACAAAATTCCCTGAAGAGAGCTAAGAGAACAGTGCATTCAGGTATCTGGATCACATAGAGAAACAGAGAACCCACTATGAAGAGTCAAGGGGAAAGAAGAATATAGACAGAAACAAAGAGACATTTCTCTGCAAAACCCCCCAAATGTCTTCCAGTCACTTGGTCTGAGCAAGCCTGCCCTCCTCAACCGCTCAGGGATCAGAAGCTGCCTGGCCTTTTCTTCTGAGCTGTGACTCGGGCTTATTCTCTCCTTTCTCCACAGTTGCTGCCGACACGCCGACCGCCTGCTGCTTCAGCTACATCTCCCGACAGATTCCACAGAATTTCATAGCTGCCTACTTTGAGACGAGCAACCAGTGCTCCAAGCCCAGTGTCATGTAAGTGCCAGTCTTCTTGCTCACCTCTAGGGAGGTAGGGAGTGTCAGGGTGGGGGCAGAAACAGGCCAGAAGGCCATCCTGGAAAGGCCCAGCCTTCAGGAGCCTATCGGGGATACAGGACGCAGGGCACTGAGGTGTGACCTGACTTGGGGCTGGAGTGAGGTGGGTGTTACAGAGTCAGGAAGGGCTGCCCCAGGCCAGAGGAAAGGAATAGGAAGAAGGAGGCAGCAGGACACTCTGAGGGCCCCCTTGCCTGGAGTCACTGAGAGAAGCTCTCTAGACGGAGATAGGCAGGGGGCCCCTGAGAGAGGAGGGGGGGCCTTGAGCTGCCCAGGACAGAGAGCAGGATGTCGGGGCCATGGTGGGCCCAGGATTCCCCTGCTGGATTCCCCAGTGCTTAACTCTTCCTCCGTTCTCCACAGCTTCCTAACCAAGCGAAGTCGGCAGGTCTGTGCTGACCCCAGTGAGGAGTGGGTCCAGAAATACGTCAGTGACCTGGAGCTGAGTGCCTGAGGGGTCAAGAAGCTTCGAGGCCCAGCGACCTCGGTGGGCCCAGTGGGGAGGAGCAGGAGCCTGAGCCTTGGGAACATCCCTGTGACCTCCACAGCTACCTCTTCTATGGACTGGTTGTTGCCAAACAGCCACACTGTGGGACTCTTCTTAACTTAAATTTTAATTTATTTATACTATTTAGTTTTTATAATTTATTTTTGATTTCACAGTGTGTTTGTGATTGTTTGCTCTGAGAGTTCCCCCGTCCCCTCCGCCTTCCCTCACACTGCGTCTGGTGACAACCAAGTGGCTGTCATCGGCCTGTGTAGGCAGTCATGGCACCAAAGCCACCAGACTGACAAATGTGTATCGGATGCTTTTGTTCAGGGCTGTGATCGGCCTGGGGAAATAATAAAGATGCTCTTTTAAAAGGTAAACCAGTATTGAGTTTGGTTTTGTTTTTCTGGCAAATCAAAATCACTGGTTAAGAGGAATCATAGGCAAAGATTAGGAAGAGGTGAAATGGAGGGAAATTGGGAGAGATGGGGAGGGCTACCACAGAGTTATCCACTTTACAACGGAGACACAGTTCTGGAACACTGAAACTACGAATATGTTATAACTCAAATTATAATATGCATGCTCTAGGAGAATTCACTACTCGAATGGACACCATTAAGCAGAGTATTCTGTAGGGCATATTCATGATGAATCCAGCTCTTAATAGCAATTACTTACATTGTTGAGGCTTACTCGTACTGAGTGCTTTTTATACATTGCTCATTTAATCTTACCAATGCAATAGTACAGCTTAGGTACTATTAATACCTCCACTTGACAGAAAAGTAACCCAGGGCTCAGAAAGGTTAGACAACTTGGCTGAGGTTACACAGCATGTGAAAGGTCAATTGTGTTCCAAAACTGGACTTTTATCGAACTACAGACTATGCTGTTAACCATTGATCAAGTTATTTCCCAAAGTATGACCCACCTATGCTCAAATCTTACCCCATTCTTTAACAGATGATACTTTATCCATTGCAACCACTTCCTGTCAGGATTCTGAGTTGACATAGAGTGTTTCAGCAGTGATTATTTAAGCCAGTTACATCAGGATCTTTAGGTGTAGACCTGGGAACTGATATTTTTATCAAGCTCATGAGGTGTTCCATAGCATGTTAATGACTGAGAGCCACTGTCAATAGAATTCACCACTGTTTTCTAAATGTGGTAAGTATCTGCATATGGCAACAGGTGTATTATACATTATTTCTCTAGAATCTACACTCTACAAAATAAATAGCTAATGTTAGAGAATGAAAAGACAACCAGCTTCTGTGTGGAGCAGGATGCTGTCTATAGGTTTGAAAGGTAAGTTATTTAATAGATGGATTGCTTGCATTATATGTACAAGAAATGCATACTAAGCTAGGGTCCTTTTTGCAGAAGAAAGGGAAATTCAAAATATTTGTGTGAAAACCAAACGTGTTAATTTTTATGAGCTATGCTTATTTCATTTTGTTTAAAATAATCTAATTTCTGTGTCCAAACATGTTTAGAATTGTAGGGCTCAAACTCTTTAAAGCATAATTAAACACTACTACTTAGCAAATATTAAAATGCACGTACTATGTGACCTACATCCCATTTGACCTGATCCCATTTCTAGGAATCTGCTTCATAGAAACACTGCCAAAAGATAAGAATATGTAGACATGAGGATATTCTTTCAAGTATGGTTGGTAAAGAGCAAAGAAATGCAAACAGTCATCAGTAGGGGATTAATCAGTAGAGGATTAAGATGTCCATCAATGGAATATTCTGCAGTCAGTAAACAAAAGCAGCACACATCTATAACTGTGGAAAGTGTCCGTAATATTCTAGGTAAAATGCATACCTATTTACATTCAGTATATGCATACATATTCTCTACATATGCTACAAAACTGTCTGTAAAGGATATTATTTTGTTTTTATTTTTAAAAGCCATATACACACATATTTACATAGGCAAATATTTGGAAAGACATACATCAAATAGCTAACTCGTTTCTTTGAGGAAATGAGGCTTTTTTTTTTTTTTTTAGGAATGAGGGCTTTTCCTTTTTATATTCTGCACTTTTAAAACTTTGAGTTATTTTCTGATTAGCTTGCATAGCTTACCTCTCTGGTCTCATCTTACCCTGTTCTTTGATGTGTGATATTCCATCCATCACAACCACTTTCTGGTAGGGATTCTGAGTTGATGCAGAGAGAATAGAGCTCAGCTTGGCTTACAGCATTTTGATGCCATGATGGCTTTCGTATAATGAGGGTACAGCAACAAACACATCCTTTTGACAAGGCTGTTCTCTCTCTCTCTCTGTCTCTCTCACACACACACACACACACACACACACACACACACACACACACACAGAGGAGCAGTTTTGTCCCCATAGATGCAGTGAAGGTGTCATCATTCCTTCTTTATTGACTTTCAGGAAAAAAATATAAGGGCATACAATATTTGCCTGCAGTGAATTGTTTCACAAGGTCCAGAAACCCAAAGCTAAACAAAGTTTAATCATGCCCAATATTCCCTAAATACAAGTGTTGTGAACAAACAGAGTAAGTTAAACACAGACTCCTGTTAGGGAACTGGAGAATGGGAATTGCATTTTTAGGCAGTTCAGCTGATCTGGCAGTCCCTAGCTCTCCTCCCTGGGGGAATGTCCTCCACGGACAATCTGAGATGTGCAATGTGGAGGATCTGCTTTCTGGAGGCTGCTGACTTCCTGTCTGTGTGAGTTAGCCTGAGGTTGCCTTAGGTATTGTGTAATCAACGACTGTTTGGAACCAGTCTTGTAGTTTCTTTGGCAGTGTGACTCCCTTCTAATGTCCATAGGCTACTATTTGCTTCTGATCAATTCCATGGGCCAGGGAGCCAGAAGCAGAGATGTTTTCAGTTACAAAGCTCGAATTTGCATTTTAAATGGGGCTGGGGATACGCACTTTCTTTTTTCTTTTCTTTTCTTTCTTTTTTTTTTTTTTTTTTTTTTTTTGAGATGGAGTCTTGTACTGTCGCCTGGGCTGGAGTGCAATGGTGTGATCTTGGCTCATTGCAACCTCAGCCTCCTGGGTTCAAGAGATTCTCCTGCATCAGCTTCCCAAGTAGCTGAGATTACAGGTGCCTGCCACCAAATCTGGCTAAATTTTTGGATTTTTAGTAGAGACGGGGTTTCACTATGTTGACCAGGCTGGTCTTGAACTCATGACCTCGTGATCCACCTGCCTCAGCCTCCCAAAGTGCTGGGATTACAGGTGTGAGCCACCGCGCCCAGCAAGGGATGTGCACTTTCTAGCACAGACCTCACTACCAGTGTCACCTCTACCACCAAGTCCCCGGTGAGAGACCTCTGCCTGCATCTTGGCCCATGTGGAGGTGATGAATATTTGACCCTTGGCCTCATTAGGTCTCTCATCTTCCTGTCTCTGCTCATGCTAACTTTATCTTAGAGTAGAAAATTCTGCCATTACAGCCCTTCAAGTCTCCAGATTACTGGGTTCTCAGTCAATAAGTTGGAAGGGCCTTTTTTAGCAAGTTCAATTTCTTCCTTTTTCAATTTCAGATGAGCCCATTTCAAAGCAGCCTAAACTCTTTCTTAAAGGACCTTACTGATGTAATACATAGCTACTAAGTTCCAATATTCAGAATCTTCTTCTTTTTTTTTTTTTTTTTTTTTTTTTTTTGAGACGAAGTCTTGCTCTGTCACCCAGGCTGGAGTGGAGTGCAGCAGCGCAATCTCAGCTCAGTGCAAGTTCCGCCTCCCAGGTTCACGCCATTCTCCTGCCTCAGCCTCCCAAGTAGCTGGGACTACAGGTGCCCACCACTACGCCCGGCTAATTTTTTGTATTTTTAGTAGAGACAGGGTTTCACCATGTTAGCCAGGATGGTCTTGATCTCCTGACCTCGTGATCTGCCTGCCTCGGCCTCCCAAAGTGCTGGGATTACAGGCGTGAGCCACTGCGCCTAGCCTATATTCAGAATCTTTTCTATCACATTCCTTAATGCTGCAGCGTTGGTATTTGGCACAGGCTTTTAGCACCAAAATAAGACAGACCACAGTTCAACCAGCACGTGCAATACCTTGTAATGGGTATGGCAAAAGGTAGTGTCCAGACAGGACGGCATGGTGAATATCACCTGGGAACATGGAAGAAATGAACATTCTAAGCCCCACTTCCTTTCTTAATGGACTAGGGCCCAGCAACCTGTGTTTTCACAAGGCTCCAGGTAATTCTGATGCATGTAAGGTTTAAAACTCTTTCCATTTCACAAGGTCCTCCCCAAATTACCTCTTACTTTCTCATTTCAGCCAGTTCCACACTTCAGTCAGGGCCTGTGACTTTTAACAAACCCTGTGTCTCTGCACAGATACAGATCTCGTATCTCTCAGGATGCTGGCAGTTTCCAGGCAGAAAGCAAACAAGCAAACCAAACTCAAAGAGGCTTTCAGTAAATGCACGTTGTGGCTCCAAGACTATAGGGCATCGAGGTGGCCCTAGCTCCAGGCAAGGCTGGATGCAGCGGCCCTATGGTATCTCATGAGTCCTCTTTGCTTCTCTTTCTGATCTCCCTTTCCTGTGAGAGGCCCTGGGTGGCTGCCAGTATCTGCCAGTGTTACATGAATCCTTTGTTCATTTTCTGCAAGGAAGAGTGAGTCTGTGTTCCCATTGGAAAAAACATCACTAGGCCCTTTCGGATTTGACTGACTTAGGAACCGAATTTCCTAACCAGTCGCTGTGGTTATGGGGATGGGTTTCATTGATTTGCTTAAGTTAATCAACGCACATAACTTGAATCTTTGGGTTTACTGAATTTTACGTAAACTTAAAGCCTGAGAATGGTGCAGAAGGGAGATTTTCCTGAGGAAATGTGAGTTTCTGGCATCAGGAAACATGCAGAATAGATGCTGGTTAGGAAAAATAAGTTTTCACTATAATGTGTTTGTCTTTTTCCTGTTATTTTTGTCTTCATGATATAAAAGGCACTAATACTTTGTGTGTGGTAAACATTTCTTCTCCTATGCTCTCTAGATTAGAAGCTATTAGTCGTCCACTTTCCTGAATGACTTTATTTTTAATAAGATGCTGACTCGTGTATTTCCTGTTGCACAGTGAATGACTATTGCCCAAATCTAGGGCAAAAGAGACATAAACTCTTCATGATGTCAAGGTAACCACTAGAAAATGGGGCTACATACCCACGCCAGAACATACTAAGAAAGGTAGAACTGGCCCTGCCATAAGCACTACCCACCTTCCTTCATAGAAGCCAAAGATTGGGCACTGAGGATGCAGGAGGAGATGAGACAATTCTTAGAACAATGAGTCCTCAATAGAAATTGTCCATATTAAGGAAGAGAAGGGAGTCCTTTCATAGTGGATGGACAAAGGGGTAGACAAGGAGACTGCAAGCGAAGGAGACACTTCATACTTGCAGTTTTTATTCCTCTTCTTTCCTGGGAACTGCACCCACAAAAATACATTATGTGGGATTGACCACATCCCAAATGCTAGGTGGCTCCTGATTAAAATAAGCTGATCTGCATCTTGAGTTTTTTAAACTTACCATAACATAAGCATTTCTCATGTCATTGCATTGTTTGTAAAGGCTGCCTAATAGCCAATTAAGGGAAGATTCCATAATTTTCTCAGCAATTTCCATATCATAGGCATTTAAATTTGGTCCAATTTTAAGTTGCTATAAATATGCTGGGGACCAAATACACTTATGCATTGTTCATTTTTTCCATATTTGAATTTATTTCTATAGAGAACAGATTCCTAGACATGGACCCTCTTGGCCAAAGGCTAAGAACATTTATTTCAAGGTTCCTTATGCATATTAGCACCCACATTAAACACATCTTTAGGTCCTTTGCTTAGCGCATATCTCTCTTGAATGAACAGATGTCTGAAAGCCTGGCTGTACTCTCATCGCTCAGTAGCTCAGGCTTTGCTAATACAGCTCTGTCCATCTGTGTGTGATTGAAGTTGGGCTGTGCTGCTCAGGACTCCTGGCATCATTGCATAAGTCAAGTCTACACCGTTAGAACAGCTGTGGGATAACATAGAAGTTTCTGCTCTGCCAGGGGAAACTATGACTACAGAGCTTTAGTGAGAAGGAAGTAGCTAAGTGTGGTCCAGGGTGACAACAATATCTCACCTCCTCTCACTGTGGAAACCACTTCCCCATAAACAGCCCCAAGACAAGTGAGCACTTGAACTGTTCCTGCAAATACCCTGAGCCCTGTGGTTACCCAAGACCCCCTTGCATGTGCAAGTCAACAAGATACCACGGTGCTTAAAAAACATCCTGTCTCATCAGCCCCGGTTTCCATCTTCCCATGACTCAGGGCTTACCTCTTTAGAGAAGGGGACACAGCTTGGACCCCAGAAGGGGGCTGGTGACTGAGTGCGCAAGCCCTGTCCTCTTTTGCTCACTTTCTTGGGCCCCCACGTCCTCCTCATTCACAATGGCCCCCTGTTCCTAGGCCTCCTCTCACGAGTCTCTTTGTCCTGCCTTTTGCTGTTGTTCCCCTCACTCTCTAGCTGGGGTCAAACCACATCACCAAAGTCCAAGGACAAAGGTACCCAAGTGAAACAGAGAACTTCCTAAGGGATTTTCAAAATGCCCTGGGCTATCTGTTCAGGAAGATTTTCTTCCCCAAAGAGTTTTCAGTTTTTATTCTATAAACCTTAAAGGCAGGATACGGTCTTGTCCTACTTAGGGAAGGAGAACATTGAGTAAGTTTCAACAAGCGGCAGAACCCAGCTACAATCCCGGTGGCCAGCTGAGTCATAAAATTGCCACAGGTCTGCCTCACAGGTGATTTGCAGAGATGGCCTCTTGCTGGAAAAATCTCTTCTTAGACCATATTATGTTCCCCCAGTAAAGCTGGAATAAGAGGCAGAATATTTAATTAGCTGCAATTCCTACAGAGGGAGACGGAGGCCAAACCTAAGGCTCAAACAGAAATGGAAGGGAAAAGTGGGGAAACAAGAAATCCCCAACTTCCTGCTGGTTCTTCTCACCCCCAAATCCCCAACTTCCTGCCAGTTCTTCTCATCCCCAAATCATCCCCTGAACAGTGCTGTCTCCATCTGCTTCCTTCTGATTTTATCACTGGGTAGAAGGAGTTGGCTCATTTGTCCCCAGTGAAAAATGACTCAGGGTCACGCTGCTCCTTCCCTCGGAATGCCCAGGTCCCCAAGCACCCAGGCATCTGCTGCTTTTTCTAGGATCCCCAGAAGCCCCCTAGCAAAATGGTAGATGGCAATTATGAGACTCACTGCTGGTGCCAGGTGAGGGCTGGTGCTCCTGCCCATCTCTGGAGAGAAGCAGGACTTGGAGGGTGGCAGCCTGCAAGGGCACCAGTCGGTTTGAGGGCCATCCTGGGGACCCCAGGCCTTTGAGGTCCTATCTGGTGGTGGGACACAGGGAAGGGCCATAGAGGTGTTTTCTGGCCTGACCTGGGGTCTGCAGGGAACCAGGGAAGAGCTGCCCCTGGCAGAGGGAAGACAGGAGGAAGTGTTAGCCGGAAGAGGCTGCCTGAAGAGACCCCCTGAGCCACTGATGAAAGGTCTAGGGAGCTGAGGTTGGACAAAGAGTCCTGAGCAAGTGGACAGGCCCTACACTTGCCAAGACAGACAGAAGAAGGCAGCACGGAACCAGGAATTCTCTTGCTGATTCCTCAATTTTTATAACTGTCTCTTTAACAGCTTCCAAAATGAAAGTGGCTGAGGCTGGCAGGTCTGTGCCAACCCCATCGAGTTCTGGTGCCAAGTGCATCATTGACCTCAGAGTCGAATCCCTGAGTGACCTGGAAGCAACAAGACACTGTTACATTTGTGGCAAATTAGGAGGCAGGGACCCAGGCCCTAGGGACGTCCCTTCAATTCCTGAACCTACCCCTACCCAAGCAACCACACTCTGGGGCTCTTCTTAACATGCATTTCAACTTATCTATTTAATTTTTGTAATGTATTTCTATGAGTTCTTGACTGCTTGTCGGAAGGGACCTCACAACACCCTCTACACCCCTTCCTCAGCCCCTCCAGTCACGCAGTGGCTGACACATATTCAGGCACATGGCTATTCTTTTTGGCTCTCATACAAGGTGGGTGGCTACGTTCAGCTTTTTCTAGAGGACATTGTTCCAAAGCTGTCAACCAACAAATATTTATAGAACATTATTTATCATTTCTGTGTTCAGCTATGTAAGATAATGAATTCGTTTTGAGTAAACCAGTCTTAAACTGTTGGTGATTCTATTGGCTTTGTTTTGTGACAAAGCAAGGTGGTGGGATGGGAGGGGAAGAGCAGAAAACTCTGAAGAGGGGAAGTCAGCAGAAAGGAAATGACAGTAATGCCTCTCCCCAAATAATGAAACACTACTTTATAAAACAAGGATTATTTTATAAAATATTATGCACCCAGTGTATAATGCATATGCACTAGGTAAATTCATGCTTGATATATATATTCATGCATTTAAGTTTATTTTTCTCATGAGTCAAGCTCTCTTAAAAATTATTCATTGTGCTTCAAATTCTAACAGTGTCTCCAAGGGCTAAGTATTATTAATATTCCCATTTAATAGAAGAGGAAATGTTGGCTCAGAGAGTTAAAACAACTTGTCCATGGCCATGCAGCGAATAAATAGTGTAACTAATATGCAATCCTATGAGCATTCCAGAACCACCTGGGATGGTCGTTTAAAATGCTCACAAGAGAACTGGGTTTGGATGCGGGAATCTAGATTTTTACCAAACCCCCAAGTGATACACATGCAGACTAAAGACAAGAAACTACTGAACTTGTCAATAAGACTTTTTTTTTTTTTTTTTGAGACTGAGTCTTGCTCTGTTGCCCAGGCTGGAGTGCAGTGGCATAATCTTGGCTCACTGCAACCTCTGCCTCCCAGGTTCAAGCAATTCTTCTGCCTCAGCCTCCCAAGTAGCTGGGAGAACAGGTGCCTGCCACCACACCTGGCTAATTTTTGTATTTTTAGTAGAGACGGGTTTTCACCATAGTGGCCAGGCTGGTCTCAATCTTCTGACTTTGTGATCTGACCACCTCGGTCTCCCAGTTTTTTGTTTGTGTGTTTGTTTTGTTTTGTTTTGACTTGTTTTGAGATGGAGTCTTGCTCTGTTGCCCAGGCTGGAGTGTAGTGGTGCCATGCCGGCTCACTGTAACTTCTGCCTCCCAGGTTCCAGTGATCTTCCTGCCTCAGCCTCCCAAGTAGCTGGGATTACAGGTGCATGCCACCACACCCAGCTAATTTTTGTATTTTTAGTAGAGACGGGGCTTCACCATGTTGGCCAGGCTGGTCTGGAACTCCTGAACTTGAGAGAGCTGCCTGCCTCGACCTCTCAAAGTGCTGGGATTACAGGCATAAGCCACTGCACCCGGCCTCAATAAGAATTTAACCACTCTTTTAAAAATAAGACACACATGGTAATAGACATCTTACCTGGGTATTATTTCCCTAGAATCCATGCTCCACAAAATCAGTGGTTAACATTAGAGAAAGGAAAGACAGTCAGCCAATATATACAATAAGACTTCTATTGTGAATGCAGAATTACTTGATTGATTGCCTAGACTGAGGTTAAGAAACTATGGTCCTCAGAACAAATCTAGTATGACCCCTGTTTTGTAAACAAAGTTTTGTTGAAACACAGCCACTCCCACTCTTTTACATATTATCTATCCCAGCTTTCCAAGACAAAGGTGGAGTCACATTGCTGCAACAGAGATTATATAGCCCACAAAGAACAATATTTACTATCTGGTCTTTTATAGAAAACGTTTGCTAACTCCTGGCCTATGTTTTAGTATATACTTTTTTAAGTATAAGAAAGTTAGACTGAGTCAGGATTCCTGCTGTACAATGCAAGGGGGAGAAATTCAACACACTTGTGAGAAATGCAAAATATATTAACTTTTTGATAAGCCCCACTTTGTGTGTTTAAAACAATCTATTTTTTAGTATCAAAAAGTGACATTTTGGTAATCGGCATTTTTAAAAAGCAATGACACAGTCTGTAAAAAAATTTAAAATTTACATACTCTTCAGTCTATCTTATTTCTAGGAATCTATTTCAAGAAACACTATCTAAGGAAACAAAGGAGGGCCAAGCACGGTGGCTCACCCCTGTAATCCCTGCACTTTGGGAGGCCAAGGCAGGTGGATAGCTTGAGGTCAGGAGTTCAAGACCAGCCTGGCCAAGATGGGAAAACCTCATCTCTACTAAAATACAAAAATTAGCCGGGCATGGTGGCAGGCGCCTATAATCCCAGCTACCTGGGAGGCTGAGGCAAGAGAATTGCTTGAACCTGGGAGGCAGAGGTTGCAGTGAGCCGAGATCTTGCCACTGCACTCCAGCCTGGGCGACAGAGTGAGACTCTGTCTCAAAAAAAAAAAAAAAAAAAAAACCACACACACACACAAATTGTTGGCACACCGCTGTTGTTTGCAGCTCTGTTTGTAAAAACAACCAATATAAATCAGCTCTTTAAAATATGAATAGTTTAAACCATGATGGTATAGCCACATAACATGAAATTACTGAAAAGAATAAAGTAGATACACATACTGAAAACAAAGCTATCTATGATATTAATGTAAAACTAGGTATATAGAATATATTCCATATGTGGAGAAAGAAGCAGAATGGCAGTTGCCAGGGGCCGGGGGAGGAGGAATGGGGAGGTGTTGTTTAATGGGTCCAGTTTCAATTTTGCAGGATGAAGAGGCTGCTGGAGATGGGTTGCACACAGCGTGAAGGTAGAAAGTACTGAGCACGACTGAACTATACGGTAAAAATGGGTGGGTGGGTGGGGAGTGAAGGAGCAAAAAGAAATGGTTGAAATGGGAAATTTATATTTGTGTATTTTAGCACAATAAAAAACACCAAGAGTCTCCCAGGACTGGTAGTGCTCATTGAATGCTCACAACAGCCACGTAGGGCAGGGACAATCAACCCTATTTACAGATGGGCAAACTGAGAGACTGACCCTTAGAAGAGTGGACAAGCAAGGGTGCACCCCGGGGCGTCCAGACTCCCCCAGGCCCTCCAGAGGCCTGTGCCAGTCCTGCTTCAGCTTGCCCACCCTGGGCCCCTCCCCACACCCCAGTCCCAGCTCCCCACGACCCAGCCCCAGCTCCCCACGCCCCAGGACCCCGGCTCTTCCGGGAAATGCACCACACCCCCGTCCCTGCAAAGCTGGATTTACACAGAGAAAGAACTGGGGACTGGGGGAGCCACCATGGCTCGGGGCCTCCCATCTGCACTTCCAATGCCTGAGGGCTACACCCCTAAGTGGACCCCTAAGCAGACCCCCAATCCTGGAGAGATGGGGGGGTCTTCGCTCCGGGGGGCACTGGTCATCCCCATCTTCAGCTTCCGGTGGCACATTTGATGCTAGGGAAACTCCAGACTGGCAGCCTGCAGGCCCTGGTGAGTGCCCAGGCCCAGCGCAGACACCCCTGTTGCTCAGGGGAGAGGCCCTGGAAAAGCCTGAACGGGACTCTCCCCAGGCAAGGTCCACATCCCAGGCAGGGCTGGGGTTTGACGCTGGTTTTCTGAGTGACACGGCGGGGGCCACAGCTGGGCTGGGGCTGGTGGGGTTGGGGAGGGGGTCTCCCATCCCACCCCCACCCCACACAAACCGATTCCTTGCTGGACCGCGACCTCTTCCGGCCTCGGTTTCCCAGCCAGTCCCGGCCGGGCCGGACAGGCACCCTCGGGGGCGGGAAAAGGTGCCAGAACGCCCTCCGGCCGGGCCTTAGCCCCGGGACTCCGGCGTTTGCCTGCTCCATGGGGCTCGGGGCTCGGGGCTCGGTCCGGGAGGAGGGGGGTCCTTTCTGCTCCAGGACAGCTGGCGCGACCGGTGGGCAAAGGTCCGCGGCCCTGGAGAACGCCACGGCGGGGTCCACGGACACCAGAGGAGGAACCGCCAAGGTTTTTCCAAAGGACAAGCGGCCCGGCCCGGCGGTCCTCCTAGTTCTTCGGCCCGCGCGCCACCCGGGAGGCCGAACCGGCCCCAGCCCGGGGCCCCCTCTCCAGCCCGCCCCAGCCCCGACCCTCCGCTGCGGGGCCCTCACGGAGCGGCCGGCCAGCGGGGAGCGACTAGGCTGCCGGCTGCAAGGCGTGTCTCCCCGGGACGCAGCTCCGCCCTTCCCAGGAACACAAGCCGCTGCCCGCGCCTGAGCTCCCAAAGGGCTGGCGGGCAGGGAGCGGGCGCCGCGCCGGCTCCCCGGAGCCCAGCCCCGGAAACGGGACACCCACAGCGGGTGCCCCCAAACTTCCCACCTCTCTGGTCCGGTCTGGGGAGGGGTCGGGGCCGGGGCCGGTGGGCAGGGCGCGGAGAGCTCATGGAGCTCTTAGGGTCTGCGGCCCCGCGGCTGGGGGTTATGCCAAGGGAGAAAGCGACGACGCGATGGGGAGGGACCGAGAGCACCCCGAAGCCGGGACCATCAAGCCGGAGCCAGTGGAGGGGAGCGAAGTCGGCGAGTTGGAAACTAACTGCAATCGTCCACTCGTAGCCTTCGGCGTCCGGCTCGTCCTCTGGCGGCTTGGCGGGCGGCTGCACAGGGCTGGACCTGTGTTGGATCCTCAGGCTCCGAAGATATGGTCCCCATCCTCGTCGTCGTGACACTCGGGACAAGTGGAGAGCCATCAGGACAGGGACCCACAGAACGCACACTCACATGTTCCTGCAGATGCCAGCACATGCTGGGCTCCGCTCTCACGGGACACACGCAGGTGTGCAAGGACAATGCAAGTGCACACACACATGTGCAGACACGTAGTGGAAGCATCCACTCGCTCACACCTGTAGGACACACACAAACATATGCACACATACAGAGTTGGTTGAGGATGCTGTAACACAGTACACCCCCAAATGCAGTGCGAGTCCCCGCGTGCACACACACACACACGCACACACACACAGGTGATCCAGGGCACCCAGGGCACAATCTTCCCCAAGCATCCCTAACAAGACGCACAAACATGCACCCATAGAAGTAATCAGGGGACCCTGGGCACAACTCCCTCTCTCCTTCCCCATCTACCAGGACATGGAGTCACACTCCTAGGCATGTGCGGACAGGCTGCCTACACACTGGCAGGACATGTACATGCTCAACTTTACAAGGACACTGTGGGCACACTGCGCACACGTATTCTCAGGTCACATAAACACAGCACTCTGTAACCTGGAGTCAGTCCCTCACTTGGTCAGTGAGTGGGCTGAAGCACCCACTGGGACAAGGTGGCTGAGAACCAGGAAAGGGCCTGGTCAGGAGGGGTTGAGGGCAGGGCCTGGGAAGTGAGTGATGCAATGAGGTTGGGCATGATGGCATTGGTACCACCCCCCACCCAACCACCCACTGCAGGCCTCCCACATAATCGGGTCACTAAACAAATCCCAGAGGGCCCAGCCCCAGCTGTTGCCTGGCTTTCCAGAAACAGAACTCGGTTGGGAATGGTTGCTGCTTGGACAGGTCTGTCCCCAGAAAGCCCTGGGCATGGATGGAGTCCTGTCTACCCTCTGCTTTCCACTGACACATTTATCTACCAACATTCTGTCCAAGTCTCCTCTTTGGAGCCCTCACCAGAATCACCCTTAATGAAGAGTCACAGGGAGAAGACGTCCACCCACGCATGAGGAGACAGGCCTGGAACAGAGCCTTCCTGCACAGCCTCAGAAGGGACCCACCCTGCTGACACCTTGATCTTGGACTCATGGCCTCCAGTACTGTGAGACAGTAACATTCTGTTGCTGAAGGTGCCCAGTCTGTTTACAGACTCTGTTTACATTCTCTATTCTAGTCTGTCTGACCTACTCATCACTCTACCACAGACCACAGTGCATTCCTGTCTCTGAGTCTTGGTGACATTCACCTAGCTGGATTGCTCTTCCCGCACTACTGCACATCCACTTGTACACAAATGTTCATAGCAGCATTGTTCACAATAGCCAAAAAGTGGAAACAACTTAAATATCCACTAACTGATAAGTGGATAAAGAAAATGTTGTATATTCATACAATGGAATATTATCCAGCAATAAAAAGGAATGAAGTATCAGTACATGCTGCGATGTAGATGAACCTTGAAAATGTTACGCTAACTGAAATAAGCCAGACACAAAAGGCTACATGTTGTTTAATTACATTTATAGAAAATATCCAGTATAGACAAATCTGCAGAGACAGAAAGAGGTTGCCTCCGGCTGGGGAGAGGGGGCATAATAGGAAAATGAGGAGTGACTGCTAACGGGTACAGGATTGGGGGTAGGGAAGGTGATAAAAATGTTCTAAAGTTAATGACGAATGCATAACTTTGTGAATATACCGAAAACCATTGAATTATATACTCTAAATAGGTGAATGGAATGATATGTAAGTTATTTCTCAATAAAGCACCTTTTAAAAAAGGAAAAGATAATGTGCATGTATCAAACATTTCAAAGCATATAGAGGAGTCTAAAATTAAACAAGGTTTTTCTTCTTATCTACCCTCCAACTTGTGGTTCTAGCCTCGTGGGAAGACCACTGTTAGAAGATTCTGGTTTTTTGTTCTTCTAGTAGTTACAGTTTTAACATTAAATAATATATATATTATTTAATATATAATTCAATCTCTTAATTGAACTGTCATTTTTAAAAGTATGTTTAACACTCAACTTTGAAAAGAAAGATGACACGGTTTGACTGTCTCCCACATCCTCTTTCCCTTTCTGCTTTCCAATTTTTCTGAATTTATTTTGGTAATAGTTTCTACTTTTATAACTTCAAATAACATACTCAAGCTTCTATTTCTTGATTTATCAATTTCAGACACCAGCTCTTATCTAGAAGAAGGTAGACTTTAAATGTTTCATGGCTATAAACTACATGGGAGAAGTCCCATTAAATAAAATATTGAGTCCTATCAACAGAAGAATGCTCTCTACTCGGTTTAATTATGACATTAAGAACTTAATTCAATGTTTCTCAAAGATGTTTCAAAATTTGGCTAAGTGATAACACGATTATCTGAGAATTGACTATAGTAGGTAAGAGTACTGACCATGTTGCCTAGGTACCAAGAATAAAAAGGCCAAATTCTAGCCTCACCTTAAATTCTTCATAGAATTTACTCGATGGGTGTTATTTAACATATTTTAAGAAGAGAACACATCTACTGATGGGAATCTGTCAGATGACCACTGGAAAGTTGGGCAGACAACCACTAGGACTTCCTTTCCACATGGAGAATGTGTGGTTCTAGAACTCTGAGTTCGTAGGGATGTTCTGCTGTCTCCTGTTAGCACTGTATCTCAAGTCTAGTCATGGTGATTATTTTGGATCTTGGACCAGGTGGTGAATAGAGGATGGTAAAGTCTAGTTCAGGACTGGGGCATACTGTGGGACAGAGGAGATAGAGAACAGTGGAAAGGGAGAGTGGCTTTAAGACACACCCCAGGTATTCCAGTGATACATAATCACTTGAAAGAAATGCTTAACCTCAGCAGCAAACAAACAAACAAACAAAAAACCCAACGTGAAGCAGCTCTAAATTCCCATTGCATACTCCTTACAAGGGAGGAATGAATAGACATTAGCGGCCTATTTACTATATACTGTGCCTTGTGCCGATGCTTTGCCTGCACTATCTCATTCAATCCTCAACCCTGAAAACTCATTATCCACATCCACAGATAAAGCAACTGAGACAGAGAGTCGAAGTAAGGTCCCTTAAATTACCAAGAGCAAAGTAATAATTCAAAATCCAGTGTTGACAAGGCTTTGGGAGGACAGATACACTAGATAAATATTGGTATAATCTTCCTAGAGAACAACTAACAAGAGGCATACAATGATTAAACCTAGGTTCTAGTCATCCCATTTTAGAGAATATGCTCTAAAAACAAAAATATGTAATTAAAAAATGATTGTACAAAACTATTCATTGCACTGATATTTTTTAAATGCTATCAGGAAATAAATCTACTAGCCAATAATTGAAGACTGATTTTGTTATAAACTATCATTAAAAAGTGGTCTTATTTGGACTATATTGATGTGCCAAAAAAATTGTACATAAGACAATGTTAAGACAGAAAAGTAGAACCCAACAGATAGTATGTGAACAGCAAAACGAGTATATAAAATGCCATGTATAGTATTAATTTGTCAGATTCACATAGCTCACAAGTCAGTGCAGATATTTGTTAATTAGATTATTTTTCCCATGAAGTTAAGTGCATAACAATGTATTGATTTTAAATTCCCACAAGTGATTCTGTACTCTCTAGCGCTGGGATTCATTTGCAGGTTTGAAGAAAGGTATGAGAGAAAGGGAAAGAACTGTTAGACACACGCTGAAAGCAAAGAAGGGTTGCCCCGAAAATCTCTCTTGTGTGTTCCTGAAGACTTTTGCTCTGGGAAGCCACGAATTCTGCTGTGATGTCAATAATGCTCTCTGAGGGAAATTCCCTGAAGGGGAAATAGTGATGTCTCTGCCCTGCCCCTGAACCAACTTCTTTATAGACACACCCATAAATATTGTTCAAGAAGAATTTGTGTTGAAAGCCAATGCCTGCAGAAAAGACTGAGTTGTCTCATCTGAACAAAGCCCCAACGTAAGACTAAGGTATTATTCCCATTCTCAGCACTGATCTTGCAGGCCCCCATCCTAAGCCTTCCAACAAACTTTCCTCCTGCCTGCAATGCTCTGATATGCCCATTCTACACAGTTTCAAGACCCCTCTTAATTCCTCCCTGTTCCAGGAAGTCTTCACAGGAAGACATTACCACCTCCTGTAATTCCTATAGCACTTAGAATTCACTTGTTCTGCCAACATTTCATAGACACCTGTCTATCTCTCTGTGAAATGGCAAACTCCATGTGGTGAGAAGCCCTGTGTTTTTTAAATTGTTTTTGGAAACTTCATGTTACATTAATACTTAACAGAGTGCTTTAAAATCCAGCACAAAGTGTTCAAACAATTATTTGTGAAGTTGCTACCTGTTTCTTTCAAAAGAGGTCTCTTTTGTCCATGGTTGCTTTAATGACTGTTAGTGTTTCAAGCATGGATTTGGGAATCAAATATTCTCTCTCACCCCTTTCTTGCAACTTCAGGCAAGTTTCTCAACTTCCTGGAGACCATTTTCTCATTCATTAAGTAGAGATACAAAATATTTCACAGAACTATAGTAAGGATTAAAACTAGTCATTCTTCACGTGTCAGCTTAAACATTACTTTGTTCAGGATCCCTTTCTTGACACCTCTCCTCACCTCCACATTTAAATGAGAAATGTCTCTCTGTGCTTCCAAACACTCTAAACCAGTGCCATCCAACAGAACGTTCAGCAAGAATATTGTTCCATAATCTGTGCTATTTATAGGTAGCCACAAGCCACATGTGCACTTGAAATGTGGTTAATGTGACTGAGGGACTGATGTGTAAGTATTATTTAATTTTAATTGCTTTTAAATAGTCCCATGTGGCTGGTGATGCCCGGACTGGACCGCACAACTCTAAACAATTCCCATTTTAGCGCTTGGTTCACGGTTGATTCTCTCCTACAAGATTGAGGTCTGTGATGAAATTCACCTGGACTGTGATGCTCCCCATTATATCCATAGCACCTGGGTCAGGGGCTGGTGCACAGTAAGCTCTCAGCACACCAGTTATCATCATCTTCAATGTCATGTTGCCCAACTTTGTATCCCACGGTTTAGCCCAGCACACACTGTAGATGGTTCATCATTGTTTGCTAATTGAGTTAATTGATTTCTAGACTTACAAACAAACCAATAATCTGTTCCTGGACAATATTCAACCAAAGGGGGTGGCATAAATGTCTTTCTACATTACACATTGTATACAGGTATCAAAATATCACACTGTACCGCATAAATGTGTACAATTACTGTGTGTTCATTAAAAATAATTTTAAAATGTCTTTTAAATAATTTCTCTGTGTGCGGCATAGTGGTTAGAAGCCTCTGCCTGGATTCCAATGCTAGCTCCTCCACTTTCCAGCTACATGACCTCTAGTACATAATTTTTTGTGCCTTAGTTTATTAGTCTGTAAAGTGGGGACATGAATGGCCCTGCCTTATTGAGTTGTTTTAAAGATTATATGTATTGAGGCTTATGACCACCATTTTACAGGCAATAGAGAGAACAAAGGGCTGCAATGAATTACCCTATTAACATTCAAGCTGCAAAATCCGGATTGTAGGGAATGATAGTCAGGAAACTGAGACAGCTACCCTGTGGGCTTTAGGTAGCAAATCTAAGGGCCAAGACACTACTCTGAGTTTGGTCATCTGGAAGCAAGGGAGGAGAAAAAAATACTTGGCATCATTAGCCTTTACAGTAGAGGGAAGCCTCTCAGCTGAGGAAGAAGTGCTGAGTGAGGAGTGGTTGCTGTGTAGCAATTAATAATGTGGGTCCTAAGATTGTTGGTAAAACTCAATTGCAAAGCTGCCTTCAACTTTGTGTGGACTTAAGGGTGGGTAGCATTTTAGCAAAGAGGGCCCCGAAGCTTTAAATTCTGCCTGTAGGATGCTGGCATGTCAGGTGCAGGAGATGTGAGTTAATGGTCTCAACTCTTCCAAGAGTAGCAGCTGCAACAAAAGCTCAGCCCTTTCCTCATACAGAAATGAGAGTGTGAAAGTAGTGGGTGGGATAAGAAGAGAATGAAACCACTGGAAAAAAAATGCCTGTTTCTGCTGCTCTCAAGAGTTCCCTGGAGAACCCAAAAAGGACAATCTTTGGTTTCATTGCAGACCTTTCTGTCTTTTGTTCCTTGAAGTCCCAGACATACTTTTTTATGTTTCATGAACATGCCAAACTATTTTATGCTCAAGGTATTTAAACTTGCTGTTCCCTTTGCTGGGAAGGCTCTCAATCTGGGTCTTCCATGGCCATCTTTTTCCCTTTACGTAAACCTTGGTTCCTACGTTGTCTTCTTCAATAGGACATTCCTGATCATCGTATTGAAAGATTTCCTGTAATAGCCTAACCTTCCCTCTAACACACACACACACACACACACACACACACACAGAGACATCAGTTTTATTCAATGTATTGATACACATGAGTGAAAGGCTTAGAACAGCACATTATAAGTCTTCCGTATTGTTAGGTATCATTTTTTCCATAATACCATTTTGTATCTAAATGTATCTTGTATATTTATATACTGATTTTCAATGGTTAGTCTACCCTTCTTTCTTATTAGCTCCCCAAGAGCAGGGACCTTGGCTGTTTTGTACATTTCCATATCTCTAGCAACGAGAATAAAGCCTGGTACTTGCTGGGTGCTCAATAACCATTGTTGAAAGGGTACATTAACTACAGAAAAAAGTATGATACTGGGGAAAAAAAGGCTAAAAGATAATCACTGATAGTGTTGGGTAGTGAGCTTCAGAGGTTTGTTTTCTTCTCTCTAGCTTTTCACATATTCCAAATTTTTACAAATAGCATGTGTTCTTTTTAATCCTAAAAGAGTTTAATTTTTGCAAAAAGACTTACGTTGGCATGCCATACAAAAATGTCAGTTGATAAATTTCTGCAGGCATGTTGCAGATTACAACCTTTGGATCTGTATACAACCACTTCTTCAATCAGAAGTCTGACGTTCTTCAGGAAGAACTCTCAGCATTATGTCTCTTGGTATAATAAATACAAATGCAGGCCCTACTGAAAGCCCCCTGGGGGGGTCTGACAAGTCACATTCCATCAGCGGCCACGTACCATGTGACCAGCCACTCGCCTCTTTATCTCTAGCTCCTTAAGTCAGGAGTTTCATTTGGCTCCAGACCTTGGCACTACGAAGGTCAGCCAAGGTCGGGGCTCAAGTAAGAATGACTCACCCTGCTCTGCGCTCTCCACTGGGCACAGGCTGGAGCATGATGAATGCTGTGATTTTCCAGGCTCAACTCCCAGGAGGTGAGGTTCATTCCCTGAAACACTGGACCATGAAAGAAAACCCAGAGCATCCACCAAAGTGGTGTTTAGCATTTAGAAAACAAAAAAGAAGCCTCTACTGTCTGGTCCTATCCAGTGTAGTTCTGAATCAAAGTTGACCACCCAGTATAAACACCACTTTTTAGGCTTGTGCAAAGGGGGTTAATCATGATGCTTTTTAAAAAATAATGATTGTGCAAGATTGCACACATGCACCCAAGTATTAACAATAATACAATAAGCAATTACAATAACAGGGCCAGGTTTTATAAGATTTTTGTATGCCTGATTTACTTTGGAGTCTCTTGCCTTTAAAAACAAACAAACAAACAAACAAACAGAATATTATAGATACAATAAAACTACTCCCAATTCCACTCCTTTCCTTCCTTCCCAGTGGCACTCAGTAACATAAAGTAACTTTATCATTCCTTTACATGGTTTTATATATCCACATATTCATAAACTTTGTTAAATTTTTTGCCCATTTTAAACCTTTATATAAATGTTACCTTATCTTATGTATGATTTTGCAACTTTTATTGTTGTTCAGCATTATATTTATGAGATTTATCTTTGTGGATATATGAGATTTATCTTTGTGGATATATATGTGGATACATTTGCTAGTTTTACGTGTCAGCGTGGCTAGATCAGTTAATCAGTTAAACACTAGGTGTTTCTGTGAAGGTATTTTGTAGGTGTGATTAAAGCCTGTAATCAATTGGATTTAAGTAAAGAAGATTAGCCTAGATAATCTGAATGGACTTCATTCAATTGGTTGAAAGGCATTAGAAAGGCAATTGAAAGGCATAGCCAAGGATTCCCTGGAGAAGAAGAGATCCCACCTGTGAACCAAGCTTCAGCTTAGGACTGATGGTTCCAGCCTGCCCTTCCTGACAGTCTCCCCTATGGATTTCAGACATGCCTAGCCAGCCCCCACAATCACACACAAGCCAGTTCCTTGGAATAAACCTCTTAATATGTATCTCTCACTAGTTCTGTTTCTCTGGTTGGGCTCTGACTGATGCAATATACTTGTCATTTTATGCATTCATTCGTTCCTTTAGAGACAGAATCTTGCTTTATCAGGGTGGAGGGCAGTGGCATAATCATAGCTCATTACAGCCTTGACCTCCTGGGCTCAAGCGATTCTCCTGCCTCAGCCTCCCAAATAGCTGGGACTACAGGCTCCCACTACCATGCCTGGCAAAATTTTTTAATGTTTTTTAGAGATGGGGTCTCACCATGTTGCCTGGGCTGTGATTTACTTTTTTTGTTTTGCTATGGATCAGGGGTCAGCAAACTTTTCTTATTAAAGGCGAGGCATTAAATATTTTAGGCTCTGTGTGTCATATGGTTTCTTGCAACTATTGAACAATGCTGTTGTAACACGAAAGCAGTTATAGACAACACATCAGTGAATACAAGTGTGGCTGGGTTTCAATAAAAGTTTATTTATACGTATAGGTAGTGGGCTGGATTTGACCCATGGGCTATATAGTTTGCTAACCCTTGCTGTGTAGCATGCATTGTATGAATAAACCACAATTTGTCTATTCTCCTGTTCATGGACATTTTCTACATTGTTCCTCCATTACCACAAAATGCTGTACCTAGCATTCTTGTATTCATTCTTTGTGCACATGTGCAAGAATTATTCTCTATCTAGAAGTAGAATTGCAGGTTCATGGATTATGTGAATCTTCAACCTAACTAGATAGTGCCAAATTGCATGCTAAAGAAATTGTTTCAATTTATACTGCTATCAATAACAGTGCTTGAGAGTTTCGGTTTCCACATCTTCTGTACCATTGGAATTGTCAGACATATATCTGGTGGATACAAAATTGTATCTCATCATAGTTTTAACTTACATTTTCCTAATGAATAATTATGAGAAGCATCTTTTTATGTGTTTTTCTCCATATATATCCTCTTCGATAAAGTGTCTGTTCAAATCTTTTGGCCATTTAAAAATTGGATTCTCTTATTATTGAGCTTTGTGGGCTCTTTATATATTACGGATACAAGTCATTTGTTGGACACAAGTCATTTATGTAGGAAAATATTTGCAAATATTTTCCACCAGTCTGTAGCTTGTCCTTTCATTTTCTGAAGTGTCTTTTGCAGAGCAGAAATTTTAAATTTTTATAAA
The DNA here is from genome assembly GCF_029281585.2 of Gorilla gorilla gorilla. NCBI lineage: Eukaryota > Metazoa > Chordata > Mammalia > Primates > Hominidae > Gorilla > Gorilla gorilla. Next base: position 54,332,284 of record NC_073228.2, on the reverse strand, counting down.
GCTAAATTTATCAGTGTGTGCTTTTATAAATCATATTTCTAGTGACATATCTAAGAAAACTTTGCTTAAACCAAAGATTTAAGTATTTGCTTAAATCTTTGCAAATTTTTTTTCTATGTTATCTTCTAGAATTTTTATGGTTAAAACTTCTTGCATTTGGGCCTATGATAGCCTACAATGCATTTTTAGTTAACTGTTAACTATTTTGTATTATACAATACAGGATATAAGTTGAAGTTCTCTTTTTTTAGCATATAAATGTCCAGTTGTTCCAATACCATTTATTGAAAAGACTTATTTTTCTACCTCATTCGTATCTTTGTCGAAAATCAAGTAACCACCTATGTGTGGGTCAATTTCTGGGCTCTCTGTTCTGTTTTATTAATCTATATGTTATATTTTTCTCAGTATCACACTGTCTTGATTTCTGTGGCTTTATAGTAATTCTTGAAATCAGGCACCATGAGTTCTCAAATTTGTTCCTCTGTTTTCTTTTTTGTTGTTGTTGTTGTTGTTGTTTTCAAACAGAGTCTCATTCTGTCACCCAGGCTGCAGTGCAGTGGCACGATCTTGACTGACTGCAACCTCTGCCTCATAGGTTCAAGTGATCCTCCCACCTCAGCCTCCCGAGTAGATGGGATTATAGGCGCCACCACATCCAGCTGATTTTTGTATTTTTACTACCTCACAAATATCACCTATACTTGAAAGATGAGAAGGCAAAGAAAGAAGACAAAAGAGTGCTAGACAGGAAGGAACTATCCCAAAATCTGGATTACTTGGAGGAATGGTAGGGAAGTTGGAGGGTCTGAAGGATGGAAGTGGCTTTGCAGGCTGGGGTGAAGGGTGGGCAGGGATTGGTGGTGATGAGTGAAACCACTCAGCCTAGCAGATGAATGACCAGATGGCGACAGGAGGGGGCAGGATGAAACCCCAATTGGGCAATTTAGGGGATGGATGACAGCCCAAGGAGCCAAGTAAGGAGCCTGAGATGATGATAATAAAAATCAATCAAATTATCCATCAATTATCCATCAAAAAGCAATCAAATTATCCATGCTAATTGGTTAGCCAGATGCTTCCATACATTATCTCCAATCTTCAGTCCACCCTCCCAGAGAGATATCATTGTTCTGGCATTACAGACGCAAAAGCAGAGGGTCCGAGAATCCCAGTGTGGCAAAGCCTGTCTGCCTTTAAAGTACAGCTGCCTTCGATGATACCAGCCTGCCTCCCAATTCATGCCAAGTTTATTCACTCACTCAGCCAGCCAGTCAGCTAGCACCTACTATCTAAGCTATATGCTGAAACCAATAACAATATTTGTCACTAAATGTGACAGAGAACCCTAACTGCATTCTTGTAAAATCCATTTCCTTTCTCAAAATTTTGTTTATAGGACTGTTAGAGCCATTCCAATAATGTACTTTTTTTCATTTTTCTTTTTTTGTTTTTGACAGAGTCTCACTCTGTTGGCCAGGCTGGAGTACAATGGTGTGATCTCGGCTCACTGCAACCTCTGCCTTCTGGGCTCAAGTGATTCACGTGCCTCAGCCTCCCAAGTAGTAGCTGGGATTACAGGCATGTGCCACCAAGCATGGCTAATTTTTGTATTTTTAGTAGAGACAGGGTTTCACCATGTTGGCCAGGCTGGTCTTGAACTCCCAGCCTCAAGAGACCAGCCCACCTCGGCCTCCCAAAGTGCTGGGACTACAGGTGTGAGCCACCGCATCTGGCCCATCAATGCACTTTTGAAGGTGAGCCTCTCTTACTTGGGTTGATGGAGGTGCAGCCTTCCCAACTTGGCAGTTTAGAAATGAGGAAGCTCTCTTTCTGATGGACTGTATCTCCCACCCAAACTAGTCAAGAACAAGAGTAAATATCTGACCAATATAAGGTATGAGAAGTTTCAAAGCAGTGCCTAGTGCTCTTAGCTGCTAATTAGGTTCATAACCACCTGTCACCAATTGGGGGCATGCGAGGAAAGAATCTTGCCCCTACAGCCCATGATGCATTGCAGGATCTGGACAGCCTGAACATTTCACCCAAGTCTGGTCCACATGGACACATTCAAATAACCTTTCAAGTTACGAAAAGCATTTTATTAAGCAGGTGTGTGATCTTTTGGAGTTTAGATTCTAAAGATTATTTTTCATTCTAATGCCTTTTTGAGGACCAAATGTGAAGAAAAGAGGCTCAAATACAGGTGTCAGGATGGGATTTTCTTCTCTCATATTGATTCCTTCTTTCCTAGCCTGGTCCATTTATTCACTTCCACAAAGAAATAAGTTAAAATTACACTTCTATTGGTATAAGCCATGAAAACTATGCTCTGAGACGTGGCTACCATTTGTAGATGTGGTCCCTGGACCAGCAGCCTCAGCATCACCTAGAAATTTACTAGAAATGCAGAGTCTCAGGCCCCAGCCCAGGCCTACTGAATCAAAGTCTGCATTTTAATGAAATCCGCAGGTGATTTGTGTGCACACTAATGTTGACAAAGCACCAGTGTAGAAATACATAATAGAAGCCTCTACATGACGCCTAGAGACTTTGGACCTCTGGGATGGGGCCAGGTTCATGGAGAGGCATAAACAAAGGTGATGAGGAGGGAAAAAGAAGAAAGATGAAGATCAGAGAGAAGAGGGTGTCCTAATACCCACTCTAGATACACACTAGGCAAGCTGATAGGGTGATATGTTGGGGAAAATAAATGCTTGATTCCATTGCCTGGATTCCACATACAATTGCCATTTGTTTCTGATAATGGATTGACTCCCCTTTCATCCTTACAGGTATTGTCAACATGACTAAGGGATTCCATGTGGCTCTAAAAGTTGGGCAGGGGAAACTTTCTTTATAAAGCTAAACTGCTTCTGCAAATGGGACACATAAAGAGCATAGTTTGGAATAAATTTTTCACCAGATGCTGGGTGCAGTGAATGACACTTGTAATCTCAGCACTTTGGGAGGCTGAGTCAGGAGAAATTGCTTGAAGCCAGGAGTTCAGGACCCCATCTCTATAAAAAGCAAACAATATTAACTAAGCATGGTGGCACGCACCTGTAGTCCCAGCTACTCAGGAAGCTGAGCTGGTAGGATCGCTGGATTCCAGGAGGTTGAGGCTGCAGTGAGCCATAATCACTCCACTGCACTTCAGCCTGGATTACAGAGTGAGACCCTATCTCAAAAGTTAAAAATAAATAAATAAATAAATAGTTTTCCACCAGGGACTCTGTTTGCCCAAAATGTAAGTTGGGGATTTTCATTCCTAGACTTACTTTCCCTCTGAACTCCAGACTCACTCCACCAACCGTCTTCTCAGCATCTCCCCTTGATGTCACACAGATAGATCAAACACAGCTTGAGCAATCTGCTCCCCATCGTGTCTCTTGTCACTTTGCATCTCTATTAATGGCATCACCATCCATTAATTAAGTAACCATCCTAATTAAGACAGAATTCTGGGAGTCACTCTTCATTCCTTGATTCTACACTTTCATCATTCCCACACATCTATTCCACAACAAGTCCTATCAATTGCATCTCCAAAATATCTGTTTAAGCCATTCTCTTCTCTATATTCCCATTGTTTCATCTCAGTCTTGGCCATCATGATCTCTTGCCTGGACTCCTGTAACAGCCCCCTAATTGAACTATTTTCTTCCATTTTTGCCCTACTTCCAATCCATTCTCCTCTGAGAAGCGATTAGACACAACTTCTGAAATAACAACTTCTCCTCCTCCTCCTCCTCCTTCTTCTTCTCCTTCTCCTTCTCCTCCTTCTTCTACTCTTCCTCCTCCTTCTCCTCTTTCTTCTTTTGAGCAGAGTCTTGCCTGTCTCCCAGGCTGGAGTGCAGTGGTGTGATCACAGCTCACTGCAGCCTTGATCTCCCAAGCTCCCAGATCTTCCCACCTCCTCCTGTCGAGTAGATGGGACCACAGGTGCACGCCACCACACTCGGGTAATTTTTGTATTTTTTGTAGAGGTGGGGTTTCACCATGTTGCCCAGGCTGGTCTCGAATTCCTGAGCTCAAGTGATCTGCCCACCTTGGCCTCCCAAAGTGCTGGGATTACAGGTATGAGCATCGCACCCAGTGAATGATAAAGTTCTTAAAACATTAAGCCCTATTCCTCCCCGTGTAAACCCTCCCCATTGCATTTAGGGAAACATTCAAATCTTTACCATGATTTCTCAGCAATCTCCCCTCTACGACCCCCTTTTCCTATTACCCTGCTCAGTCCCTGCAATGGGCTAAATCTTATCCACACTGGTCTGTTTCTTGAATTGCCAAACAGGGTTTTACATATGCTGTTACCACTTCCTGGAATCTTTTCACTCATTCTTTCCAAGGTTTACTTCCTTCTTATGTTTTAGTTAGAATGTCACCTCCTAAGAAAGGCTCCATTTCAACCATCCTTACTAAAATAAGCTTTCTCTGTAATTCTCTTACTTAGCCCCTTGTTTCCATCACAACGTTTATTACAGATTTGTTTCCATCACAACATTTATTACAGATTAAAACAATCTTTGTTTGTTTTTCTATTTGTTTTTGGAGTTGCTGTCCTTGCAGCAGGCTGAGCTCCATAAAGGCATGGAGTTATCAGTCTTGCATGCTATAGTTTGCCCTGAACTCTGATAGTGCCTGGCGAAAGCAGTATTTCAATATATGTATTGTGAGTAAATGAAAGTCAAAATTATACACACAGGTTCACTGTGCATGTTCCAACATTAAATTGCAATTTCTTAAAATCTTAGAATTCTTGGTAGATGCATTTCTATGTGGAGAATTTCTGATTCCACCTGCTATTAAACCCTAAGAAGGATAATTTCTAATTATGAGAATTCTATGGGATCGCTGATTTCCTTGTGAGAAAGTATCACCTATTGATACATATTTTTTCCTGTGTATTAGACTAAGTGTTGGCTCAAATGAATTGCACTGGGGAATTTCTGAACTATTAAAAAGTTAAACCAAAGAATCACATGGCTCCTTCTCCATCATTTGTATAATTGCACTTTTGAAGATTTAATCTTCATAGGTGTTTTAGCTCTTGATTTAACAAAGAATAAGCATTTGCTAGAAAACCAAATTATCTACAACCTGCTTTCTGGAATGGAAAATTAAATGATTGCAGCTACAATATCATAGATTTGCTTTGTTTCTAGGATACAAACTATCCATGCAAATTAGTACAAATCTGTAGCTAGAAAGATTTGAGACTGGACTCAACAAAACAGCCTGCAGCAAATAAGCATTTTCATAAAATTTGAAATTGGGAGTCACTGCTCTGGTACAGTATATTATCAGGCATATACTCTTCATGCCATTGCTAAGCAACAGGTGGTCTTACCCATTCTTTAATTTATTCTGCTGTGATGCTTTTCTTGTTCCTGTTTCATCTTGCTCAGTCTCCTTCTCTGGGGCCTTTTACCCCAGCTACAGGTTTGGTGTCAGTGTACCCCAGAGTCCTGCTCTCAACTCCCTTCTCAGTTTATGTTGTCTCCTTAAACCATCTAGTTTATGAAACCACACTTTCATAGCTTCAATCCTCACCTGGAGACAGATGGAACCTACATTTCCTTCTTCTGCCCGGAAGAGCTCTCCTCAGAACCACAGATCTGTATTCCCAACAGCCTATCTGATAAATCCTCCTGAATGTGCTGCAAGTGATTTGGATTCAGTATTTACAAAATCAAACACACTAATAACCCCTGACCTTCAAAAAAAATCTCTGCTCTTCCTCCTGGGGAGGGTACCATCACTCACCCAGATGTTCAAGCCAGAAAGAAGGGATCATCTAGGACTTCTCCATCTTAATTACTCCCATATTCTATCGTACTCCAAATGCTTTCCATTTTACTTGCTAAATATTTCTTGGACATGTCTCCTCCGTGCTACATCCTTTTCTTCGGTTCAGACTCTCATAGGATACAAAGAGTAAATGTTTTTATCTTTAGGTGGGTACTGTTCTAAGCACCTTGTATACCTTTTCATTTAATCGTATACAGCCAGTCTCATCAATTATTATTATAATCCCCATTTTCAGATGAGGACATTGAGGCACAGAGAAGTTGAGTAATTTGCCCAAGCCAGTAACAAACACAGCTGGGATTTGAATGCAGGAGTCCACATACATAACCACTAGGATATGCTGCCTCCAGTAATCTCTAGCCTGGAATACAATAGTCTCCTCATTCTTACTGCTGCCTCTTGTTTCTCATTCTAAAATCTTTCATATAGCCACTCAAAAGCTTCCTCAGTAATGAAGATTGGATTAAACTTGTTCAAAACCATTCAATGATTCCTCATCTCCTAAAAGGCAAAGTCCAAACTAATTGGCATAACCTGCATTACCATTCAGGGTGGTCCCAGCTGAGCTCTCCCACCCCCATGTCCTTGACTTTAGCCATATTCCAAATGTGGGAATTGATTTTCCTCTGTGTCATGTACTCCTCAGCTGGGACCCAAATCCCTTATCCCAGTAAACTCCAACCTAGTCTTCAAGATTCAAATATGACCTCTTCCTCATTTCTTTCCCTAAAAAATAAGGATTCCTTCTTTGGTTTCCCATATTAACTGTATTACTTAGCTATTGTCTCATTGTAATATAATTATTTGTTATTATTCATGTCTCTAACCTGGGCTGTGAGATTCTTGAGGGTGGAGAGGGTGCTGTAGACAATTTTACATCCTATGCCTTCTCAGTGTGCTACATAGTTCATTGAACTATTCACTGAGCATTTATTGTTTGAGGGATAAGAAACTAGGACTTGAGAGTATGAGAATGATACCTTAAACAATAGAACAGAATCTTCCCAGCGAATTTTATATGCATAATTTCTTGAAATTTCTAGCCATCAATTCCAATCATCTATCTAATATAGACAACCCCTGACTTATGATGGATCTACTTACAATTTTTTGATTTTAGGCTGGTGTGAAAGCAATACCCATTAAATAATACACTGCTCAACTTATGAGGTTATGTCCAGAGAAATACATTGCAAATTGAAAATGTCATAAGTCATGTGTGTTTTCACTTACAGTATTTTCAATTTATGATATGTTTATTGAGACATAAACCTGTCATAAGTCAAGGAGCATCTGTCCATGATTCTCTTCTGCAAAATCCACTCATTTAACAGGCATTTCTTGAGTGCCTTTTATGAATAAGTATCATGCTAAGATGTGGTCAACACAAAGAAGGCTAGTGTCTATTTCTGATATGAGCAAGTGTGTTCAGGGGTTTAGTGTAAGTGCAGGGGACTTACACATAACACGCATTATGACAGAAACCATGGAACAGGAAGACTCAAGGATTATGAGAGCACAGAGAAAAACACCAAACCCAGTGTGGCAGGGTGACAGCAAATGTCTTGGAGGCAGTGAGAGTGATAGTGCCTTCCAAGTGAAGAAGAGACAGGCACCTACATTTCCAGAAAACAAAAAGATCATTGACTTTTCTGAGCTATGACGTAGCTTGATTTTGCCAAATAGGTAAACAAGAGACAGAAGATGAAGGGCATTTTTTGCCATGCTAAGAACCTTTGGCTTTATCCTAAAAGATGAGGATAAACTCCCCAGTTGTGAAGGATTTTAGACAAGGCAGTAACATGTCTTTTAAAAAATCACTCTGGGAGTGAGAAGCAGGGAGACAAGAGAGCTGTTCAGTCATCTATCTAGGTGAGAGATAATGGAATTCTAGCTAGAGATCTCTACAGTGGAGAATGAACATTAGGGGATGTGAGAAAAGTTAGTGGGGAAGAATTAAACAGCAAAGTGACTAACTGAACATAAAGATAAAGATAAAAAAGCGGGAAGGGTTAAGTTTGGTTCCCAGACTGGTAGAATGACAGAGCCATTCATATAGATACGGAATATGAGAGACGAAGGCCAGAGGGGTAAGAGAATGACTTCGTATTTGGAAACTATTGAGATTGTAGCACTGGTATGCTAGTGGAGTTATCCCATAGAATCTATTCAAAATTCAGAGAGGAAAAAAAAGAACTCTGAGTTGGAGATAAAGTACAGGAAATCAACACATGAATGTTAAGTGAAAGAGGAGGAGGAACGGACTAAGGACAGGTCCCTGAGGAAAATCCATGCAAGGCATAAGAAGACATGCTGATGAAGTACCCAGGTGTCCATCTTCAAAGTGAAAGAATCATGAAACCATAATGCTCCTAGATACACAGATATCGGTGTAGCCTTCAGGGGTATGCTAAGGCCATTGGAAGCAGGATTGCCTATGTGTGAGCCATATGTTCATCATCAGACCAATGGCTTCTCAGTAGCCAGAGTAGGCTCTAGCTTTAATGAATGAAGAACATAATTTTGTTTCTAATAGAAAGTCATGGCTGGGTGCAGTGGCTCACACCAGTAATCCCAGCACTTTGGGAGGCTGAGGTGGGTGGATCACCTGAGGTCAGAAGTTCGAGACCAGCCTGGCCAACATGGTGAAACCCCCGTCTCTACTAAAAGTACAAAAACTAGCCAGGTGTGGGGGCGGGCACCTGTAATCCCAGCTGCTCGGGAGGCTGAGGCAGAAGAATTGCTTGAACTCAGGAGGTGGATGTTGTAGTGAGCTGAGATCATGCCATTGCACTCTAGCCTGGGTGAAAGAGTGAGACTCCATCTCAAAATAAGTAAATAAATAAAAATAAAAACAAAGTTAGAGAGATTAAATGTAGTTGAGGGATGGCATGCACATAGATATGCATAGCAATCATTATCCCTCGCAGCAAACCGTTCTTAAATATTTTCCAAAATGTACTAGTATTTATATATTTGATTTTATCTAACCTCAGGTATGTATGTTTTCAGATTTTCATTTTGGGGGGGACACTGCTATACCGGGTGAAACTCATTAATAATACACAAGTCCAAGCACTTCAATTGTATTGAGGTTTCATTATGTTTTCTAAAAGAGAGGGAAAGAATGCATAAGCCAGAGAATTGAATGAAGCCGTTGCTAGAGACTTATTTTGCAGCCATCTTCAACAATTCTTTGGTCCTCGTGGATGGGAATGTTTATCTATGTATTTGTGTAATATGCGGTCCCACAGAGTCCAAGCACCTGAAAAATCTAATTAGCCTGGTCTTGATTGACTGTGCACAGGATAATGCCATAGTCCTCAGTCTGCTCTTTGTCTCCTACAGCGTGCGTACTGATATGAAAATGAAGACACAGCAAGAGTTTCCATGAGCAGCTGCCAGACGGGCTTCTTGTGCTATCTTGTCCGTACAGAAAAATTGCCCATAAATAACGGGGTCTGTCCACCAATCAGGGGCTGGGAAGTAGGCGGCACCCAAGGAGAAATCACAGCAGCAGGTTGTATGACTATAACGCAGCTACACCATTAGAGGCGGCATTTTTCAGCCCTTGCTGGGGACAGCCCACCAGCAAACTGCACTGCATAGTTAAGAACTACAGTGAAAACATCAGGAAGGGGAAATTTAAGACTTGTTTTGTTTTACTATCATTTAGCAAAATGTTGCTGCCACATTTGGCACTGACCTTGAAAGTTTACAAAATCCATCCTATAAAATGGTCTAAACTATCTTTTGTGGGAGTGAGAAGAACGTGATTCGGACATTGATTAGCAAATCCAAGCAGAGGTGCTATTATCACAAAGCTAATAAAGCTTAAGTTTCCTGGCCCCTCGCTAGCATGAGCCCCTTCAAAGGCCTTGTATTTCTAATTTTGTGGTTCTCAGTTTGCATTCTGTATCTTAAAGAGGACCCCAGGAGTTGCAAAAACTTTAGTCCCATCAAATCTGGATCAGCCCATGGACTTCAGCCATAAGTTGTCCTGTGGCAGAGCCCCCTAATCGTTCCATAGGATCTATTCTCTTTCATTAATTGAATGATCTAACCACCCACCCCACTCCAAGTTTTAGAAAGGCATGTCTGCCCACGTCTGTCTACATTTCTCAGCCTTTTTAGAGGCTAGGTGGGGCATGTGACCAGGACAAATTTGAGACAGGGTTTTGCTCTGTTTCCCAGGCTAGAGTGCAGTGGCACAATCTCAGCTCACTGCAGCCTCAAACTCCTGGGCACAAGTGATCCTCCTACTTCAGCCTTTTGAGAAGCTAGGGTTACAGGTGTGCACCACCAGACCTGGCATTTTTTTTTTTTTTTTTTGGTAGAGATGAGGTTCTCACTTTGTTGCCCAGGCTTGTCTTGAACTCCTGGCTTCAAGGCATCCTCCTGTCTCAACCTCCCAAAATGCTGGAATTACAGGCATGAGCCACTGCACCCGGCCACCAGGACATTTTTGTCAGATGAGAGCAGAAGTAACATGAGCAATTGCTGGGTTTTCCCTTTTGCAAGAGTGTGTGCTCCCCTTTTTTATTTGCCCTCTTTCTTTTGGCTGACAAAAGGCATTAGCTGGGAGCAGCCACGTTGGACCCAGAGACGAAGCCATGTTCACGATATACTTCCCTCTGCACTATTACTTGAGAGAGATACAAGCTCATGTTTACTTAAGCCTCTGTACTTTGGGGGCCTTTTTTTGACAACAGCTCAGCCTGTGCTCTTCTCTCCCATTGGATTCACTGGGTCAGGGTTTACTTCAGAGGCAATGTGAAATGGAGAGAGTTGGCAGAGTACGCCTGAGTCAAAGCCTTTGGAGGGTATTGAAGAGTCAGAAGCTGGAGAGACAGATATACAAGTAGTTAGGAATAGAATCATGATAAAGATTCCCTCTTATTCTCCTTTAATTGATAGCACTGTCATGAAGACAGCGATCCAGACTGAGAAAGAAATAGAAAATTTAGTTGAGATACAATGCAGGTTTTTCTGGCTGTCTCAGCTTTGTCTCTTCAAAAATACAAGTGTTCAGAAATAGAATCATGATAAAGAAGGAATTCTGTATGGGTGTGGTGGCTCACACCTGTAATCCCAGCACTTTGGGAGGCTGAGGTGGGTGGATCACATGAGGTCAGGAGTTCGAGGCCAGCCTGTCCAACATGTTGAAACTCCATCTCTACTAAAAATACAAAAATCAGCTGGGCATGGTGGTGTGCACCTGTAGTCTCAGCTACTTGGGAGGCTGAGGCAAGAGAATCACTTGAACTCAGGAGGCAGAGGTTGTAGTGAGCCAAGATCATGCTGCTACACTCCAGCCTGGGCTACGGGAGTGAAACCTTGTCTCAAAAAATAAATAAAAAATAAATAAAGAGAGGATTCAGTCAGGTAACCGGTGGGCTCAGGATCAGAAGGGGGGCAAGGGAGGTAGGTCCCGGAGCATTGGCTGTTGGTGCCCATGGCTTGACAGTGGGGCATGGGTATATTGGGCTGTGGTGTGAAGAAGAGTCCATGAGGAAAGCCGTGTAAGCCATCAGGCTTTGTGTCTGCTGACCTGCACCCCCAGCCTCAGCTGATGGAACCAAGGATGAGTGCTGCTCCTACGCTATGGCCTATAGGCTAGCCAGTCCTGCACCATTCCTCCCACCAGTATGTTCTACTCTGATAGGATTGACTATTGTGCTCATATCCTTTCTCATATGAAGTTTGAATGAGAGAGCTAGAAAGAGAGAGTGAAGAGTTGGCAGTGGGAGTAGAAACCAAAAGACATGAAGGAAGAAGACAGTAAGAAAACAATAAGACAAACCGACCCATCAAAAGAAGCAGGGAGAAGGGTCAGGAGACGAAGCAGGTGGATGGAGGAACCGAGTCAGGACCGCAGCTCACTTGCTTTTGAGATTCCAGAACTTTGGCTGCAGGTTTAAAGCCACTGCTGTATCCTCCATTTCATTAGTTCTTCGTGAGATTCTCTGGCTTTGCAGCTTCTGAGAAGATGTTTTTCCTTCTTTTTTTGCCATGGATAGCCTTCAAATAAACCCCTTTAACTGAGATAAACTGTGCTGATTTGAAGAGTCAAAGCCGAGATAATCAGAAAAACCTGCATTTTATCTCCTCTAAATTTTCTATTTCTCTCTCAATCTGGATTCACTGACTTCATGACAGTGCTATCAATTAAAGAAGAATAAAAGGGAAGCCAGAGATATTTTTGGGACATGAAGGTCTGATGTTGAAGTTGAAAAAGTCAGGAAAGTGATGGAGTGTGTCCTTCGCTGCATATAATTTGTCCAGATGAACCTCGTAGCAGAATGACAAGATGTCATTGTTCATGTTTGCAGCAGACACAAATTTAGAAGAGTTTATGTGTATTTAGTCTCACTGCTGGAAGAGCTGTTAGAACATGACATGCTATTCTGGTTCCCTCCTGTGAATTCCTGCTATGCTAGAGGGAGGGGAAGAGGTTTTACGTTGTGTTCCGAAGACATCTACTTTAAGGAGCTATTTTTCTGAAAAGGAAAGATGATAGCTTCAATAATACCTGGCAGGCATCTGCAGAGCTCACAGCCATTTTTACCTTATCAGATTTGTCCTTCAACTCCTTGGAGAGAAAAATGAGTGAGCAGAAGAAGCATTCTGTCAATTTTAGAAAATAAGGCTCTCTAGCATTTCTGCCTGATCTCTCACTTTTCTGCTCAGCCCATCCTCATCTCCAGCTCCATGAGCCGCTTTGACATCCCTGTTTGCGCTCTGGGACTACATGCCTCTGCACCTCCATCTCCAAGTATGAACATCCATTCCTCTGTCAGCCAAGACCTGACTTAAATTCCAGGTCCTTTTTGAATTGGGGTGGCTGGAGGCTCTTTCTCTAGCTACTGAATAGCATTGCCACATACCAGATATGGCCTGGGAAGACATCTGAACACATACATATGTTCCCAACCAGGTGTTGGGCACTTAGAGAAGGGGTCAGCAAGCTATGGCCTGGGTGCCCAATCTAACCTACTCCCGATTTTTGTAAATGAATACAAAACTCATTTGGATGAATGAACATCTATTAGTATATAGCCACACCTATTTGTTTACATCTATAGCTGCTTTCATGCTTCAGCGGCACATTTGGGTACTTGTCTGCACACCTAAATTATGTACTTTCTGATCTTTTAAACAATTTTGCTAATCCCTGACATAGAGGAAAGTGACCACGCCCAATCTAGCATCTGATACAATGAAAACACTCTGAAAATTCTTATGGAGGAAAGGGAGGAAAAAAAGAAGGAAGGAAGGAGGCTCAAGGAGATAAAATGAATTACCCTCAAATCACATTTTGCACAATGAAATATTAGAACAGGATTCAAATCAGAATACACTCAGGATTGGTTATTTCCAGTAAGCAGGCAGGTGGAGAAGGGAGAATTAAAGGGATTGGAATAAAAGGATTTGTTCTAGTTCACTATTGCTGAGTTATCAACTACTCGGAAATGTAACAACCATTTTATTGTATCTCGTGATTTTTGGGGTTAGACATTTGGTGGACAGGGTTTGATTGGGTGATCCTTCAGTCCCATGTAGTGTCAATGGAGATGACTTGGTGGTATTCAGCTGGCAGACAGGCTGGTTTTAAAGGTCCAGTTCAGCTGTACTATATGCCCAGTGCCTTGGTGGGTACGGTCGTAAGGCTGGGCTCAGCTGCGGCGTCTGGCTTCAGGATGGTCAGACTTCTTACATGAAGGTTCAGGGCTCCAGGAACAAGCAGTTCAACAAACAGGCAAAAGCTACATCATCTTTTTATGATCTAACTCCAGAAGTCACAAAAAGACACTTCCACCCTACTCTGCTGGTTGAAGTAGTCATGAGCCTGCTTAGATTCAAGGGGAGGGAACATAACCCCCAACTCTTAATGAGGAAAGATCAAATAATTTGTGGCCATGCTTAAACCACCCCAGGGGAAAGAAGATGGAATTGTTGGGGGGCAAGTAACCAACATTTACTAAAGGTTTTTAGTAGTTATTTCATTACAACCTTCTGAAAAAAGTATTATTCCCATTTGACAGCTTAAAAATACATTTAAGATTAAATGACTTAATTAACTTACACAAAATGACTGAGCTGGTGAGTTACAGAGCTGTGATTTCAACTCAGGCGTAACTCCAACTCTGGAACTTTTTCTATTATATCATGATGTCTATCACAGAGAAATGAAGAAGAGTCAAGCATGGCAGACAGGGCAGTGATAAGGTTAAAAGGAAAAGCCCATGTCTTTGCCTTCCAGATCTTGGGAAATAATTGTTGGTGGCAGCAGGTGCCTGAGTGTCTTTCTGCAAAGACAGAATGCCCTGGTATAACAACAATAACAACACTTGCTGAAACCCCAGTCTGAAAAGTGCCAGACTGATCGCTTCTCCAATTCCTAGTAAGCTATGCCAGGCAGTCTCTGACCAGAGTCACCACACCTTTGACCATTCAAAAGGGTGATGCTGATAAACTACTCAACTATCTCCTATGCAGTAGGTGATTCTCACATCTTTGTCTTCAAACAGATCCTCTCACACGGGCAAGCTCCAGGCCCCAACTTCAAACTCCCTATAGGCCACATCCACTTCGATGTTCCCGAAGCTCAGACTCAATATGTCAGGACACACAGCATCATTTTCTCTTAGCACACTTCTGCTCCTCCTGCCCTCCTTGGTCTCCAGACCTATGAATCCTCACCGATTGCTCCCTAACCTCCTCCTGAGGTGCAAGACAATATAGTCTGGTAGATTAGCACATGGGCTTTGGTACTGTGCTGCCTGGGTTTGAGTTCCTGTTGGCCTTAGTTATACGACTTCAGGCAAGTTATTCTATCTCGTTGAGCGTCTGTTTGAGATGATAGACTCTGAGATGGCAACAATAATAGTACCTCCTCACAGCATTTTTAGAACTGAGCTAATATTTTGAAGTGTTTAAAATAGCTTGTGGCACATACTAGGCACGCAGTAAACATTAGCTATCATAATGCTCAATTAGTTTCCAAGTTCTAGTAGTTTTTTTTTTATATATTTAGGGTTGTTTTTCTTACTACCTTGACTATCTTAGCCCAACTCCTCATGACCTTAACCCCATGTAGTTGTGATTACTTTACAAGAGGGGAGACTCATGCCCTCACTTCTTCTCCATCAATCTGTGCTGCACATAGCTAGCTGAAAAATCTTCTCCATTTATTGGCTTCCTGTGTACTAGGCAATACACCAAGCATTTTAGAGATATTATCTATAACCTTTGCAACACCTCACTAAGCTGAGGACTCTATTATTCTTCCTATGACAGATAAGGACACTGGCCTCAGAGAAAATAACTTGTCCAAGGTCACACAGCCAGTAAGTGGCAGAGTCAAGATAAGCAACTTGTTGATGTTCTCTTATCACTCCATACTTCACTCTTCTATGACATCAGACTTCAATATTCAATATATCATCTCCCTGCTTAGGAACTTAAGTAAATAAATAAATAAGCAAATAAATCAATGACTTCAGGGAAGGACAGCTAGAAACCTTCAAAAGTTTTTTATTATATATAGGATTTCATTTACCCTAATATTTAAACATAGGACAATTTAGCCCCAAATTGATTTTCTAATTTAGGGCCTAATTTCTAATTGGCCCTAAACATTCTCTATTCTGTAGGTTTTTTGACAATTCCTTAAGTTACAAATAAAAATATGTGTAAACTGTATAAGGTTTCATATCTAAATTAGCCAGGGTCTAATAATGCCAAAAACTAAAAAACATTTTTTTGTAAAATGAAATTTAGATATTCATACTCAGTTTATGAATACTCATTGATATCTGATTTACATGAATACATCACTGCTTACCACAGAATTTATCTCAGTTCCTTCGGATCATACTCAGTTTATGAATACTCACTGATATCTGATTTACGTGAACACATCACTGCTTACTACAGAATATATCTCAATTCCTTCTGATCATTTATTTCAATCCACATAATCATGTAAAGTACTTCCAAAGCTTTAAAGTCACATATTAGGTGTTACAATATCCCCATGTGGAACTACTACTGACTTGTTCTACAAGGAGACGAAACCAGGCAGTGGAAGGTTAAGGGACTTTGTAATGCTGTAAAGTCAGTCAGTAGAGAGCTGAAAACAGAAATGTCAGAAATGAAATCTCTGGCTCAATTCATCCTCTCACCATAACATCACAATCTCCTCGTTCCATTCTGCAATAAAACTTTGATATCCCACTACAGACAATTTTGTAAAGCGCTATAATAGCTAAACAGATAGCTTCTGTAACCTATAGCCTGCCTTGAGAGATCAAATTCCAGAAAAATGAAATAATAGCACCCTTGCATTCTCTGTATTGAAAACAAAAATTGTAGTTAAGCAAAACTTTCCATTGCCAAGATTTAAAATGCTCATTTTCTCTACTGCATTATTTTCAAAGATTGAAAAATAATTAACCATATGTATTACTGGTTATTTCACAAGGAAATGTCATTATAAAATCCAGTTTGGTGTTCTAGTTCAGCACGATTAATATAATTAGTACATTCATGATACTGGTTTTTGACCCAGTGATTTTTTTCAGATATATTATACATTTAAACTTACCCTTCAGGAGTCGTTTTAATTTTCCACAATCCACATTGATATACTGGTACAATTCTACATCATGAACATCAACATTGTCTTCTGAACAAACAGTTAATTCCTGTAACCTAAAAAGTAAAAACCAAAAATAACTTATCAAATTAAGTATTAGGGGACAGGTGTGGTATCTCACACCTGTAATCCCAGCACTTCGGGAGGCCAAGGCAGGAGGATCACTTGAGGCCCAGAGTTCAAGACCAGCCTGGGCAACATAGCAAGACATCATCTCTAAAAAAAATACAAAAATTAGCTGGGCATGATGGCACACACCTATAGGCCCAGCTACTCAGGAGGCTAAGGGAGGAGGATCTCTTGAGCCTAGAAGTTTGAAGCTGCAATGAGCTGTGATCACACCACTGTACTTCAGCCTGAGTAACAGAGTGGGCCCTATCTCTTAAAAAAAACAAAAACAAAAAAAGTCTTAGGGTATCTCTAAATTCTGAATTCAACAGATTCTTCCCCCAAAGATGAGTTCATAAGAGTAAAGACACATATAAAAATAAGGCAATAAATATTTCTTATAAAAACCTAAAGGAACATAACTAACTTAAGGGATATGATACAAGAAACCATGATAATCCAGTAAACATAGCATCGTAGCATCCTTATCCTTAAGATTGAGGTGTCTAGATATTTCCGACTTTCGGAGCCAGGGTTCTTTGGGAAAGTTAGTTAATTCCAGGATGGGGGCACAAGATACACAAGGTGAGGGCAGGTCACCTTGGGCTTGAAAACATGGAAACTATCAACAACTCTCAGAGTCATGTCAAATATCACACAGGTATGCACTTTAGGCATCTCAACTGTCAAAAATGGGATAATCTGAGGATCAAAAGAATTATGTCTACAATGGAAACACACACAATAAATTAAAATACATGAGCCTATTATAATATTGAAAGAAAAAACTTCATGGGTAACCTTTTGCAACTGTTAGGGTACCAACTCATTCTGATAATGAATAATGAAAGTCAAGTCTGTATCCTGCATTCCCTACGTGGACTGTATTGCAAGATAACTAAAACACACAATGAAGCAAAAATCTTTCATAGAAGTCACAATTTTAAAATAAAGAATGAATGACAGAATAGAAAACTTTTCATTTTGCAGCCCCCAGTGAAGTGGAATCCAGGCAGTGATCATCAGTGATTACTAAAAACATTAGGTAAAAATTTATGGGAAACTGTATAATGAATGCATAATGCTGATAACATCGAAATCCAATCACTGATCATAACATTAGAAGTCAATAATAGGACATGTTTCCTGATGTGATTCATTAGGAACCACATAGCATCATCAGTAAAGTATTCTTGTCCCCCCCAACCAAATGAACCTGAATCCAGTGAAACCCAAGTACAGAATGTAGAAAGGCAAATAACGCAGTCCAACAAATAAACAGCACGGGAAAAAATGGAGAGCAAGGTGAAGAAATGAAGAAATGATACTGATTAACAGAGGCTCAGGAGAAATATCAACCAATTCCAAAGTATGCATCCTGTTTGTATCTTAATTTGAACAAAACAAATAAAAAAGCCATTTCTGAGATAATGAAAAAAACCACAAATTGGGCAATGCATGATATTAAGGAATTATGATTCTTGATAGGTATGACAATATTATAGTTAAATGCTTAAAAATCTATTTATTAGAGATATATACTGAAATATTTACAGGTGAAATGACATCTGGGGTTTGCTTTAAATTACTGAAAAGGGAGGAAGAGAAACCATAGCATGCCGGAAACAGTTAAAGCGGGGTAAGAGATGCGTGGGGATTTGAAGTACTGTTCTCTCTCCTATGTGTATTTTTTAATTTTTCCACAATGAATAGTTTTAAAAATTCATATTTCCAATTACAAGTAAAAGTATAACTTGAATTAAAAGTAAAACTATAATAAGTAAGCTTGATTTTACTAACTTCTACTTTTATCAACTAGATTTTTGAAACACGAACAAAACTTTATATTCACAGGGTACATTTACTTTGTATTTGAAAACCGAGTAAGCCTTTTTTCATTGCACTTTTCACAGTTTGTACACGTGTTTATGTAATTATTTGCTTAATATCCCTCCTTCACAGTAGAACGTAAGCTTATAAAGACAGGAGTATCTGTTTAAACCCAAGCTTCTCTTATGTTGAATATGAAGTTATCACAAATGTAGAAACATTTAACACTTAACAGATATGTAGATATTTTGAAACTGATAAAAGAAATTCACTTAGCCTAAATGTTAATAAAAGGAATTAAACTTTTCTTCCATTTTACACCAAAAACCACAGTGCTGATTTTCAAAAGTTGGTATTGTTAATCTATTAAATTATGCTACCTAATGAGGCATACTCATTATTCATATTAATAGACATCAAAAATATAAGCAGCACAATTAAATTTCAAACTTTTATAAAAGCAGCAATAGAGCTATGGTGAAAAGGCACAAATACTATATGGTCTTATAGTTTATACGTGTTAACTTGAATTTCAATCATTTAGTGCAATTTGCAAAGGAGTTATTAATCATCACACTAAACCTTCAGTTGATAAGAATGTAATCAATACCATTCTTCCTTCTCAAATTCTCCTTTCACTCACTTTAGCTTTAATTAGACTACAGCTAACAGTACAACTATTCTAAGCACTTATATGAACTCTCTTCCTATCATCAGGGTAAGAAAAGCTCAGCATTTCAAGCTGGGAATGAGGTTGTCCTCAATGCTAAAAATTCCACAGATGCTGCAAAGCGCGTAGAAATACGGAGTACGGCTCCTTAGAAAACACAACATCACAGATCAGCAACACCAACTTCTGAAAAGTTGACTCTTGTGGTTGTTTGTGAAAAATGGGAGAAAAATCTTGTCCCTTTTATAGTCTGGTACCCTTATAGGGAGCAGGTATTTTGTGAAGGTTAAACATCATTTCCGAAGCAGAGAAATCAAATAAAGGGTAGTCTGAGCAAAAGAAATGAAGAGTAGAAAACCTATCACTAAAACAGCTAGAAAGACTAGGCATACTGAAAGATATTTTAAATGTATAGGTCCAGAAAAGAAGAAGAAAACTGAAAACCAGAGAGTTAAGTGCACGAGTACATGACCCGGCCCTGCAACAAAGGAAAGATGAGTGAGGTTTTTGATCTCCTTAACCTAGGAGCTTGGGGCTTAACATCCACATGGAGACTGGATATAAAGCCTTGTACCAGGCCGGGCGCGGTGGCTCACGCCTGTAATCCCAGCACTTTGGGAGGCCGAGGCGGGTGGATCACGAGCTCAGGAGATCGAGACCATCCTGGCTAACACGGTGAAACCCCGTCTCTACTAAAAATACTAAAAAATTAGCCGGGCGTGGTGGCGGGCGCCTGTAGTCCCAGCTACTCGGGAGGCTGAGGCAGGAGAATGGCGTGAACCCAGGAGGCGGAGCTTGCAGTGAGCCGAGATCGCGCCACTGCACTCCAGCCTGGGCGACAGAGCGAGACTCCGCCTCAAAAAAAAAAAAAAAAAAAAAAGCCTTGTACCCTAATAATTCAGGATTCTAACTTGGGCCCTGCATAAAACATGAACTAGAAAGAACAATGCACTCCCCCTGCCGCCCCCACTCCCCACAAAAAAAAAAAAAAAAAGAAAAAAAGAAAAAAACCTACCAGCACAAAGAAGCTCACCTGCTCTGCCTAAACTTTGGATAAAGTGAAAAAAGTCATCTAGAGCTGTTTACCTTCTACGAGTTTAGGGTTCAAATTTGTACTGCCCATACAGGCTGGGACTGAGAAATTAAGAAAAAAATAGCTCCAGAACTGGGCACTTGGCTAATGCAAATGCAAAACCATCACTAGAACACTCTCTCAGCCCAAGGCTACAAGGATTCTCAAACAAAATACAGGCCACACTAAAGATAACTTTGCAATCGAGGATTCCAAAACTGAGATGAAACAATTCACTATGAATGAATCAGCATAAACAAATCAATATTAAACAATACTAAAGAGAACGTAAAATATGTTTTAAATGATCAGAGACATATACAAAAACTGAAAACTATTATTAAAACAGGAGTAAGAAACCATAACAAACAGATTTGTATAGAACCAAATAGTAAACTGTAAAGAACCAAACGACTTTTAAAGTCATTGAGTTTTCTGCTTCTGGTGGTATATCAAATTAGATATTCTGAAGCACCTTCTCACTACAAAACAACTAGATCAACTGCATTTGTGGAGTAATTCTGTGAAGAAAGCAGTTACTCCGCTACATAAATACTATGAGCCACAGAAAATGGTATACTCCCAGAAAAAAATAAAGCTATCTTAAGATTTATAGCCAGCCAGGCATGGTAGCTCACACCCTGTAATCCCAACACTTTGGAAGGCCAAGGCAGGAGGATCCCTTGAGCCCAGGGGTTCAAGACAAGCCTGGGGAACATGGCAAGACCCTGTCTCTACAAAAAAAATTAAAGAAACTAGCCGGGCATGGTGGCACGTGCCTGTAGTCCCGGCTACTCAAGAGGCTGAGGTGGGAGGATCTCTTGAGCCCAGGAGGTCGAGGCTGCAGTGAGACATGTTCACATCACTGCACTCCAGACTAGGTGACAGAGAGAGTCTGTGTCTCAAAAACATGAAAGAAATAAATCTATAGCCTATCTTCCCCTAAAGAAAAGTAAAGGTCAGAAATATAAAAACCCAATCTTAATCTTAAAGGAGAAACACTGACGGGGAGAATGGACAAACACGAAACATCTTCATGGTACTGATTCATCTATTATATATAAAATATAAAATCAATCTTTAGAAAGAACTGCCATTCAAGCCACAAACATATTTTAAGTCACCTAATACTATGACAGCATAAGATGTTCCCACCTAAACTAAACCATCATAATGGTCTTTTAGGTGAGTGATCCTTCAACAAGATCAGCTCCTATTTCTGACACAAGCTAAACGAAACTGCAAATGCAGTTGTTTGAAACAATGTTATTTCACAGATGCCATTTCTGAGCGGTCTGTCCTCTGAAAGCTAATAAAATTTTAGACACTTGGTTTCTATTCCGGCAGCAGTGAACCAGATTCAGGAAATAAACAAAAGTTGCTATTTTTACATGTGCTAATGCTGCAAAATCCCATAAAGTAAAACCTTTGGTGATTAGAAATTTTCTAGAATTCTCCAAGGTGGCACATTTGTTGTGTTCTCTAAGGCAGTTCATGCATTGATAGACTAAAAGACATTTGGGTTTTTTTGTATCACTTTCTACCTTCAATGTAACAGGTGTTTCAAATAGTAAGGCTGGCCTAGCAGTCACCTAAATGAAAAGGGTTTGTGTTTTTTGTTAAATACAATTTTCCACCCTCCTATTCTCTAGGTATTTGTTACCTTGCTGACTCAACCACTGTATTATTACTCAGAATATAAAATGTTACTGCTCAAAAGATTTCATGAAAACATTTTTCTACCGTATAAATATTACCCAACATTATCAATAATATACTATTAAATAAAACTTTAATTTTCTTTGGATCAAGAATTGCATTGAGGTTGAAAAATATTGCTGCCTAGGATTTTAATTATAGAAATGTCATTGCTGATTAAAAAGATTGCAGAACTTTGAAGTTAATCAATTCCCCCAAAAAACCGTAACACAAATTCTCAAATGGTGATGTATGTTGTCTTTCACACCTGCTGGAAAACAACAAGGGAATCAGTAAATCTGACTAATCAAAGTCCACTGTTCGTACAACACTGACGAGCCAAAGATGCAGGCACCAACAAAGAGGATTGTTTTTCTCTATTCGGTATTAGTCTTCGATTCACGAATCACTAAATAATTTGTGCTATAGTTTCTAATTAAGTTAATAACCCATTTGACTTTACTTGCCTTAGAAAGGCAAATCATGTGCATAACAACAATTTGCAGTTACTTGCTACTGTCACTTATAATTCTATCCCATAGGGCACTACCTATAGTAATTTCTCCACCTGTATGTAGCATATCACAACTAATGCTCAGGATGATTTTGAGTCGTCAATAAAAGCTTAAATTATATTTTTGATAAATCTTTAAAAACAGAAGTATATTTTATAAAATGGATTTCATCAAAATGTGGCTAAAATAGACAGGGAAGCAATCTGGTATAGTGAAACTAATATAAATTCTGAAGCCAGCCTGACTTAGAAATTTTGGGTCCTCCATTATTTGGCACATCACCTGAACTTTTTTGAGTATTAGTTTGCTCACCTGTAAAATGAGGGAAGTATCATCAGGGTTACTGTGAGGATGAGACAGCAAAGGAAATGCTGCAAATACTCAATAAATGGCAGTATTTTACATACCTTTAAAATGCAGTCCACTTTCTGGAGAATTCTACTTTGCAATTATTCACTTCCTTGTGTTTTCACATCACTTAGGTTTTTTTTGTTTTTGTTTTTGTTTTGTTTTTTGGTAACCTAAGATCTTGTGATAAAGGGTAGAGTTGTGAAAGTATTTGAATTTTGACGACTCTCATTAATTATTCCATCTGATTGGGTAGTTTCATTTAAAGGGATAATATGTTTAAAAAGCCAAACCAAAAGTTCATACCTAGTATTGTTTTTTAAAGCCTGCTCACGGCAGATATTTTTATCTGAAATTTAGACTTTCACATTCATAACAGTGCTCTTATTTAATTGCACATATCAATATCACAATATTACACAATTAAAATGTCAAAGATATTAATGCATAAAATTTCTACGAAAGCCCAGACAAACTCATTTCTCTGGAGGCTGAGGTAGGAGGATCACCTAAGCCTGGGAGGTCGAAACTGCTGTGAGGGGCAACAGAACTTGTCTCAAAAACAAAAAAACCTCATTTCCATTAACTTTTTATTTTTATGTAGACAAAAAACAAGACTTCTAATGTTCATATTACTTCAGTAGTCCCATGTGGAATTTACACACTAACCTGGTAGAAATGCGACTAAAGACTGCATTGAAGTTGTTGCAGCTGAGAGAAAATAAAACCCCAGAGGCACAATTCCGAAGTTCAGCTGCACACTGGTTTCCTTCGCGACAGGTGTGAAGAAAATGGCAGATTTCTGGCAGCAACTGTTTGACCAGCATCGTTTCATCTAATCTCATTGTGTCCTTTGGTTGCTAAAATAGAAATAATCACATTATTCTAAACTTTAATTTTACCTGTAAACATTTTCAATGTTTGGCTGTTTCTCCACAGATGGTGGAGAGATGGAATGCTCTATGGAGCTCCAGATTTACTGTCTGCAGCTCCGAAAGTGTGCTACGGGACCCTTGGGTGGGTGAGGTATGCAAGGTAATTTTGGGTGGTTCAAGGTGAATAATTTAAATTGACATAATAATGTATTTATCTTGCTGGGTAAATCGGATCCCCACCTGTTAGGAACCAGGCAACACAGCAGGAGGTGAGCAGACAGCCAGGGAGCAAAGCTTCATCTGTAGAAACAGCCGCTCCCCATCCCTCGCATTACGGCATGAGCTCTGCTACCTGTCAGATGAGTGGTGCCGTTCCATTCTCATAGGAGCATGAACCCTACTGTGAACTGCGCATGCCAGGGATCTAGATTGCGTGCTCCTTATGAGAACCTAATGCCTGATGATCTCTGACTGTCTCCCATCACCCCCAAGTGGGACCACGTAATTACAGGAAAACAAGCTCAGGGCTCCCACTGATTCTATGTTATGTTGAGTTGTGTAATTATTTCATTATATATTACAGTGAAATAATCATAGAAATAAAGCACACAATAAATGTAATGGGCTCGAATCATCTCTGCATCATCCCTTCCCCTTCTCCCAGGTCCGAGGAAGAGCTGTCTTCAAGAAAACTGCTCTCTGGTGCCAAAAAGTTTGGGGACCGCTGGTGTAAATGTTTCTAAGAATAGTTAAGCAACTTAAGCTTCACATGCTACGAAGAATACAGCTTTAAATGCTAATAAAAATAGGTGCAAATGAAAACACTCTTTCTGTGGTCCAGGGAATCTTAACCATTCTATCAGAAAGACTTGCAGCTTGGAGCTGCAGCTGCTCTCCCACATCCTGTCCACTGTAAAGCCCTGCAACACACACATACACGCACGCACACATGCACATACATACACATGCATATACTTGCACACACACATGCACACACACATGCACACAGATGCACATACATAAATACATTCACATGTATATACCTGCACACACACACATGCACACACATACACATGCATATTCCTGCAAACACACACACACACACACACACACACGCTGTGCTTCATGCCCTCACTAGGGTGGCCTGGGAGGAAATGGGTGGTTTTAGGACAAATGAAGACAACTCAGGCCCCTCATTCTCCTGGTGTTTGCACAAGTGCCTTCTCTGCAGACCATGCTTCAGTCTCTTTCTTGGTTCTCCCTCTTACTGAAAGAGAGAAGCAGAGGCCCGGCACATACTCGGCTGCTTAGGGCTCAAGCCAAGTTCGCAAGCTTCCTGGGGAGCCTAGTGAGATGAAGGCACTGCAGAGCCTCCCCAAAAGAGTCGTCGGCTTTTCATGGATCCTTGAGCCCAGGAAGGCGATAGGTGAGACATCACAGTTCATCAGAAGACACAAGCAAACTCCGGCGAGAAAGGGCAACGGTCAAAGATTTTATTCTCTCGGAAAAGGGTTCTCGGGCTGTAAGCAGCAGGCAGAAGACTTTATTGCACGCGTAGTTAGGTGATGGCGACCTACGGTTTTCACTGGGGACTGGGATCGAGAGTGACCCGACCTCCTACTCATGCTCGTCTCTCCCTGTCTCTCTCTTTGCCTTTTGTGTCTCTCTGCCTGTCTCTCTCGCTCCTTTTCCTCTCAGCCTCCTCTGTCTCTCTCCTTATCTCTCATCCTCTCTCTCTCTATCTCACTCCCTTCTCCCCATCTCTCTTTCTCTCTCCTTCTTTTCCACTTCTCTCACCCTCCTCATCTCTCTGCCTGCCACTGTTCAGGCTCCTGGGGCCCCACGTGGATGGGCGGACACAGGACTCCTAGGCTACCTTTCATAGCGCAAGCAGAGGGCTGCAGGACCTTGGTCCCCACCTCCCAGCATCCTCAAAATGAGGGGTGTGGGGTGTGCCGTGCTCTCCTGAGTGGGCGCCCCACACTCCAGGAAGCAGAAACTGCAGGTCACAGCTGGCTCGAGCGGTGCCCACAGGGCTGCCAGCTTCCATCGTGTGATCTGCTGAGTCCAAAGCAGAGGACAGCAGCCCAGGCCCATCTCTGCAGCAGGGTGGGGGTAGGGGTGGGCTTGGGGGTGGGGATGGGGATGGGAGCCGCCAATGCAAACTGGCCCCTGGCTGGTTTCCTACCCTGCACCCTGCCATGCAAGTCCTCCTCTCCTACCCCTACCCCTGTCTGCCCCACCTCCACCCCTAGGCTGCCCCACACCCAGGCTCCAGAAGTTTCCCGGATCCAGGAGCTAAGGGCAGCCACTGGGTTCCATAGCCCCTAGTCCATGAGTCAGCCACCCCTCTGCATGCTGACAAACCTTGGCTCTCATGCCCCACCCCAAGCCAAGCACACAGCCCTGTCCCCCCACCAGCATTATTACCGCCTCCTGATTTTGGCCCTGACAGCCCTGCTTCCTGGTAACCTTGCCACCTCCCACCCTGCTCCAGGCAAGCCCAAAGGCCAGGCCCTCCACCCACCCTTCCTGGGGCCCACTCTACTATCTCCTTGCCCAGATGTCTTAACCTGGCTTTACCAAGATAGAATAAATAACAGGGATGAGGCCCCAGACTCCGCCAGGAAGATGTGCCAAAATACCCTCCATTTAGAAGCGGGAACAGTGATGGGGCCTATGGATGACCCCAGGATTGTCACCCATGCAGCAAGAAGGGCAAGGAGCCCGGTTTCCTGCCCTTACCTGGGGAGGACGTGGCCAGGGCTCCAAAAGGCCCTGGAGAGGGGTGGGCAGGAGAGCAGATCCACCCTCCTCTTGAGGAAGCAGCCACCATCCCCAGGAAGAGCAGATGGGGACACACAGGCAGAGTCCCCACGTGCTGTAGAGCAGGGCCAGCAGAACTGTACTCAGCCCCAGCCCCAGGGGAGCTGCAAGATAGACTGAGACCCTCACAGGTTGGGCTCTGTGTCCCTACCCAAGTCTCATCTGGAATTGTAATCCTCCTGTGTCAAGGGAGGAACCTGGTGGGAGGGGATGGGATCTGGGGACAGTTTCCCCCCTGCTGCTCCCCTGATAGTGAGGGAGTTCTCAGGAGAGCTGATGGTTTGAAAGTGTGGCACTTCCTGCTTCTCCGCTCACTCCCTCCTGCCGCCTTGTGGAGAAGGTGCCTGCTTCCCCTTCGCCTTCTGCCATGACTGTAAGTTCCCTGAACTGGGAGTCGATTAAACCTCTTTCCTTTATAAATTACCTAGGCTCAAGTATTTCTTTATAGCAGTGTGAAAACAAACTAATACCCCTTCCCTGAGGCGCCTTCTCCTTAGGCAACCTGCTGCCCCCATGCTCCTCCTCTGCCCCCTGTTCTTTCTTGTCCCCTCATGAGGCCCAAGTGATAAACAGGGCCAGCCCCAGCCCCAGCCCCAGCCCCAGCCCCAGCCCCAGCCCCATCCCCATCCTACTGCAGGCCTGTGTGGCTGCTGGAGAGGCCGTGTTCCTTTCCTCTCCCCGAGCCTGCCTGATATGCTTTCTGGATCCTGGAGGAAACTGACCCCCTATTCTCATACTGGTGCAACATCTTCCAACACCTCAAAGCTGTACCATTTGAGCCGGTCTTTTTTCTTGTCTCCACTTGCTAGGGCTGTCATTGGGACAGTCCTAGAGGGTGGTGCCAATGGATGAATGGATGGATGGACAGGAGTCCAGGGATGATGTCCCTGTCTGTCCTGAACCGGGCCCTTCCTCCAATGAGAAGCCTTCCTGAGTGAGTATATACAGTCATCCCTTGGTATCCATGGAGGATTAGTTCTAGGGTCCCCGGGAATGCCAAAATCCATGGATGCTCAAGTCTCTGATATAATAACATGGCCTAGTATTTACGTATAAGCTATGCGCATCCTCCCGTATATGTTAGACCGTTACTAGATTATTTATGATATGTAATACAATGCAGATGCTGCATAAATGGTCGTGATACTGTATTCTTTAGGGAATGATGACAAGAACAAAGTCTGCACATGTTCAATACAAACATAACCGTCCAATTTATTTTCTGAATATTTTCCATCTGCTGTTGCTGAATCTACAGATGCAGAGCTCCTGGATACGAGAGCCAAGTGTGCTTTGAGAGTAGGGTGGGTGAGGTTGCTAATGAGTAGAGGGGAGCAGGTGTTGATCAGGAGGGCCCTGCACTGGGGCATCTGGACGTCCTGCCTCAGGACTTGAGACTCCAGTTGGATGGCACAGGTAGACTCAGCCCAGGTCAAAGCCGTCCCCTTGAAGTTTCATTTTATCCCAAGCTCTTTCTGGCCCCTGGAATTTGGCATCCCCTAGGCCCTGCGTGGAAGGACAGATGAACCAGGTTTTAGATAACATGTCTAGAAGAGTGAGCCCCTCCTGTGTGCCCGGCACTTTCCCCACAGGATCCTCTAGCTGAAATATCTAAGGGTCATGGAGAGAAATACCCAGTTAAAATATCAGAAATGAAAAAGCGATACCATTAGAGACACTAAAAAGAACATTAGGTAATAGTATTAGCTTTTGTATTCTGAGATCCAACAGCAGCAGTCACTTCCCTCCACCCCTATGTGTATCCCAGGACCACCCTGGGCCGGGAGGGCTGAGGTTAGGGAGCAGCCATGGATGCTCTGATGCTGGCCCTGGGCCTCGGGAGTGACAGTGATGAGGAACTGGGTGCACACATGAGTGGGGCAGCCGGGCCTGGCCAGAGAAGCAGCACACACGTGCACAGACGTGTTTACCCACATACGCGTGTGCACGCATGTGCACAAACACATTGCAGGCAGGCATGTTGACGCCTCAGGCAGCGGAGGACCCTGACTCTGGGCGCTGCTGACCCAGGCAAGGCCCCATTGTGATGCGTGCCATGACCTCAGAATGTCACTGGTGCTTAGCACCTATCCGCTCTCTAGCCTGCCTCAGTGTTCTACAGCAGTTACACACAGGCAGTGGTATCTGTGAGCAGCTCTGTGGACTCAAAGGTTTTCTTCCTGAGAGGCATGACCCAGGCCAACTGATTCATCAGAATCAGGTGAGCGTGACCTGCTCTCTTCCCTCCAGGCGGACTTGGGGACAGTGGCTACGGTGCGGGCAGTGTTGGCCTCTGTGGGGCAGCTACCGAGGAGTGTCATCCCTGAGCACTCACCAGGCGCCCGTTCTACACTGCCCGTGTAGACGATTGGCTCTTTCGTCTCCATGGTGGCTTCGTAGAGTGGGTGCTGTTCCCAAATGTCCCCATTCGACAGATGAGACGTCTGGGGTCAGAGAGGCAGTAACCGGCCTGGGAATCCGGACATGACCCTGAGTTTTGCTCTCAGCCCTGCCGTGTGCTGTGCTGGAATTCAGGCCTGAACCCTGTGACCTCCCTGCCCTAGATCCCAAATCTGCCCAGGTTTCCGATCCCGATGGGGCAGAGCCTGGTCCTGGCAGAGCCACTGCTATAGAGCCACTGGTATAGATCCACTGGCATAGATCCACTGACGGTCCTCAGAACACCTCTGTGCCCTAAGCTAGGTCCCGATGGTCGCTGTGGGCCCCACTGAACACACATGGTCCCTTGTCCGGGGGAGCCTGCTGCCCTTGGGCAGCTGTGGAAAATGAAGGAGCCCTGGAGGGCTGGCTGAGGGGAGACTATCTTCCCTTGTGTTCAAAGGGGTCCGGGCACTAGGGTTCTCCCCAGGTATTTCTTGCTCTGTGTGGTCCTCTTGAGGCCTCGCCCTCCTTTTGCCTCGAGTATTCCCAGGAGGGACAGTCCATCCAGGTGTTCTCCAGGACCAAGGACCCACTGTTCTTCCTCAGTGACCCAGGAAAATGAAGCCTCCTCCTGTTGGGACGGCTCAGAATGGTGGACTCCACAGTCCCTCCGCGAGAGACGTGGTTTCCATGCGTACAATAGATCTTTCTCATCCCCCAAACCGAACACCCTCCTGCTCAACAGGCGTTATTCCTAAAGTGGCTTCACTGTTCAGACTGAAGAGCCACGGTAGCCAAAGTGATGAGCGGAGTAGAACCGAGCAGTCAGGAGAGATCTTGTTCCCTGTAGGAAACTGGGCATCTCTGAGGCCCTGAGCATCCCAGGAGGCCGATTGCACAGAGACCTCTGGTCGCTGACCCCAGTCTGCCTCCACATCCCTGGAATAGCCCATCATGGGCCCTTCACCCTTGGCAGGTGGAAACCATTCAACCTGCTGGGGCCGGTGTGTCCCCATTTCATGGCATTGGGGGACAACAGGATTCTCTGTCTAGGTCCCACTGTACTCAAGTCCTTGGGAAGATGCCCATCCCTGCTTGGGACTTGAGACTCCAGAGACTCGAGCAGCTGTGGGCCACTGGGTCTGGCCCCTTTTTACCTGGGGGCGGCGGTGGAATGGGGGTTACGCAGCCAGCCAGCATCTGGGAGCCCGGCGAGAGCGGTTCAGGTGTTCTCCGAAGCCGCCGCGTACAGTGTAACCTTTAGACAATTTTGTCTCACAGGATGGACGTGGTAGAGGTCGCGGGTAGTTGCTGGGCACAAGAGCGAGAGGACATCATTATGGAATACGAAAAGGTACAAGTCGGTCTGCTTCTTGGAGGGAGGCCTCTTCCAGTGTGCCCTGGTCAAAGGGTCCTGGGCTCCCTAGGAGCACAGGGCAGGGACGGGTGGCCAATGTCCCCAGGCCCTTGCACCCTTTACCTTGGACCCCTCACCAAGGCTCCCTCTGGGCTACAGGGACACCGAGCTGGGCTGTCAGAGGACAACGGGCCTAAGGCTTTTGGAGGCTACAACAACGTCGATCATTTGGGGATTGTACAGTGAGTCCTCTGCACTCCCCTCACCCCTAAAGCACCTGTCTCAGCTCAGGGATGGGTTTGCTTTTAGAAAGGCCTTTCTGATGCAGGACATGTCTCACCAGGTCGGGTCAACCTCCTTTCCAGGGACAGAACTCCTCCCTGACTCCCCTGCAGGTCCAGCCCGAGGTTGTTGTTAGGCCAGAGGTGTGGGGCCCATCTAGGGAGCCGGTGGGAATGGAGACTGGGCTAGGTCAGGCCCCTGGCCGCTCAGCAGTTCTGTCGGCAAGGAGCACAAGAGGGGCAGCCTGAGGGTCTGGCCCTGTCTACTTGGAGACAACCCCGGTGAGATGCAAGGGTTATGGCCACAGGGTGAGGGGACGCCTGGCCCAGCTTCAGGGCTGTTGTCCAGCAGGTCTCTGAGGGCCCACCTGCCCCTGTTCTCCCCCATTCCCCTAGAGCTACAGCCCTCACTGTCCCGTGAGGGGAAAAGGCATGGTGACAATGGGGGCTGTAGCCCTAGGAGAATGGGGGAGAAGATGGGCAGGGCCCCGTTCTGGGCATCTCACGGTGAGGCCAGGGAGGCAGCAGGGCTTGCGGCTAAAGACCTGGGTCTGGTGCTGGGAAGGGATCTGGGGCCGGGTAAGAGGAGCCCAGCCAGGAGCCCATCCCTCAGGGATCACAGGATGCAGAGACAGAGGATCCCTGGGGAGGTAGGGTGGGAGGGAGCTGATGAGCCGTGCCACTTCTGAAACGCAGGGTGTGTGGCTCGGGTGCAGGGAGAGGCAGGTGGATGCTGGGAGGTCAGAACCTGCAAGGGCCTTGGGGCTGTCAAGTGGGGTGGGCCTCTGGTGCACCCAGAGTACACCGGGCAGGTCTCAGGGCAGGCTCCCTTGACCCTGGCGGGGTGATGTGGGCACTCCCTGAGGGAGTCCTGTCAGGGCCCGGTCGCCCACCCTGGGCGGCCCCCATCCCATCTCAGGGCTAACCTTTCTCAGCTCCAGCAGAAAGCAACACCTCGAGTCCAGGACGGGCAGCCCCATTGGGCAGCCTGACCGCCCCCCATGCCAGGGGCCCCAGTAACCCCGGCCAGGCTGTCCCTACACTCCTTCTTCTCCCAGGTCCTGCCCTTCCTGGGAGTCAGCCCCACAGGAGGGCCCTTGTCCTCCCTTCCCTGTGCCTTCTCCTGGGCTGAGCCCTGAGCTGGAAAGGGACAGAGCCAGTCCTTTCTGGGGGTCGGCACCCAGGCTGGGGCCGCTCCAGGCCCCGTGCAGTTCCTCAGCTCTGCCTGGGTTGCCTTACAGTGAGACGGAGCTGCCTCCTCTGACTGCGCGGGAGGCGAAGGTAAAAGCCTGATGCATGGAGGGGCTGGTCCAGGGACGTAGGGACTGGGCGGGTGGTCAGTGAGGCAGAGGAAGCAGCTGGCCTGAGCGGTGGCGGGTGAGGGCAACACGCTGTCACTGGGAGGGGCAGCAGTCCCTGCTGGACCTGACCCCAGGTTGCTGTTCACTTTGGCAGTTTGATAAAATTCCAAAAGGAGAACCACAGTCCTGGCTTGGGGGTGGCTGCGCGCTTGTGTCAGGACCCCACCTAGAGGCTGGGACCTAAGACTGGTGTGTCTGTGGCCTGAGGATGGTACATCCCGGGGTCCCAAAGCCAGCCCACTGGTGCTCATTTGCTCAAAGGCTCTCAGCCCTTGAGGTCTGCCCTTCCCTGGCTCCTTCCAGCTGGCTCCCACCAGGGCTCCAGCGCCCAAGACCCAGCATCCGCGGGCGGCTCTGGGAAGCCTGGCAGCTCTGCTAACTCCAACATGCCTCATTTGACAGCAAATTCGGCGGGAGATCGGCCGAAAGAGCAACTGGGTGGATATGCTGGGAGCCTGGGAGAAATACAAAAGCAGCAGGAAGGTAATGTGTGGAGGGAGGAAGCACTCTCTGCAGAGACAGGGGACAGGCACCCATGGCTGTGGCCTGGCACCGTCAGCCTCTCAGAGGGTGGGTGGCACACTGTCCTCGCCCAGAGGACTGCAGGCCTGGTCGCCAGATTTCCTGCCTATTCGTGCAAGCATCACCTTGCTGGGAGGGAATCTGAATCTAGGGCTGGGACTACCCGGAGCTCAAGGCTAGGGATGCCCTGGTGACCTGAAGGAAGGAAAAGGTTCAGATCAGAGTTTCGACTCTGAGTGCCCATCCACTCTTTCAGTCCTGGGAAGGGAGACCCTGTCCCAGCTTGATCTCACCTCTACTGAGGAATCATGGGGCCAAAACCGACAATTTCCAGAATCCCCAGGCTCTGGTCCTCACTGGGGTCACCCCGTGGCCTGTGACACCAGATTGTTTTCTGCCGACAGCTCATAGATCGAGCGTACAAGGGAATGCCCATGAACATCCGGGGCTCGATGTGGTCAGTCCTCCTGAACATTGAGGAAATGAAGTTGAAAAACCCCGGAAGATACCAGGTATGCTCAGCCAGAGCACAACAAACAGGACAGGCCGTGTCAGGGGCCCAGGTCTCCAGCTGGAGGGAACGTCAAGACCACCCTGGGGAGCTGGGGGTGAAGGTCAGATGAACACCCTGGGCACAGACGGTGACACAGTCACCACAGACAAACTCAGCTCTGGTGACCCTCCCTGGCTTCAGTAACAAGCCAAAATGCAGCTTTCTGCAGAAGGAAACCTTCCTTCTGTCCTTCCTTCCCGAAGTGCTGACTGTGGGCTGACTGCCACTGGGGGCAGGGAGTCTTCCATCTGTCCTGAGACTGCTTCCTCCTCTTGGCCCTGCCCTACAGATCATGAAGGAGAAGGGCAAGAGGTCATCTGAGCACATCCAGCGCATCGACCGGGACATCAGCGGGACATTAAGGAAGCATATATTCTTCAGGGATCGATACGGAACCAAGTAAGCCTATGGGAGCCACAGGGTCCCAGCAGAGATGGGGTGAATGAGAGGGATGGGGTCTTCCCCGGAGCAGAAGCCAGGGTCACCCAGGAGGGATGACACAGCTGCCAAGAGCTCTCCCGGCCCAGGGAGCAGCCGGCACCATGAACCAAGCACCTCCCTGGTTCCAAGCCCTGGGCCAGACTGGAACATGTGGGGCCAGAACCCAGGAGGATCCTGAGGAGATGGAAGGCAGCAAACAAAATCATGCACAATGGTGAAAGGTGCTCTCCCTGACCCATGGGGACCCATGGTAGGACCCACGGGAGGGGCCCATGAGCGCCCCCAGGCAACAGTGACAGCACCAAATGCTGGGAGAATTAGGGGTCCTGGAAACTCTCATCCAGGTCCGCTGGGAACATGACATGGCACAGCCACGTTGGCAGCCAGTTGGGCAGTGGCTCACAAAGCTCGATGGACTTGAACCACACATCCCCAAAGTGTCACAGATATTGAACCCACTGATTTGGAAACTGACATCCACATGAAACCTGCATGCCAGGTTCACTGCTTGACTCCTCGTCACTCACACACGGAGCCTTTGGGGATGGCCTTCAACACGGGAATGGGGAGAGCAAGGCTGGTCCTCCCTTCAAATGGAAGACCCAGTGAGAAAAGGGAACGAGCCGGTGATGCCCGCACGAACGTGGGTGGATCCTAGATGCATTTTGCTGAGGGACAGAAGCCAGACCCAATAAGCTACCACAGTAGGATTCCCATTCCTAGGCCATTCTGGAAAAGGCCAAACCACAGGGACATAGAAGCAGTCTGGGTGGCCAGGGGCTGACAGATCGGGGAGAGGCTGGGTGCATAGGGGCCACCCTGGAGACTTGGAGGATGGAGTCGCCCCAGGAGGGGCTGGCGCGGTGGCCGGGAGACTCTGCACATTGGTTTGGAACCGTGGAGGAACTGTACACCCACAGACTGAACTGGCGTGTGTGCAAACTGAAAAAAAAAAAAAAAAAAAAATTCAGAGTGAAAAGGATCAGGCAAGTCACTGTACAACTGGGCTATTTGCATGTCACAGATGTGGATTTTACTGAAACATTTCTTCAAGAGTCTCAGGCCCTGAAGAGCTCACTGCTTATCTGGTGAATCATCTGAACCTGAAATGGGATTTGCTGTTAGGCTTTATAGACAAAGTGAAATTAACAACATCTGCACAAAACAAACCAAAGCCCCCTTTCTCTGTTTCCTAGGCAGCGGGAACTGCTCCACATCCTGCTGGCGTATGAGGAGTATAACCAGGTGAGTATTCCCGGCAGTGAGGTTCCCGGGCCATATTTCCATATCGACAGGAGTGGGTGTCTGGTGGGGGTGTCGTTGCTTCTTTTTAAGTTAGTATTTTTGACCCACCAGGATATAGGAGGTAGGATGTCAGCTCACCGCTGGCATAAACCTCCAAGGAAGGGGGTGGTCTCAAGGGGTCAAGCTGAGACACAAAGGAGTCAGGGTCTGGACTCCTGGTGTCACCTGGGCCTGACCACCACTTCTCAGAACAAGAAATGACGCCCTCCTCCTGGGGCTGCCCCAAAGCCCAGGAGCTTGGCAGCATCGCACACAGGATGGTGCTATCAGCAGACATTTTGGACAAGGTGCTGAAGTGCCTGATGGACTTGGCTCTTGTCATGAAATGAATGTGCATCCTGAGGAAGCCTCTTTTTCAGAGGAAGCCTCTCCAGTCACCTCTGCCCTCTCCAATGACATGAGTCCTCCCAGGTGACCTCAGCTCTCTGAGGTGATGTCCTTCCATGGTGACTCTGGCTCTTGCAGGAGGTGGGCTACTGCAGGGACCTGAGCCACATCGCCGCCTTGTTCCTCCTCTATCTTCCTGAGGAGGATGCATTCTGGGCGCTGGTGCAGCTGCTGGCCAGTGAGAGGCACTCCCTGCAGGGTAAGTGAACAGCTGCCCCGGGGACCTCCTGCAGCCAGACCTGGGGATGGCCACCCTGGCCAGGTGATCACAGCTTTCAGCCAAGGCACCCTCCTTGTGTCGCCAGCTTGTTGGGAGACTTTAGGATGTCTCTGCTGAGGGTCCCACAGGAGCCCACGGCTAACCCCCAAAGCCCAAATCAGACGCCTCTCATCCCCATCAGCAGAGGGCATCTCATCTTCCCCGTGGCCACCCTCTGTGTCCTGGAGCCACCACGCCCCCGGCTCTGATTCTCTGCAGCTGACTCTCCCCTCCCTGAGAGTCCTCCTGCCCTCCAGCTGCCTGGGCTTCTGCTGCCATCGGTGCCCACGAATGGGCCGACCAAGCCCAGGTGGCAGCATCTCCCCATCCCCTGTTCCCTGGCCCGACCCAACTACCAGGAGGTGACCGGGAAGCCCAGCGCCCACCCAGTTCCGGCCGCCCTGTCGTGGCCTGAAAGTCAGGCTTGCCCTTTTTGCACCCTGGCCCAGGAGGCCTCCAGGGGAACCTCCAGCCAGACTCCAGGGAATGTTCCCGCCCCACCTCCCCAGGGTAGAGGCCGCATGTTGGGGTCACCAGATGGGAGGGTGGGAGGCCTTGGGGTTTGGGGGCCTCTCCAGCTGCCCAGCTCTTGCAGCTGATGGCTCCACATCTTGCGGGAAGGCTCTGATTTCATGATGGGCTGGGGGTTTCTCAGGATTTCATAGCCCAAATGGCGGGACCGTCCAGGGGCTCCAAGACCAACAGGAGCATGAGGTAGCCACATCACAACCGAAGACCATGGGGAATCAGGTGAGTTTATGGTCCCCTCAGCTCTTCCCAGAGGCCCTGCCTCCCATGGGGCTTTAGGAGCAGGGGGGCTGGAGCCCCTCGTGGGGCTGGTGACTGGCTGAGTCCCAGCCAGGGCCTGACCTGGGACGTCGGGCTCTCCATGGGCTGGGAGTTGGTTTCCTTTCCTGCCCTGGAGGAGACAGAGGCACAGGGATGGGGGCCCAGCTCCCGCAGAGCAGGGCAAAGGGCAGTGTGTCCACCGGGAGTGTGGGAAGGTGACAGTGTTGTGGGGAGCTCTGGACACCACCCAGTGTTCTGCACTAGGGGAAGGGTCTTCAGAGGCCCTGGAAGAGGGAGGTTTTTAGGGCAGCCCAGTGGCCTGAGCACCTCTGTTGCTTCCATCAGGACAAGAAAGATCTACGTGGGCACTGTTCCCCGTTAGGCTGCCTCATCCGGCTATTGATTGACGGGGTAAGGAGGCATAGGGAGACCCTGGCTCAGGGACCTTCCTTGCCCTGCAGTGCCCTGCTTCCCCAGCCCGGGGGTCTGGCTCACTCCCAGCCCACAGGAGGCTCAGGCGGGTCCCCAAAGGACACACAAGCAAAACCCTCTGCCCAAGAGGGGTCATCCCAGGGCAATGGCTGGGGCTCAGGCCCAGCCTCATGGGCAGACTGGGCCAGGACCCCACTTGAGAGGGCTCAGGGAAGCCCCTAGCCCTGGGCAAGCCCCTCTCTCCAGGAGCCACATCCCCACTCAAATGAGTGCCCCCCATGAGGAGCTTCAAGACCTTGTCTGACCCAGCGTCCTGGAGGGCTCAGGCGACCCTCATGGGGAAGGTCACTGACTCTGGAGACTGAAGCCCCACTGTGTGCAGCTCGAGCCACCAGCTCCAGCCTGGAAGGACCAGGTTCTTTCACACCTGCTGTCCCCACAGATCTCTCTCGGGCTCACCCTGCGCCTGTGGGACGTGTATCTGGTAGAAGGCGAACAGGCGTTGATGCCGATAACAAGAATCGCCTTTAAGGTTCAGCAGAGTAAGTCTACGTGTGCCCAGCGGGGCCTGGGGAGCCCTGGGGTCAGACCCCGACTGGCCCGAGGGCAGCTTCCTCACACTGTCCTCATGATCCTCTGTTCTGGCCCAGAGGGAGGTCTGGCCAGGTGGGCTGGGCAGGACACTGTGACACCGAGCCCATCCCCCACATGACCCAGATGAAAGTCGAGAGTGTGGTGAGCACTTCCCTGTCCGGATCGCCCCCCAGCCACAGTCTCCTGTGTATATCTGGACGCCTGGGGTGGCCACAAAAGGATCCGGCACCGCCCAGTAGGAGACTGAAGTGGCCACGGGGTATGAGCTGTGACCATTCCCAGGTAACGCCCCTGGCCTGATATCCACCCTGTCCCTAGAGCGCCTCACGAAGACGTCCAGCTGTGGCCTGTGGGCACGTTTTCGCCACCGGTTCGTTGATACCTGGGCCAGGGATGATGACACCGTGCTCAAGCATCTTAGGGCCTCTATGAAGAAACTAACAAGAAAGCAGGGGGACCTGCCACCCCCAGGTGGGCTCCAGTGCCATGTCCCCTCCCATGTCACCCTCTGGGGTAGTCAATAGTAGGGGAGTGCCCGGGACCCGCAACCCTACTACCTGGGCCTTCCTCTTCACCTTTTCTTCCTCCTCTTCCTCCTGGACTCTAAGAAAGTACAGGAGGCCCACCGGTCCTCAGGCCAGGCGCTCAGTGCGTGTATACTGGACATGCTGTGCACGCAGGAGGGGGATGTGGGCAAGACCCTCCAACAAGCCCCCTCCCACTTTCCACGGTGTCTCCCTCTCCCCCTCGCAGGGCCCTCCAAGTTACTACAGGAGCCCAGACCCATTTATGGGAGACCCCGCCCCTCCCTGCAAGCACCCACAGCCTCAGAGAGCAGCAGAGGCCCCTCACTCCTGCACGCTCCTCCAAGGTTGCCAGGACAACAAGCCTGGAGCCAGGGAGACAAGGGAATCGGTGTCCCTGACCCACAGAGCATTCAGGGAGAGGGCACAGGCGGGACCCCGGGCCCAGAGCCAGAGCCAAGAGGTCAGCCAGAAGTGGGAACGGTCAGTCCTGGCATGGACTGGGCAGCCCAGGAGGGCAGAGGGTGACCCACATCTGGGCCCAATCACCCACGTGAGGTGACAAGGGGCTGGGTGACATCCAAGGCCCCTCCCACCTGAGTTCTGACTGGGGGCCGTATCCCAGGCCCAACAGCCCTGGGACGAAGGTGTGTGGCAGGAAGCCCCCAGCCAGTCTGAACCCTGGGGGCAGTCCCAGGAGCCACCCGCCATGCCACGACAGCTTCCCCACGCCAGGCAGCACGCATCCCACCCTCTGGGATCAGCAGACTACAGGCGTGTCCTCAGTGTCAGTCCACGGGGGCCACACAGAGACCCCGAGGACTCCAGAGACGCAGGCAGGTGGGGCCCAGCCCGGAAAGGCCTGCGTGGGCTCACTGGAGATGCTGACCGCGTCTGTTTTCCTTTCAGCCAAAGCCGAGCAAGGGTCGTCGGCATCCAGGCCTGTGCCGGCTTCACGTGGCGGGAAGACCCTCTGCAAGGGGGACAGGCAGGCCCCTCCAGGCCCACCAGCCCGGTTCCCGCGGCCCATTTGGTCAGCTTCCCCGCCACGGGCACCTCGTTCTTCCACACCCTGTCCTGGTGGGGCTGTCCGGGAAGACACCTACCCTGTGGGCACTCAGGGTGTGCCCAGCCCGGCCCTGGCTCAGGGAAGACCTCAGGTTTCCTGGAGATTCCTGCAGTGGAACTCCATGCCCCGCCTCCCAACAGACCTGGACGTAGAGGGCCCTTGGTTCCGCCATTATGATTTCAGACAGAGCTGCTGGGTCCGTGCCATATCCCAGGAGGACCAGCTGGCCCCCTGCTGGCAGGCTGAACACCCTGCAGAGCGGGTGAGATTGGCTTTCGCTGCACTGAGCCACAACGTGGGCATGGGCTTCCCGGCCCTGCAGTGCACCCAGCACTGATTCCGACCAGGGCACCCCCTTCAGAGCTAGGGACGAACAGCAGTGTGCTCCCACCTCGGGGCCTTGCCCCTGCGGCCTCCACTTGGAAAGTTCTCAGTTCCCTCCAGGCTTCTAGAAGCATCTGGGCCAGGGCTCATGGCTGGATAATTTCCCTAGGCTTAACAACCCAAGCAAGCTTCGCATCCTCGTTTTATTTTTGGTTAAACTTATGAGAATGTATTAAGAAGGAGTGCAGCTCGAGAGACATTCAGAGATGGAACACACCAGACCCCAGATCACAAAGCCAACCATGCCCAGCCCCTCCCAACACCCCCAGCCCCAGGACCATCGTTCTGAATTCTGACGACACCGTGAGCCTGCCTTTGTACTTTAAACTCATGGAAGGATAACCACCTTCACGTTTTGAAATAAATGTTTCCTGTTGAAATTATTTTAGATTTTAGACAGAAATATTGAAAAGGCACTATTGTGTCCTCCTTTACCTTCCATCCAGCTGCCCCTAGTAATGATGTTTTGCAGTCCCATGGCACATAAGAAATTTAGGCCGGGTGTGGTGGCTCACACCTGTAATCCCAGCAATTTGAGAGGTCGAGGCGGGAGGTTCAGGTTCACTTGAGTCTAGAAGTCTGAGACCAGCCGGGGAAACCTAGGTGGACCCGGTCTCTAGAGAAAAGTCAAAGAAATTAGCCAGGCATGGTGGCATGTGCCTATAATCCCACCTAGTCAGGAGGCTGAGGCAGGAGGATTGCTGGAGCCCACGAGTTCCAGGAAGCAGTGAGCCATGATTGCACCACTGCACTCCAGCCTGGGTGACAGAGTGAGACTTTATCTCTTAAAAAAATTTAAGAAATTTAATGTGGGTACAATTCTATTAACTAAATAATAATGTGAACTATTATCTAAGGTTATGAAGGCTAGAATTATCCCATTTTTGCCTAACTTCTCGTACCTGTCCCAAGATCCCACCTTGGACTCACCCTCTGCCTTCAGCTCATGTCTCTTCAGCTTCCTCCACATGGTCCAGCAAACACACACCTGGGCCGAATGGTAGAGCTGATTGCTCATACACAAAGGTAGACCGGTGGGCAGGGATTTTCAGACTTATAGAGTAAATGAGTTTTCCTTGGTGTTCTGGAGAGCACCGTTTGAGAAACACTTTGACAGTGAATCTAGGCCTCAAGATCCATCAGCTGCTCTAGCTTGAATTTTGCTCAAGCTCAGTGAACACCTGCTCTGCCAGGTGCACGTGAAAGGGGCAAGGATGAGTAAGCTGTAGATAAAGAAGACAGGACGCAGGGGGTCTGTCTAAGCTGTATCCCCTGCCTTCAGCACTGAGGGATGAAATCCAACTCTTAGGGAACGGTGGCCACGTGCTGGGCCAGCCCCAGGCTCTCAGGATCTGACAGTGAGTGACACAGAGCCAGGCCTTGCCCTTGGGGAGCTCTCCAGCATACACCTCCCTCTCCCCTCCCAGCATCCCGCAAAGCAGGCATCAACGCCATTGTGAATGCACAGAGGAGGAACCTGACTGTTAGACCTGGGTTTTCCAGGGTTGCACGGCTTCTGGGAGACGGATGTGACCCTGAGTACGGGGCACAGGCCAGTGTAATGCCAGGATGGAATGAGCTGTGATCTGTGCTGCATAGAGGCCTAGGCCAAGGTGGGACTGATGCATGACCAGGTCCACCGGGTCACTGAAAACACTCTTGGGTCCTCACCTGCTGGTTCCCAGGAGTCCGGAACTGCCAGGAGAGTGGTGGCAGGTCCCCCATCCTCAGCTGGGTGGGCCTGGATAGAACAGCAAGGCGAGGGCACATTTCCCTGGCCATTCCCTCCAGGCACAGCTGTGACATGTTCATTCCAATTTTGGGGAAATATTTCCACACACACAGAATTGCAAAGAACAGGGGACATGGTGAGAGGCGTTTGCACATGGGATAGGCAGGATTTTGGAGGCAGAGCCTCCAGGGCTTGCCGATGGGTTAGCTGCAGGGCTTGAGAGGGAACGGAGAATCCAGGATGATGTGTTCAAATCGGTCCATTCACCTCTTCCATTCCACGCCTGTGCTGGGCACTGGGAGAGACAGATGCGCACAGGAGCACCAGGCTGGGGGAGGTGTGGGGGGAAGCCCAGAGTGTCTGGGCAGGGTAGGAAGCCCAGAGTGTCTACTGGGAGCTGAAGGCTTATGTCTACCTCAGTGCCGTCTGCGTTCTCTGTATGAACAAGTACAGGCTGAGCTTCCTGGAGGAGGAGCAGCTGCTGTTGCTGGTGACCAGCACGTTCGGGAACGGAGACTGCTCTGGTAACAGAGAGATGGGTGGCCTGAGGTCTGGATGGTCTAGGGGGTGATAGGGCACAGAAGGACCCAGGAAAGGGTCTGGGGGATGCAGGACGTTCTACATAGGGCATTTGGGAGTCAGTGCTCAGGTCACTCCAGGTCACTCAGGTCATTTGCCAGCCTCTGTCATAATTTTTGCCATATGAGAGAGCCACATTTCCTGTGACATAATTTAGATATTCCTGTGAAT
Source organism: Gorilla gorilla gorilla (assembly GCF_029281585.2). Taxonomy (NCBI): domain Eukaryota; kingdom Metazoa; phylum Chordata; class Mammalia; order Primates; family Hominidae; genus Gorilla; species Gorilla gorilla. Next base: position 54,290,743 of record NC_073228.2, on the reverse strand, counting down.
GGCCTACCTGTTTATATTTACAACTTCATGTTTAAAGGAAATTTGTATCACTCTCATAAATGGAAAGCCAGCAAAACGTAAATTCAATGAAAACAAAATTAAGTCAATGAACTTTAGCTAGATACTATTCCCTGACCAAGGCCTGCTGGAGGCGGTACAACCGGGTTTTGAATTGAGACCTGCCAAGCTTCTGAGTTTATTCTGTTTCCCCCACACCAAAGATCCTCAATACTGCATTACTGACATCAGGGGCCAGACAATTCTTTGCGATGGGGGCTGTCCTGCACCTGGCAGGATGTTTAGCAGCTTCTCTGGCCTCCACCCACTGGATGCCAGGGGAACGCAGAAAAGGCTTGCTTATTCTCCCATTTAATGCTCAGGACAATATCTGACATAAATGTTATGTCTTTTATTTTATAAATGAAGAAAATGAGACTCAGAAAGGTTTAAGTGAGTCACCTAAGAACACACAGACAGCAAGAGGTAGAACCCGAAACTGAACACAGGTGTTCACATGAGACAACAAAAAATTTCAGGTTCCAGCTTCCTTTGAGTCTCTCATTTCAACAATGGCCACCGTCTGCATATGAGCTGAAGTACAGGAAAGCTGGGCTGAACTATCCTCCCATCAGGCCTCGGAGCCCCAGACCAGAACCCCAGCCCAAGGTCTCCCAGTCAGGCCCGCTGGAGGGAGCTGGCATCCACACTAGCATGGTTTCTCAAAGCTACAGGGATGCCAGTCTCACCGCTGATGAAGAAAATGAAGGGCATTTGCTTCTCCTGCAGGCTGTCGGGATTTAACACAGATTCCTTTTCTTGCTGTCTTCTCCCATAGCACAAAACTGGGTGGTCCATCCCCCTCCTGGTGTCCCAAGGCTTTGTTGCATGTTCTCTTTAATTTCTCCCACTCTCACAGTGCACCCTACCCTCGTCTCCCTGGCAACCTTTCTGCTCTATCCTCTCGACACCTGGATCACAAGAACAGTTGGGAGGCCCCTTAACAAGCTACATCCCAAATTATCATTCCCCTTTGTCCTCAGCCAGTGCCCAGGTCCAACTTGCTCTCCTGGGGTGACTTTCTTTCCTGCCCAATATGGTTCCATCATCTGTAAATTGGGGATAATTAAAGTCTTGATCCTGATATTGGGCTCTCAAAGCAGAAGTAGCAAGCTCAGCCAAGTCACTTCAACAAGAGGAGACGTTCCTTGTGAACCAAAAGGGCACTGGTCACAAGGGCCGCTCCTTCTCTCAGGCCTCTCCAGCACGCCCTTGGCTCAGCCAAAGAAGAGACTCAGGCTGTGCTTCTGTGCTGTGGGGATAACGTAGGTACCTGGTCCTTGGCCCTGGGACTTTAACAGTTCCCTCTTGTGGCTCAGTTCTACAGCTTCAATGACACAAAGTGGCTTTTGCTCAAAATAGCCTTTGATAGGTTAAGGTACTCGTCTGCCACTCTAAGTCTGTGTGGAACAGACAGGGTTTTGCTTCACAGAGAAGATGCATAAAATTTGGTCTTAAAAATGAGTTCGCCATGCACACATACACACGAAAAAAGTAAATACTGCATTACTGTATATATGAGGTTCCAAAATAGGCAAAACTAATTTATGGTGACAGAATAGTGGTGACCTCTGAGGGTCAGTATCGACTGGGAGAGAACAGAAGAGAGCCTACTGGGGTGCTGGAAATGTTCTGTATCTTAATTTTGCAGGATAATTCCTTGGATGCATCCCTAAAAATTCAGTCAAGCTATGTAGTAAGATTTGTGCAGTTTGTGTAAGTAATAGGAGAGATAAGAGGGGGAACCTGTGGAGAAGCAGAACATTTCAAGATCTAGAAAGCAACATTTGCAAGGGTACACAGTGTTCAGACAGGGACCAAATCATAGAAACTACTAGGGCTTGCCATGCTGAAACGACTGACTTCAAACCATAGGGCATACGTACCTTCCACTGAAGAAGAGCACCTGAGTAAAATGACTAGAGGTGCATTTCAAAGATTATTCTATTGGAAATATAAAGAACGAATTGGAGGAGTAGGAGGCAAATAGTCCAAGGGACAGGTACAGACCTTTCTTTTTCTTTTTTTTTTTTTTGAGACAGGGTCTCCCTCTGTCACCCTAGCTGGAGTGCAGTTGTGCGATCATGGCTCACTGCAGCCTCTACTTCCTGCGCTCATGCAATCCTTCCGTCTCAGCCTCCCAAGTATCTGGGACTCCAGATGTGCGGACCACACCTGGCTAATTTTTTTATTTTGTTGTAGTGACAGGAATCTCACTGTTGTTTCCCAGGCTGGTCTTGAACTCCTGAACTCAGGCAATCTTCTGGCCTTGACCTCTCAAAGTGCTGGCATTACAGGTGTGGGCTACAGTGCCTGGCCTTATTAAAATGTTGATGTAATAAGTGGGACTACCTAGTGCTGTGCTTTCTCCTTAAAGGAGAAAGCTGACTGAATAAAACTAGCAGTAATAATCTGCTAAACTGTGCTTTCTACAGAGTAAATTTTGTTTGTCTCATGACATTTATGCAAATATTCAAATGTTTCAGGAATATAAACATTTAAAATTTGGGTTATAAATAATGCCTCCTGGCTCTGAAATTATCTGAATTCATGAAGCAATCAGTAGTAAATATTAAGGAAAAATGAAACACAGCCTTATATGCAAGGACAAGCACAAATTTCTAATTCTTGTTACAATTTGGGTACCCACCTGGTTTTGAAGGTGAGCCTTGGTTTGACTGGTTCTGAGACATTTCTCTCAAATAGCAAATGAGTAGTGGGTATGAATAGGGTACATTGGAAAGTCATGTCAAAATTCCATGTAATTTTTGGAGCGTTTTTTCTCCCATGTGATTTATATAATTTGACATGTGTATTCCTATGTAAAATATTTAACCACTTCTCTACAATAAGCATTAAGTGGGCTAATTAGTATGCTCTTCTTATTCCATATTTCTGTGATTTCTCTTATCTGGAATGACTTTTTTATGCTACCCATGCTGGAGTGCAGTGGCACATTTACTGCTCACTGCAGCCTCCACTCCCCAGGGTCAAGCCATCCTCCTATTTCAGCTTCCCTAGCAGCTAGGACTACAGGTGTGCACCACTATACCCTGCTAATTTTTGTGTTTTTTTTTGTAGAGATGGGGTTTTGCTATGTTGCCCTGGCTAGTCTTGAACTCCTGAGCTCAAGAGAGCCACCCACGGCAACCTCCCAAAGTGTTGGGATTACAGGTGTGAGCCACTGCACTCAGCTTCTTTTCTAATTTGTTTTTATTCTGAGATCAGATGAGATCGGCATGTTCAGGTTGGTATGGCCATAGACTGCTTTTGTCTATTCTAATAATTTTGTATTGTACAATGTGTTGGAAAGGCAAGATGAAGTTAGATTATGAAGGTTCATTTCCATTCAATTCTGTCTATCCTTCTGGACTTTGCCTAAATCTTACCTTCTTTGGAGCTTTCCTGAACTAACTTATCTCCTTTGAATTCTTACATTTGGATCCTTTGTATTTGAGTATTTTTACATATATATGTACATAAATAACACATGTTTTATGTGTATTAATTTACTCTCCCAACTAGATTGCAAGCTGCTTGAAGAGTAACCTTTTTTTAAAGTCAAAATGGACTGTTTTAAGCACAAATTTAGCATATGCTTGATGATTGAGAGAACCATATGGTTCCAGTCATTGGTGTGTCTGTATGATTGTGATATGTTGCTATTTAAAAATCAATAGCTATTTCTTATTTAGTTTTCTGTTAAGCCATAACCTTTTGCTCTCATTTATATGTCTTCTGAATGTTTAGTAACATGTGGCTCATATTTCAAACTCCCAATTTGGAAGTTTATAGCAATGTAACTGAAGTTTATAATTACAGGTCTCAGAGAACTGCACTACACAGAAGTTCTCTATGTGTTAGAAGAATTTATTAGAAGATAGACAATTGTAGGTTACACTGTAATTTAGAAGACTTTTGCGCATCTCATGTATTTGTGTCAGTTTGAGAATTTGAAAATGCCCCCAAAATGTCTGTTCTTCACTAGTGCCTCTTGTGATCCTGGCAGAGATAAGCTAAACTTTTGAAAGGGTAGACTTTTTCTGTTTATCTTAGTATCCTGAGTCCCTAAATCTGGAATGTAGTAGATGTTTGTGCATTTCCCTATGTCAGTGAAGTCAAAATACTACAGGTGGATTTTTCAGCTTTTCAAAGTTTTCACATTTACTAAGTCCTTCACAGTTATCTCCTACTAGTTAAAAAACTATTTGCCTCAATTTATGCCAGTGCTACTTTGACATTTGCATTGCTGTAAAACCCTTACTAAAAGGTATATTTTTCTGGTATATAAATACATGTATGCAGCTTTTCTCATATCTTTGAGAAAGCAAAAAATTGTACTAAATTATGATTTTGACTGTAATAGGATTATGGCTTAGTCATGATCAGTATTATATTTTCAACTATGTCTTACTAGGATTATTGTAAAAGACTTTCAAAATAGTTCATGTGAATTTTTGTCTCATCTTCACAAACTCAGGTATGTACATAGCTCTCCCCCACCTTCTCCTGGCTTTGGCAATTTATTTTATTTTTATTGTGGTTATATATTATATATATATAAAACATACCATTTACCATTTGAACTATTTTAAAAAGTGTACAATTAGTGGCATGAAGTACATTCACAATATTGTACAACCATCACCACTACCCATTTCCAGAACTTGTTCATCATCCCAAACAGAAATTCTGTATCCCTTTTTTTCCCCAGCCCCTGGTAACCTCTATTCTACTTTCTGTTTTTATGAATTTGCCTATTCTAGACACTTCATGTAAACAGAATCAAACAATATTTGACCTTTCTTATTTCACTTAGGATAATGTTTTCAAGGTTTATCCATGTTGTAGTACATAGCAGAATTTAATTTCTTTTTTTGACTGAATAATTTGTATATACTACATCTTGTTTGTACATCCATCTGTTGATGGGACATATTTGGGTTGTTTCCACCTTTTGGCTATTGTGAATAATGTTGCTGTGAACATTGGTGTGCAAATATCTATCTGAGTCCTGCTTTCACTTCTTTTGGATATAAACCTAGGAATGGAATTGCTGGGTCATATGGTAATTCTATATTTAACCTTTTAAGGAACAGCTAACCTGGTTTCCATGGCTTCTGTACCACTTTATATTTCCACCAGCAATGCACAAGTGCTCCTTCCATTTTCTCCATATCTACCCAATACTTGTTATTTTCTGTTTTCTTTTAATTAATAACCATCCTAATGGGTGTGACATAGTATTGTCATTTTGATTTTTAGCTTCCTAATGGCTAGTGCTAATGAGCATTTTTTTATGTGCTATTGGTCATTTGTATGTCTTTTTTGGAGAAATGTCTATTCAATCCTTTGCCCATTTTTGAATGGAGATGTGAGCTTTTTTGTTGTTGAGTTGTAGTTCTGTAGTTCTTTATACATTCTGGATATTATTCTCACATCAGATATATGATTTACAAATATTTTCTCCCAAATATTTCTGTGGGTTACAGATATATTAATATCTGTGGATTGTCTTTCATGATCTTGATAGGATCTTTTAATGCCCAAAAGTTTTTAATTTTGATGAAATAATGTATGTAGTTTTGAACTTAAACAATGTTACAGATTGCGCAAAGGATATAACCATGAAATTCTGATGGAGTGACCCCACAGCTGCAGAAAACCAGAATAGAAAGAACCCTACTCTAAAACCCAAAAGACTTCCCTAGATAGAGTCCTTCGAAAATAATTTTCTAAATTATTCACACAGCCTGTGAATAAATTAAGAGGAAATGATATCTGTAACAGTGCTGCTTGTGATGAAAACACAGAAGAGTCAATTATGTTATCAAATCTTAGCTGGAATGGAAAATCAGGAGGATATTTATTAGCAAACATTAATAAAGGGTTGGCCTTTATTATTGTAAGCATGTACACAGACGACAGCACGTAGTCTCTACCATAAGAATGAGAAATGCCTCCTATCTTTATGAATTCTGAAATTTAACCTTTCTTAACCCAATTGCTGTAAGGGCCTAGGGTTTATTTGTTATGTGTGTTATTGGAGTAGAGACTGTTTGAAGGTTAAGGGGGTATTTAGTGATGCAAGTGACATTTATATATTTTAAAATCTTCTGCTTTTCTAGGCACTTTTTAAAATGAAATGCTATATTTTTAAACTTTTAAAAATTATTTTTATTATTTTTTGCAGAGATGAGGTCTTGCTGTGTTGCCCAGGCTGGTCTCAAACTCTTGGCCTCAAGAGATCCTCCTGCCTTGGCCTCCCAAAGTGCTGGGATTACAGGTGTGAACCACGTGCCTGGCCCAAACTTTTTAAAGACTTTATTTCTGGAGGCAGGTTCTCAAAAGATATCCTATCTCAATGGGCATATAGAGAGAGAGAGTAGTAGGTGAGTTGTTGTCAGCCATTCATCTAATAACTCTTCAGAAGATTTTGTCTCTGGGCAGTGGCATTTTATAACTTCATATATGGAAGAAAACTTTTATCCAACTGATAACTGATATGCCAATGTGTTAGTATGAAAAAATTTTCCCAACATTCTTACCAGGTGTGGTGGCTCAACCTGTAATCCCAGCACTTTGGGAGGTGGAGTCGGGCGGATCACTTGAAGTCAGGAGTTTGAGACCAGCCTGGCCAACATGGTGAAACCCTGTCTACTAAAAATACAAAAATTAGCTGGGCGTGATGGCAGGCACCTGTAATCCCAGCTACTTGGGAGGCTAAGGCAGGAGAATTGCTTGAATCCGGGAGGTGGAGGTTGCAATGAGCCAAGATTGCCTCACTGCACTCTAGCCTGAGCGACAGAGTGAGACTCTGTCTCAAAAAAAAAAGAAAAGGAAAAATAAAGAAAATTTCCCAAAATTCAAATGTCGTTTCACTGCGTGGCTTTGATTATTAATACTTTAATACTGTGTTTAAAATTAATATTTATTATTTTTAAAAATCAGCTTCCTTAGGTCGAAGAAACATTAATGTTTAATATTAAGCTATTATTGTAGCTTAGTGTAGTTATAATAAGATACTGGAACTCATGGAAGGGGTTAGATTTTCTTCATCTTAGAAACCGTTACTTTTCATAAAATATATATTGTGCAATTATATATAAAATTATATAATAATTAGATATACAAATAAAAAATCTGATTATAGTTGGGCTCAGTGGCTCGCATTTGTAATCTCAGCTCCTTGGGAAGCTTAGACTGGAGGATTTCTTGAGTCCAGAAATTTGAGGCTGCAGTGAGCCATGATTGTGCCACTGCATTCCAGCCTGGGCGACAGGAATGAGACCCCATCTCTAAAAATAAAAACTAAAAAAATATAGATTATAATTGGCAAAAGATTGAGTGACAGTGAAAATGCAATGAATATTTTGACTACTATTTTTTGATTACATACATAGGAAGATACGAATTTTTCTGTCTTTCCAAATTAGTTTAGAAATTAAAGATTTGGCTGGGCATAGTGGCTCACCCCTGTAATCTGAGCACTTTGGGAGGCTGAGACAGGCAGATCACCTGAGGTCAAGAGTTTGAGACCACCCTCGCCAACATGGTGAAACCTCGTCTCTACTAAAAATACAATAAAAATTAGCTGGGCATGGTGGCATGCACCTGTAGTCCCAGCTACTTGGGGAGACTGAGGCAGGAGAATCACTTGAACCCAGGAGGCAGAGGTTGCAGTGAGCCAAGATCATGCCACTGCACTCCAGCCTGGGCGACAGAGCGAGACTCCGTCTCAAAAACAAACAAACAACAACAAAACACCAGGAAAAGGAAAAATAGTGTTAAGAGATAACTTAGTATGTATTGTTTGTACACTTCATGGGTGTGCATATATGATGTGTTTGGTTTTATAGTGAAAATTCTAACATTCTGCTGTATGGTTTATGGTGCATTGTAGACGTTCCTTTAAGCACTCAATGATAAAGATTAAAATTACTAAGATAGAGAGTAAATCTATATTATATGTAGTCATTTCTCAGTTTGCATAGTAGTATGGGACTGTAAAAATGACCATGCAAGCTAAGACTATTCAAACGGATCATAGTAATCAGTGGAAAAAATTATGATTGTTCTATGTGACCTTTAAAAATTTTTGTCAAAACATTAAAAACTCTCTCACAGTTTGTTATAGATATATAGGGTAAGAAGAAGCGTGGTATCCACAGAGAAGGAGGGAGCTTCATAAACAAAGACAAACAGGAATATCAACTACCAGCCACCAACAGCACTCTTGTAAAACTTATTTAAATATTACAAAAAACAATATACAAGATTACTAAGAGATTGGAAGATAAAGGGAGAAAATTTCACTAATGATCTCATCACCAAACACAGCTAATTATTTGCTGTTACTCTTTTATCAAATTAGTGTTTAGTATTGTTTTAATCATAATGTACATAAAATTTTGTATCTTGCTTTTTCTGAGGTGTCTGTTTCCGTCCATGTTATACATACCTATACAGTGCTGTGCTGCATGATGATGTTTTGGTTAACGATGGACTGCATACACAACTGTGATCCCATAAGATAAGAGTAGAGCTGAAAAATTCCTATTGCCTAGTGACATTGTAGCCATTTACTTGTTTTTGCTTTCTGCTCTTTTGATGTAGTCATTTACTATACTACACCTTTAATCATTATTTTAGAGTATACTCCTATTTATTTAGAAAGGTCCCCCAAGGGAGGACAGAAACAGCAACAGAAAACACTCATGATTTACTGTTATCGTCCTTTTCACACATAGGTAGCTATATCTATTATATTTTATTTTACTTTATTTTATTTTAATTTTTGGGAAAGAGTTTCACTCTGTCACCCAGGCTGGAGTGCAATGGTGCAGTCTCAGCTCACTGTGACCTCCGCCTCCCAGGTTCAAGCAATTCTTCTGCCTCAGCCTCCCGAGTAGCTGGGATTACAGATGTGCACCACCATGCCTAGCTAATTTTTGTATTTTTAGTACAGACGAGGTTTCACCATGTTGGCCAGGCTGGTCTTGAACTCCTGACCCCAGGTGATCCACCTGCCCCAGCCTCCCAAAGTGCCGGGATTACAGCACTTTTACAGCATGAGCTGCCATGCCCAGCCTATTTTATTTTATTTTGTTTTATTTTATTAGAGACAGTCTTGCTCTGTCCCCAAGGCTGGAGTGCAGTGGCGTGATCGTAGCTCACTTGGCTAATTTTTAAACTTTTTGTAGATATGGGGTCTGGGTATGTTGCCCAGCCTGATCTTGAACTCCTAGGCTTAAGTGATCCTCCTGCCCTGACCTCCCAAAGTGCTGGGATTACAGGCGTGAGCCATCCTGCCCAGCCTGTATCTATTATATAAGCTGGTTTTTTTGATTACTTTAATGCAAATGAGATTATACCATACTCTCTTCTCTGTCACTTCCTATTTTCATGTAACTTATGTTAGACATCTGTCGATGTCAGTATGAATAGATCTAGATCATTTTTTATAGTTGTATACCTTTCATTACATGGATGTTTCACAATTTACTTAGCTAACTACCTGTTGTTGGACATTTGGTTATTTCCAAATTTTTGCTATTTTATATAATGCTGCACTTACATAAAATATAGTTTTATATAATTATGTTTAATTATGTACTACTACTGTATCTGACAACTGACTTGTATCAAGAACATACAAAGAATTGTTACAAGTTGCCAGGCAGAGTGGCTCATGTCTGCAATCCCAGGGCTTTGGGAGGCCAAGGTGGGCGGATCTCTTGAGCCCAGGAGTTGGAGACCAGCCTGGGCAACATGGGGAGACCCCGTCTCGACAAAAATACAAAAATTAGCCAGGCATAGGGTCACACATCTGTAGTTCCAGCTACTTAGAGGCTGAGGTGGGAAGACTGCTTGAGCCCAGGAAGTTGAGGCTGCAGTGAGCCAAGATCACACCACGGCACTCCAGCCAGCGCGTCAAAGGCCCTGTCTCAAAAAAAAGGAAGAAGCGGGGGCGGCAAATAAGTAGACTATATGCCACCTCATCCAACCTTATTGGAACCAGTAGTTGACTGGTTAATCAGTCCAAGCAAGGAAGCATAAAAACTGATGCATGTGCCGGGCATGGTGGCTCACGCCTGCAATCCCCGCACTTTGTGAGACCGAGGCGGGCCGATCACCTGAGGTTAGGAGTTCGAGACCAGCCTGGCCAACATGGTGAAACCCTGTCTCTACTAAAAATACAAAAGTTAGCCATGCATGGTAGTACACGTCTGTAATCCCAGCTACTCAGGAGGCTGAGGCAAAAAAAGAAGAAGAAATGCTATGTGAAGCCTTTTTATAAGCGCATTAATTTGATTCACGAGGGCAGAGCACTCATGACCTAATCACCACCTTGAAAGCCTCACTTCTTAACATCATCACATTAGGTCTTAGGTTATAACATGAATTTTGGAGGACTCAAGAAAAAAAAAGTGAAAGACAACCCACAGAATGGGAGAAAATACTTGCAAATTATATACAAAGTAGGCTCACTTTATTTGTGGAAAATATGTAGCCAGACACAGTGGCTCATGCCTGTAATCCCAGAAATTTGGAAAGCTGAGGTGGGAGGATCACTTGAGCCCAGGAGCTCAAGACTAACCTGGGCAACATAGGGATACCCTATCTCTACAATAAATAAATAAAATTACCCAGATGTGGTGACATGTGCCTGTGATCCCAGCTACTTGGGAGGTTGAGGTGGGAGAATCACGTGAGCCCAGGAGGCTGAGGCTGCAGTGAGCCAAGATAACATTAATGTACCCCAGCCTGGGCGATAGACCGAGACCTTATCTCAAAAAAAAAAAAAATATATATATATATATATTTATCTATCTACCTATATATTCACATATAGATATAGATTAATATAGATATGTAAACATATTTATAGATATATAGATACATAAATATATAGCTATATATAAATATATATTTATAAATATATAGATATATATGTAACAAAATATGTTCCAAGACCTCCAGTGTATACCTGAAACTGCAGATAGTACCAAACTCTATATGTACTATGTTTTTTTCTATACATACATACATACCTATGATGAAGTTTAATTTATAAATTAGGCACTGTAATAGAATAACAACAATAACTAATAATAAAAGAGAACAATCAGAATATACTTTTTGTTTTTGAGATGGAGTCTTGCTCTGTCACCCAGGCTGGAGTGCCATGGCACCATCTCGGCTCACTGCAACTTCCGCCTCCCAGGTTCAAGCGATTCTCCTGCCTCAGCCTCCCGAGTAGCTGAGCCTACAGGCACCTGCCACCACGCCCGGCTAATTTTTGTATCTTTAGTAGAGGCAGAGTTTCACCATATTGGCCAGGCTGGTCTCCAATTCCTGACCTTGTGATCCCCCCACCTCGGCCTCCCAAAGTGCTGGGATTACAGGTGTGAGCCACTGTGCCCGGCTAGAATATACTTTAACAAAGTTACATGAATAGTTTTCTCTCTCTCAAAATACTGTAATATTTGGGATTGCAGCTGCCCGCAGGTAACTGAAACTGCAGAGAGCATACGGGGGACTACAGTATCTGACAATGGACTTGGATCTAGAATACATAAAGAACTCTTACAACTTGATAATAAGAAGGATATAACCCAATTTTAAAATGGACAAAAGATCTGAACAGATATTTCTCCAAAGAAGACATACAAATGGCCAATAAGGGCCAGGTGCTGTGGCTTATGCCTATAATCCCAACACTTTGGGAGGCCAAGGCAGGTGGATCACTTGAGGCCAGGAGTTCAAGACCAGTCTGGCCAACATGGCGAAAACCCATCTCTACTAAAAATATAAAAATCAGCCAGGCGTTGTGGCGCATGCCTGTAGTCCCAGGTACTCAGGCAGATGAGGCACAAGAATCACTCAAACCCGGGAGGCAGAGGTTGCAATGAGCTAAGACTGCACCACTGCACTCCAGCCTGGGCAACAGAGCAAAACCCCACCTAAAAATAAATAAATAAATAAAAATAAAAGAAAGAAAATAAATGGCCAATAAGCACAAGAAAATACACTCAATTTCTGTCTTAGTCTGTTTGTGCTGCTATAACAAAATACCTGAGACTGAGTAATTTATAAGTAAAAAAATTTATTCCTCACAGTTCCGGAGGCTGGGAAATCCAAAATCAAGGTGATAGCACATTTGGCATTTGGTGAGGGCCTGTTCCATTGTTCCCGTTCTCGCAGTGGCATCTTCACATGGCAGGAGAAGAAAGGAAAAAAGAAGAAGAAATGTTATGTGAAGCCTTTTTATAAGGGCATTAATTTCATTCACGAGGGCAGAGCACTCATGACCTAATCACCACCTTGAAGGCCTCACTTCTTAACATCGTCACATTAGGTCTTAGGTTATAACATGAATTTTGGAGGACTCCAACATTCAAACCATAGAAACATCATTAGCCATCAGGGAAGTGCAAATCCAAACCATGTTAAGATACCACTTCACACTCACAAGAATGGCTATAATAAACAGACAGATAATAACAAGTGTTGGAGAAAATGTGGAAAAATTGAAACACTCATATGTTGCTGGAGGGAATGTAAAACGCTTTGCAATGAAGTTGGAACTGCTTTGGAAATAGTCTGGCAGTTCCTCCAAAGCTTAAACATAGAGTTATCATATGGCCTGGCAATGCCAGGCTTCATCATATTCCCAAGGGAAAGGAAAACATATGTCCACACAAAAACTTATACATGAATGTTCATAGCAGCATTATTCATAATAGTCAAAAAGTGGAGACAGCTGGGTGTGGTGGCGCCCAACACTTTGGGAGGCCAAGGCGGGAGGATTGCTTGAGGTCAGGAGTTCGAGACCAGCCTGGCCAACACAGTGAAATCCGATCTCTACTGAAAATACAAAAATCAGCGGGACATGGTATACGTGCCTGTAATCCCAGCTACTTGGGAGGCTGAGGCAGGTGAATGGCTTGAATCCAGGAGGCAGAGGCCGCAGAGAGCCAAGATCACACCACCGTACTCCAGCCTGAGTGACAGACTGAGACTCCATCTCAAAAAAAAAAAAAGTGATAAGCAGATAAATGAAATGTGTTATATTTCTACAACAGAATATTATTGAGCCATAAAAATAAAAGGAAATAAGTACTGACACATGCTATAACATGAATGAACCTTGAAAACATTAGGTTACTTGAAAAAAGCCAGTCACAAAAGATCACAAATTGTATGGTTCCATTTATATGAAATGTCCAAATAGGCAAATGCTATCCTAAAAGAAAGTAAATTAGTGGTTGCCTAGGACTGAGGGATGGAGGAAATGGGGAGTGACTGCTCATAGGTATGGTATTTTTTTTTTGAGAGAAATGAAAATATTCTAAAATTGATTGTGGTGGCCAGGCACAGGGACTCACACCTGTAATCCCAGCACTTTGAGAGGCCGAGGCGGGCGGATCACCTGAGGTCGGGAGTTCGAGACTAGCCTGACCAACATGGAGAAACCCCGTCTCTACTAAAAATACAAAATTAGCCGGGCATGGTGGTGCATACCTGTAATCCCAGCTACTCGGGAGGCTGAGGCAGGAGAATCGCTTGAACCAGGGAGGTGGAGGTTGCAGTGAGCTGAGATCGTGCCACTGCACTCCAGTCTGGCGAGAGAGTGAGACTCCATCTGATAAAAAAAAAAAAAAAGGAAAAAAAAAAAGTGTTTCAGGCAAAGGGAAGAGAAGTGCAATGGTGCTATTTCAGGCAGAAGCTTGTCAGGTTTGCTGTGGTGTGGCTAGTGTGGAAGGACTCAGTGGGAAGGAAAAGAGATGAGGGCACAGTAGTGGGCAGGGCCAAGATAAAAGAAAGCCATATGCATACTGTTACATTTTTTCCTTGTCCAATATATTTCATTAAATGTAGACAAAACTTATTATAAAGACATAACTTTTGATGTTTGTAAGGTCATCTGTTATTTGCACTCCTTTTTTTTTTTTTTTTTTTGAGATAGGGTCTCACTCTGTCACCCAGGCTGGAGTGCAGTGTTGCCACCACAGCTCACAGCAGCCTCGACCTCCTGGGCTCAAGCACTCCTCCCACCTTAGCCTCCTGAGTATCTGGGACTACAGGCACATGCCACCGTGCCCCACTAATTTTTTATTTTTTGTAAAGACAGGGTTTCTCCATGTTACCCAGGCTGGTCTCAAACTCTTGAGCTCAAACAATCTACCCACCTTGGTCTCCCAAAGAGCTAACATTACAGGCGTGAGCCACTGTGCCTGGCTTGTTATTTGCATTTGTGATTTTAAAATTCCATGTTTTTTATCATAAGATTGTCAGGTGCTTTCTGGACAGGAAATGCCTTAATTTATGACTCAAAATACAAACAAATGTAGGGGATCAAATGCATATCTTTGTCTTCAATGGAAATATATATACATATAAGTCATTAACGAAGACAAATGAGAACATGAAATTCATGACCTATTTTCTTTTCCATCACCTAGCCCCCTAAAGGAGAGATCTTTTTCATTCAGAGCCCTGGGTTTTGTTTTGTTTTGTTTCATGATTTGCTTTCTTTCTTTTTAAATAAGAGTTTATTTATTTATTTATTTGAGACAAGGTTTCACTCCCATCAGCCAGGCTGGAGTGCAATGGCGTGATCTCAGTTCACTGCAACTTCTGCCTCCTGGACTCAAGTGACTCTCTTGCCTCAGACTCCTGAGTAGCTGGGACTACAGGCACGTGCCGCTGCATCCAGCTAATTTTTTGTAGAGACAGGGTTTCACCATGTTGGCCAGGCTGGTCTTGAACTCCTGAGTTCAAGCGATCCATCTGCCTCTGAGTCTCAAAGTGCTAAGGTTACAGGAATGAGCCGCCGCGTGGCCAAAAGAGTTTATTTTTTAAAGAAAATGGACTTCTTTGAAAACGTAGAAATGAGGCCGGGCGCAGTGGCTCACACCTGTAATTCCAGCACTTTGTGAGGCCGAGGCAGGTAGATCGCTTGAACTGAAGAGTTTGAGACCAATCTGGCCAACATGGTGAAACCCCGTCTCTACTAAAAATACAAACATTAGCCGGGTGTGGTGGCAGGTGCCTGTAATCCCAGCTTCTCGGGAGGCTGAGGCAGGAGAATCGCTTGAACCCGGGAGGCGGAGGTTGCAGTGAGCCAAGATTGCGCCATTGCACTCCAGCCTGGGCAACAAGAGCAAAATTCCATCTCAAAAAGAAAAGAAAAAGTAGAAATGAGGAAGCGGCCAGCCTGTGTGGGGATCTAATCAAACAAATCTTCCCCTGATGAGGGTAGCACTTAAGTCGAAAAAACTTTGCCTATATAATTAATATTGCAATACTTTATTTATTTATTTATTTATTTTTTGAGATGAGGGTCTCGCTGTGTTGCCCAGGCTAGTCTTGAACTCTTGGGCTCAAGGGCTTCTCCTGCCTCAGCCTCCCCAGTGGCTGGGCTAATAGGCACACACCACCATGTCCAGCTCTACATACTGAATTTTTTTTTTTTTTTTTTTTTTTTTTTGAGATGGAGTCTTCGCTCTGTCGCCCAGGCTGGAGTGCAGTGGCGCGATCTCCGCTCACTGCAAGCTCCGCCTCCCGGGTTCACGCCATTCTCCTGCCTCAGCCTCCCGAGTAGCTGGGATTACAGGCGCCTGCCACTGCGCCCACTAATTTTTTGTATTTTTAGTAGAGACGGGGTTTCACCGTGTTAACCAGGATGGTCTCGATCTCCTGACCTCGTGATCTGCCTGCCTCGGCCTCCCAAAGTGCTGGGATTACAGGCGTGAGCCACCGCGCCCGGCCCATACTGATTTTTAAATTAAAAAAATCTACATTCTATATTCGCATCATAACTTCTCCCTAATAAAATCTTTGTGAGTGTTTATGGGACTTATTCCCTGGAAAATCTGCAAGCAGCCTGATAGCTTTATATATACAGGAAAGCCAAAGGACAAACTAGGAATTACGTCAGAGATGGGGAAAGACTAAGGATCTTACCCAAATCAGTTGAGAATCAGCCTTAAGTATAAATGGGCCAGGTGTTGGTGGCTCACACCTGTAATCCTAGCACTTTGGGAGGCCAAGGCGGGCAGATCACTTGAGGTCAGGAGTTCGAGACCGCCCTGGCCAACATGGTGAAACCCCGTCTCTACTAAAAATACCAAAATTAGCCAGGCGTGGTGGCACATGCCTGTGGTCCCAGCTACTTGGGAGGCTGAGGCAGGAGAATCGCTTGAACCTGGGAGGCAGAGGTTGCAGTGAGCTGAGATCACGCCACTGCACTCCAGCCTGGGTGACAGAGTAAGACTCCGTCTCAAAAAAAAAAAAAAAAAAAGTATAAATGAAGCACAATTAACATTTTTTAATTTTATAGAGCAAAAGTTCATAAAAATAAATATTCTAATTAACTCTCCTACATCTTATAAACACTATTACCAAACCCATTTAAGATTGAAGATAAATTATATCATGGCATGGGTAAAGATTTTCAGTAAGGAGTTGCTAGGATAAAAGTCAAAATTCTCCAGCATAAATTTACAGACAGGGATTTCTGTTTAACCTTTTCAAAATTCTAATACCCAATTTGTTTCCTCTAGAGAATAACTCATGTAGAATCATAACCTCTCTGGTGGACCTTGATTTTTCCATCTGTAAAAGTATAGAACTAGTTTTGACTCAACAGTCAACAAATGCCTACCCTCTCCATAGCTAGCTGATTAGAGCGCCCTCATGTGCGCATTTGCTGTAATGTTTTAGAAATCTGAAAAAGACAATATTAATCTCAGCAGTAATACAATAAATAATGTCTTCATTTGCACATTTATAGCAAATGCTATAAATATATAGCTCCAAGTATTACTCAGTAAAAGCTAAAGGCAAATGCTGTAGTAGGTTAATCTTACTGTCGTTCACTATCAAACCTTTCATATGCCAATTTTATCCTAAAACAGTGAAGTTATTGTTTTGGTTTCAATTTTAATTTAATGACTTAAAGGATTTTTTCCCTTAAAACTTCTAAGTATTTCATTATAATATTATTTCATCATTAGGCTTAAAGGAAAATATGTGGTCAATTGAGTTATTTATTATACATGGTAGCTTGACATCATGTTTTTAGGGATGGAAAACAGCTCCAGGGACCAAGTCTAACTCAGTTTTTTGATATAAGAATTTACCTGTCGGCCGGGCGCAATGGCTCACACCTGTAATCCCCGCACTTTGGGAGGCTGAGGCGGGCGGATATAGGTCAGCAGATCAAGACCAGGAGTTCAAGACCAGTCTGGCCAAGATGGTGAAACCCCATCTGTACTAAAACTACCAAAATTAGCCAGGCGTGATGGCAGGCACCCGTAATCCCACCTACTTGGGAGGCTGAGGCAGGAGAATCACTTGAACCCGGTTCAAGTGAGCCGGCTGCAGTGAGCCAAGATCACGCCACTGCACTCCAGCGTGGGCAATAAGAGCAAGACTCCATCTCAAAAAAAAAAAAAAAAAAAGAATTTACTAGTTTAAATCATAACAATTTCTTCCTACTCAAAGAGACTACATTGGAGGAAGCCAAAACAGAAGCTTATTTATTTATTTATATACTTTATTTATTTATTTTTGAGACAGAGTCTTGCTCTGTCACCCAGGCTGGAGTACAGTGGTGTGATCTCGGCTCACTGCAACATCTGCCTCCCGGGTTCAAGCGATTCTCTTGCCTCAGCCTCCCTAGTAGCTGGGATTACAGGTGTGTGCCACCACGGCCAGCTAATTTTTGTATTTTTAGTAGAGACGGGCTTTCACCATGTTGTCCAGGCTGGTCTCAAATTCCTGACCTCAGGTAATCCACCTGCCTCAGCCTCCCAAAGTGCTGGGATTACAGGCAAGAGCCACCAAGCCCAGCCTAGAGAAGCTTATTTTTTAAAAGAAAATACACAAAAAAATCAAAATCTCATAAGTCCAATTGTAGTTTTTTTTTGGCTTTTAAGTAATGTTAATGCCCTCAAATATTCTCCTATCCAATCACTGTATTTTAAATGGCATTCCTCCAACAAATATTTGTTGAGCCCCCACTATGTGCCAGGATTGAAATGTCAAATTGAAGGAGGCAATAGCTACTGAAGTAAAGCAAAAAAAAGTACTGGTTATTTTTCCTTCTATAAAATGACCTAGTAATAACCGCTTTACCCAGGAGAGTTGCTGTAAAGATCTAATAACATGACACATATAACCACACCCCTAAAGAATGAGGTGTTACCGCATGTTCTCACTCATAGGTGGGAATTGAACAATGAGAACACATGGACACAGGAAGGGGAACATCACACTCTGGGGACTGTTGTGGGGTGGGGGGAGGGGGGAGGGATAGCATTAGGAGATATACCTAATGCTAAATGACGAGTTAATGGGTGCAGCACACCAGCATGGCACATGTTTACATATGTAACTAACCTGCACATTGTGCACATGTACCCTACAACTTAAAGTGTAATAATAATAAAATAATAAAATAAAAAAAGAAATTTTGCTTAAATAAATATTATAATAAAAAAACAAATGAGGTGTTATTAAAATGTTTGCAAGAGAAACCCTAGTAATTCCAAGCACATATTTTAGGAATGGTTTCTTGTGTAGAAAATCCTGGAATGTGAGGCTCTGCTGATTTTTTTAATGCATATTCTCTTCTTTTGTATGCGGATTTTTTTTTTTTTTTTTTTGAGATAGAGCCTCACTCTGTTGCCCAGGCTGGAATGCACTGGCACGATCTTGGCTCACTGCAACTGCCACCTCCTGGTTTTGATTCTCCTGCCTCAGCCTCCCGAGTAGATGGAATTACAGGCGTGTGCCACCGCACTTGGCTAATATTTGTATTTTTAGTACAGATGGGGTTTCACCATATTGGCCAGGCTGTTCTAGAACTCCTGACCTTGTGATCCACCCACTTCAGCCTCCCAAAGTGCTGGGATTACAGGCATGAGCCACTGTACCTGGCCTATTTTTGTTTTTACTAATGTTTCAAGAGACCCACTTTATGTACAGAATTCTGGCTACAACCTAACAAATGAGTTGCTCTGTTCATCAGTTATAGCCAATTAAGTAATTATGAAAAGCTCAATAATACTTTAACTGGCAATGAAAGCATCAATATCTCACATTTACCACCACAACTTAGGATTTCTTGGTAGCTAAATAAAATGCTTCTATTTTGTGGGGGGAAACTGTCACATAAGTTGAAATTCTGCAATGTTCAATTGATGAAAAGGTGTCTATGTTAAATCAAACGTATAAATTCCACAACAGTAGCACATGAAAGAGAAAAAAAAAGCCAAAATTAAAGTGACTCATGCCCACTTCCCTGAGTGAACCTAAGATTTTACTAACAGAGATGCCGTAACTTTGATCATGCACACATCAAACTTGAACTTAAAAACATGCATGCACTCACTCATCTTTTATCTCTTATGTAATTAATACTGTAAGATTAGATTTTGCCTATGTGCTCTATATTACTAATTTAGAGGATTATTACTATTCAGTGTTGTTTACTTGAAACCGTACTGTACTATACACAACTTTTGCATTCCATGCTAACTTTATTTTTTTAATTAATTTTTTTTTATACAGAGTCTCACTCACTCTATTGCCCAGGCTGGAGTGCAGTGGCACGATCTTGGCTCCTGCAACCTCTGCCTCTCCGGTTCAAGTCATTCTCCTGCCTCGGCCTCCCAAGTAGTTGGTACCACAAGTACATGCCACCACACCCGGCTAATTTTTGTATTTTGGGGAGAGATGGGGTTTCACCATGTGGGCCAGGCTGGTCTCGAACTCGTGACCTCAAGGTTATAGGCGTGAGCCACCATGTCCCAACTCCATGCTAACTTTAGAGCTTATTTCCCATCCCATAAGATACAACACTACTTGTGTTATACAGTGAGCAGTGTGGGGAAGAAAAGCATAGAATTAAGCTAGTGACAAATCCAGTGAACTCAAAAAGAGGGAAAAAAAAACACTCCCAAACAATTGTTTTCCCCATATTCTATTCTCCCAAGAGGGTCCATACAGGAATGACAAAAGAGAAAAAAGGATACAAAATGAGAAAGATGTTCATGTGACATATAAGTACAGTAATAAAATCAACAAGCATATATGGTATTTAAGCAAAATAGTATGTATGCATTGATGGTCATCTGATATAAATCCATCATTTCTGTTGAGCCTGGGAAGCTGAGGCTGCCATGAGCCACTATCATGCCACTGCACTCCCGCCTGGGCAACAGAGAAAGACCCTATCTCAAAAAAAAAGAGAAAAAAAAAACTGGGGAAACTGTCAACTTCTTAGGTGTGATGATGGGATGACAGTTATGTTTAAAGAAGATGATCTAATTATTTTTAAGCTGGGCAGTAGGTGTATGACAGTTCTCCTCCTTACAATTGTTTGTTGTTTTTTAAAGTGGGTCACATTATGCTCCGTGACCAAAAAATCATCACCATCACCATCCTCCTCCTTCTCCACCTACAGCCCAAGGAATGGAAAAAGAAACTGTGTTTTCTCAGATTCTGAGGTGGCAGAAAGACAATAACACACTAACTCATTTACTCATAAACTTATTGTTATGGATTGAATCGTGTCCCTTACCCACCCCCCAGAAAACTTCGTATGTTGAAACTCTAACCTCTAGTTCCTCAGAATGTGACCTTATTTGGAAAGGGTTATTGCAGATGTAATCAGTGAAGATGAGGTCCTACTGGAGTAGAGAGGAACCCTAATCCAATATGCCTGGTATCCTTATAAAAAGGGGAAATTTGGCCACAGATATGCACACAGGTAGAACACCATGTGAACATGAAGGCAGAGATCCAGGTGATGCACCTACAAGCCAAAGTATGCCAGAGATGACCAGCAAACCCCCAGAAGCCAGGGGAGAGGCATGGAACATAAGGTTTCTCACAGTTGTCGAAGAAACCAACTCTAACAACGTGATCTAGAACTTCTAGTCTCCAGATCTATGAGATAATAAATTTCTGTGGTCTAAGCCACCCAGTTTGTGGTACTTTGTTGCAGCAAGCCTAGCAAACTAATGCACACATATTCTATATTTTGAAGAAAAAATTCCCAGAGAATCATATTTAAAATGGTTAAATTAAGCAAAATAAAACAAACCAAAAAAAGAAAAGTCCCAACTACCTGAAATATTTAATTGTCTTAGGAAACTGACTTAAAAATATCTAATACAGGCCGGGCGCGGTGGCTCACACCTGTAATCCCAGCACTTTGGGAGGCCGAGGTGGGTGGATCACAAGGTCAGGAGTTCAAGAGCAGCCTGGCCAAGATGATGAAATCCTGTGTCTACTAAAAATACAAAAATGTGCTGGGCATGGTGGCAGGTATCTGTAATCCCAGCTACTCAGGAGGCAGAGGCAGAGATTTACTTGAACCCAGGAGGTGGAGGCTGCAGTGATCCGAGATCACACCACTGCACTCCAGCCTGGGGGACAGATCAAGACTCCGTCTCAAAAATAAAAAAATAAAAATAAAGAAGAAGAACGCTATGGAATTTGACTAGAATTAGGGCTAACAATATGAAGCACTTTGGGAAGCCAAGGCAGGTGGATCACCATGTTGGCCAGGAGTTTGAGACCAGCCTGGCCAACATGGTGAAACCTCGTCTTTACTAAAAATACAAGAATTAGCCAGGTATGGTGGTGAGCACCTGTACTCCCAGTTACTCCAGAGGCTGAGGCATAAGAATCACTGGAACCCGGGAAGCAGAGGTTGCAGTGAGCTGAGGCAGCCTGGTGTCCAAGCTGTGGTGAGCCATGATCATACCACTGCACTCAAGTCTGGGCAACAGAGGAAATCCCTGTCTCAAAAAAAAAAAAAAAAAAAAAAAAAAAGGGCCAGGTGCAGCGGCTCACACCTGTAATCCCAGCATTTTAGGAGGCTGAGGCGGGCAGATCATGAGGTCAGGAGTTCAAGGCCAGCCTGGCCAACATAGTGAAACCACATCCCTACTAAAAATACAAAAATCAGCCGAGTGTGGTGGCATGTACCTGTAATCCCAGCTACTCAGGAGGTTGAGGCAGAAGAATTGCTTGAACCTGGGAGGCGGAGGTTGCAGTGAGCCAAGACCACATCATTGCACTCCAGCCTGGGCAACAGAGTGAACCTCCATCTCAAAAAAAAAAAAATTTAAAAAGGGAGTATAGGGCCAGGCGCGGTGGCTCACGCCTGTAATCCCAGCACTTTGGGAGGCCGAGGTGGCTGGATCACGGGGTCAAGAGATCAAGACCATCCTGGCCAACGTGGTGAGACCCCATCTCTACTAAAAATACAAAAAAGTTCCAGTGAGCTGAGAACATACCACTGCACTCTGGCCTGGTGAAAAAGCGAGACTTCGTCTCAAAAAAAAAAAAAAAAAAAAAAAGGAGTATAAAAAAATCTTTAAAGAAGAATGACCATATAGAAAAAATACAGAGAAAATAGAAAAGTCTCCATTTTCTAATCACTATAGTAATATTTGATTTGGGCAAGAAGCAATCCAGGTGAAACCATTAAGTAAAGATTATTATGGGACAGAATATTCACACTGTTTCTATCATGCCATAGATCACTTGTTAATTACAAAAGGAAAAAGAGGCTGAGAATGGACTCTCACGTCTGTAATCCCAACGCTTTGGGAGGCCAAGGAGGGCGGATCACCTTAGTTAGGTCAGGAGTTTGAGACCAGACTGGCCAACATGGCAAAACCCCATCTCTACTATAATTACAAAAATTAGGCAGGCATGGTAGCAGGCACCTGTAATCCCAGCTACTTGGGGGGTGAGGCAGGAGAATCGCTTGAACCCAGGAGGTGGAGGTTGCAGTCAGCCAAGATTGCGCCACTGCACTCCAGCCTGGGTGACAGAGTGACACTCCTCAAAAAAAAAAAAAAAAAAAAAAAAAAAAGCCTTTATTCTTAGGAGATGTATAGAAGAAATTAGGGGTGAAGTGCTATGAAATCTGCAGTTAACTCTCAAATTTTACAGGAAGAAAATTTATTAATGTTAAAAAATGTCAATATTCATAGATACACATATATGTGGGGGCAGGTAGAAAGGGAGGGACACACAGACAAAGAAAATATGGCAAAATGGTAACAACTGGTGATCACTGAACTATTCTTGCAACTCTGAAAAGTTTAAAAAATTTCAAAGGTTTTTGAACTGCTCGGGAGGTTTAAATTTTTGAATTTTTAAAATAGGAAATCAATTGTGAGGAAGTCTGAGAAGCCACAGACTTAAGAGATAAGATGAAAAATAAGGAAAGTAGAATCACAGTAATAAGAGGAACAGAGTTTCAAAATGCTGTGGTCAGTCAGTAGCTCCAATGCAAAAGAAAGTTAAATTAAGGACCAACTCAGTAAAGACAACTGGATTCAGCAACTGGGAAGTCAGTGATGACCTAGGGTACAGGAGCTGCACTGAAGTAGTAGAGTTGGGCCACACGTGGCCCACACCTATAATCCAGCACTTTGGGAGGCCGAGGTAGGTGGACCTCTTGAGGCCAGGAATTCAAGACCAGCCTAGCCAACATGGTGAAACCCCATCTCTACTAAAAATACAAAAATTAACCCGAGACAGTAGCGCACCCCTGTAATCCCAGCTACTCAGGGGCCTGAGGCATGAGAACTGCTTGAACCTGGAAGGCAGAGGCTGCAGTGAGCTGAGATAGGGCCACTGCACTTCAGCCTGGGTGACAGGGGAAGACTCTGTCTAAAAAACAGAAAATAGGCCTGGCGTGGTGGCTCATGCCTGTAATCCCAGCACTTTGGGAGGCCGAGGCAGGTGGATCACGAGGTCAGGAGATCGAGACCATCCTGGCTAACACAGTGAAACCCCGTCTCTACTAAAAATACAAAAACTTAGCTGGGCGTGGTGGCAGGCGCCTGTGGTCCCAGCTCCTCCGGAGGCTGAGGCAGGAGAATAACATGAACCCGGGAGGTGGAGGTTGCAGTGAGCTGACATTACGCCACTGCACTCCAGCCTGGGTGACAAAGCCAGACTCCCTCTCAAAAAAAAAAAAAAAAAAAAAAAAGAAGTAAACTGGGTATGTGCCTTTAGAGGTGGTGCACATTTTTAGCATTATAAATGAATATAAATGAGTGGCAATTGTTACTTTGGTCCACAGATTTTTGGTATCTTAACTAGCTTTTGGTCTCTTTCACTAAAGGGATTGCCTGTTGAACCTTGTTAGGAATGTAAGTACTGAAGGCAAACTGCCTGGGTTTGAATTTTGTTCTGTCCCTTGCACCCTGCCTGGTTTCAAATCCTAGCTCTGCTTATTAAGTTCTTTTAAGGGGATGACCTTTGAGCAAATGTCTTAGCTTCTGTTTTCCCCAGTAAATGGACACAATAGTTGCTACTTTGTGAAAGATTCATGTAATTGACCAGCACTTACCAAGAAGCATCAGTGTTTAGTTTCGGTCATCGGTGATTCTGCAGTTGGACTGTGAGGGGGTATTGGGGTGGGGGGTGGTGTGTGTGTAGCACTTAATTGCAGGCAGGAAGGAAAAGATACTTTTGATAACCGACAGGCAGCTTTTCTCTGCTTTTGTGTCAAAAGGGAGGAAGGCAGTTTGGAGAGGGAAATGAATTCTCTGTAACACTAAGCTCTCTTCCACAAAAACAGAGGTAGATAGAATGTGTAATAATTTACAGAATTTCTAGACTTCAACGATCTGATTTTTTAAAATTTATTTTTATTTCTTCAGGTTGAGACTGAGCTAAAGTTAATCTGTGGCGACGTTCTGGATGTACTGGACAAACACCTCATTCCAGCAGCTACAACTGGCAAGTCCAAGGTTTTCTATCATGAAATGTAGGTTCTATACTAACAATTAACAAGTGTACTTCAATAAATTTAAACATTCTCAGGAATAATTGGCTTTGTTTCTTTTTTTCTTAGACATTTCATATTATTTTCCTTATTAAATATAACCAAAAATCCCACAGAAATTAACTGAGGAGCCTCTAAATATCAACAAAATTATCACTTGATAGACTAGAATTAAACAAGCAAGTGGTTCCAAGAAATGGCACGAGTCTATTAATCATAACATAAAATTTCTACATGACACATTCAGCCATTCTAGACCATTTCTGTCTGTGCAGACTCATCTTTTCCTGTTCTTTGCAAAGCCCAGCTAGAGCAAGCAAGTTCTTCCCAATAGGTTTTTCCCATCTCCGGTTGCTTGGCTGGCTGGGCTTCCTCGACAAACCCCCTTCCTTTCCCCTAAGCAGGGCCCGGTGTCCCCATCCCGCAGAGTTGAGCTCATGAGGGCATCTGACCAGGAGTAGCTATTCCTGGTGCTATTGTCATTGTCCTGTTTCATGTGTGAACATGGCTGGCTCTACAGAGATTTGGCAGGTAGCAAGGACGTTTCTTTTTGAATCTTCTTTTGGAAGTCAGACTTGGTGAGGATCTTATGCCCACTTTTTCCTAGCTCTGTGGTGTCAGGCAAAGTCTCAGTTTCTGCAAATGGGGGTTAAGAATTCCTACCTCACAGCAGTCTTTTGATAAATAAATAAGACCTTCAGTGCAAATTATTCCACTAGAAATTGCACAGTCACTTTGGTCTTCATCCTGGAGGTCCACTGACAAGCCTCATGCAAACCTGTGGCCCTGTTCATAAAGTGTTTTGATCCATACTTTCAAATGGCCTCAGGAAGACCTTTTATAAAGTAAAAATGTTAGGCAGCCACATGATATCCATTGACCCAGTGAGGCTGTTTTACTGGATATAAGAGGTTTGACCCAGCATTTTGGGGGGCCGAGACAGGCAGATCACTTGAGGCCAGGAGCTGGAGACCCGCCTGGCCAACATGGAGAAACCCCATCTCTATTAAAAATACCAAAAAAATTACCTGGGCATGGTGGCACATGCCTGTAATCCCAGCTACTTGGGAGACTGAGGCACAAGAATCGCTTGAACCCAGGAGTCAGAGGTTGCAGTGAGCCAAGCCGAGATGGCGCCACTGCGCTCCAGCCTGGGCAACAGAGTGAGACTCTGTCTCAGGGGGAAAAAAAGGGTGGGGGGAGGGTTTGAAACAATAGTAGCATGTAGTTATGTTTCTACAATATTTGATATATATATAAGGATTTACCAACTTCTTGCATTAGCTGCTATCCCCTACAGCAGTTGCTGTAGGAAAAAAACACCAAGTTCTGAGCTCCTACTGTTTGCCAGGCATATTCTGAGATGATCACGTTTAAATCTCAGAGTTACCCTGCAGAGTAGTCAGGGTATCACTGCCTGACAGGTGAAGAAGCTGAGGCTTACAGCAGTTAAATGATTTACCCCAGGCCACATAGATAATGAGTGGGAGAGCCCAGGTCTGTCTGTGAGGTATAATGAAATTAGCATCAACCCTCCACATTGGCGCCACTCGCATAAATTAACATATATTCTCTCACAGAAAGTATTTTATTGGGCATAACATTTTATATCATTTACCGTTTAACATTAGCCGTGGATCTTCCCACGCCACATGACTATGCCTCATTCTTTTTGGACAATACGATCACTATTGAATGGATTTACTATCATTCATTTAATCATTACTCCTTTTGATGGCCATTTTAATCGTCTATTTTTTCCTTTTGCACAGATTGGTGTAATAAACATGATTTTATAGTAATATTTTTGTCTGCCTGTGAAAATGTTTGCTGGACAATAAATTCCTAGGAGTCAAATAAGGTCAAAGATTATAAATACAGTACTTATTTTCATAAATATTACCAAGTCAGCCACAAATGTTTAAATTACTAATGGTTTCAGATTATTGTATTTAATGAGTAAACACTTTTATAGGGTTTACTTTTATGAACACTTTTATTTGCCAGATATCATTCTAAGTGCTCTACAAAATTAACCTTTTTAATTTTTAATATAACCCTGAGATGTATATTAGGATTATCCCCATTCTACAGATAAGAACACTGAGAAGTTAATTAACTTGCCACATATCTAGGAAGTGACAAGGCTAGTTGCACAGCCAGGCAGTCTGGCTCCTGAGTCCACATTTTAGACAACACTATACCTCCTGGTTCTTTTGAGGCATTACTGCTGGAACTATCCTAATGCTCATAAATAAACATTTCCTTTGGGGAGGGCCAAATAAAATTTCAAACAGAAAAGTTTTCACCAACTGTCAAGCTCATAAAGTTGTACGTTATACACTTTGTTCATGATGCCCACAGATAATTTATTAATGATATCATCTATTTTAAAAGACATATGTAAAACCCAACCCTTAAGAAAGGATTCCTATCACTGTTCCCCACAGGCACCCTCCTCAGTCTTATACCTTTCCATCCCCCAAAACAAATCATTCAGCATATTTATTTCATACTGCAATATAGGAAACAGCTTCTTTTTAGATTTTCTTATATTATTAACATTGATCATACAAACATGCAATAGAAATTCCTTATGTTTTATCTGGATTTAAGGTGCTACATAATAGAATATATTTCTATCAAGCCATACACATTGGAGAGAATGAAATCACTTGTGTTCTAGCTTAAACGTTATGGGAATTTCAGAACTGCAACATAACAGATAATCCTCGGACGAAAACTAAATCTCTCCTCTGGTCAGGCATCTATGTGCATCAGTGAAGAGAAGACGGGGACTGTGGAAGGGAAAACAGTGAGTCAGGAAGGACTGTGGCCACCACATCTGTTCCCCGGACCCTCAAGTAGTTAAATCCTGACCTCCTCTACCCCAGACTGTCCTGGGGAATGGCCAACACTGGCCTTTCACAACTGTGTGTTACCAGAAATGCAACAGAAACCCAGCTGAATCCCCAGGGTTTCCCTTCTGCCCTTCTCAGTGGAAAGATCTGTCCCAGGACCATTTATTCCAACATTTTCAATTATGAGAAATCTGGGAAGATAAAGTTATTTTCACATTTCTCAAGAAATACATACTTATTCATACTCATTACAGGAAAGTCAGAATCTACAGAAAACCAAGAAGATTTTTAAAAATCCATGATACCACCATCAAAAGAGCCACGCTTAGTATATTGGTCCACAGGTTTCCTAGCACCCTTTTCTGTTGGTGTATGCACAAAATACACAATCACATTCTGTCTACATTTTACAATTTGCCATTTTTTGATTAACACTATATATTGAACAATTTTTAAGACCTGCAACATATGTCGACAACATTATTTCAAAATAATATGTTCACACATAAATGCACACACAAACTGTCTGTCTTATATACAACACGTCTTACTTTCTAATTCTCCACTCTTGAAGATTTAGGTTTTCCTAACTTTTTAATATACTCACCAGGAATCAGTAAACTTTTTTTATAAAAGGCCAAAGGGTAGATATTTTAAACTCTGCAGGCCATAGGTTTCTGTTGCAACACTCAACTCTGCTGTTGCAGGGAAAGAAGCCATACACAATTTGTAAATGAATGGGCATGACTGTGTTCTGATAAACTTTACAAAAACAGGTGGTGGACTAGATGCAGCCTGCTCCTCTGGACATGGCTTACCAGCCCCTGACATATACCACTACAGAGGATGCTGTTAGAATGAAATCTCTTTACACATCTCTGATCATCTCCTTAGGACTAATTGCTAGACATGACATCATGGTAGCTGCGGGTCAAAGGGCATGCACGCTCTGGGATGTACATTGCCAGATTGCTCATGATCAGCCTTTCTCAAGTCAAAATGTTTTGTGACCACCAGAAGGCTGGTTCTGCTTTTATTATCCATTGACTGAGGAGCAGAAATGACATGGCATGTATGCAGGATATTTAACAATCGTATAGATAATCCTTGTGCACAAGTGCATTCTATATTCTTTCCCAATAAGTCTACATCTGCCAGAGTTGAAACAAAATAAAACAAAACAAACCTATTTAGCACCTTCTGTGTAGCAGGTCCATTCATGTATGTTGTTGTATTTCATTCTCAGAATTCTTATGGCCTAGGCATTTAAAAAAATTTTTAAAAAATATTGAGTTGACAAGGATTGTGTATATTTAATGCATACAATGTGATGATTTCGTATATGTATATATTGTGTACTAATTATCACAATCAAATTTATTACATCCATTACCACCTATGCCGTACATTAAATCTCTAGAATTTGTTCATCTTATAACTGAAAGTTTACACCCTTTGATTAATAGCTTCCCATTTTCCCCACCCCCAGCCCTTGGCAACCACCATTCTACTATCTGTTTTTATGAGTTTGACTCTCTTAGATCCCACCTATAAGTGAGATCATACAAAACTTGTCTTTCTGTGTCTGGCTTATTTCACTTAGCGTAATGTCCTCCAGGTTTATCCAGGACAGGAGTTTCTTCTTTTGAATGGCTAATAGTCCATTGTTTATATGTATTTTATTTATCCATTCATCTGTTGCTGGACACTTAGGCTGTTTCCGTATCTTGGGTATTGTGAATAGTGTTGTAATAAACATGGGGCGCAGATCTCTCTTCAAGGTTCTAACCTGATTGCTGAATCGTATGGTAGTTCTGCTTCTAATTTTTGGAGGAACCTCCGTACTGTTTTCTGTAAAGGTTATACCACTTTACATTCCAACCAACAGTGCACAAGGGTTCTCTTTCCTCTATGCTTTCACCAACACTTGTTATCTCTTG
Organism: Gorilla gorilla gorilla; assembly: GCF_029281585.2. Classification (NCBI taxonomy): domain Eukaryota; kingdom Metazoa; phylum Chordata; class Mammalia; order Primates; family Hominidae; genus Gorilla; species Gorilla gorilla. Next base: position 54,261,050 of record NC_073228.2, on the reverse strand, counting down.
TCGTTTTTTTATAAGAGCCGTCCTATCCTATGAGGCAATATCTCATTGTGGTTTGGATTTGCATTTCTCTGATGATCAGTGGTGTTGAGCACCTTTTCATATGCTGGCTGGCCATTTGTATATCTTCCTTGGGGAAAAAAGTCCATTGGGGTCCTTTGCTTATTTTTAATTGAGTTATTCATGTATTTATTAATTTTTGCTATTGAGTTGTGTGAATTCCTTACATTTTTTCAAATAACCCCTTATCAAATATATGGGTTGCAAATATTTTCTTCCATTCCGTAGGTTGCCTTTTCATTTTGTCATGGTTTCCTTCGCTGTGTAAAACCTTTTAAGATTGATGTAGTCCCATTTATTTATTTTCACTTTTGTTGCCTGTGCTTTGGTGTTATATCAAAAAAAATATTGCCAATTATGACCAATGTCGAGGAGATTTTTCCCTATGTTTACTTCCAGGATTTACATGGTTTCAGATATTATATTTAAATCTTTAATCCGTTTTGAGCTAATTTTGTGTATATGATGTAAAACAGGTGTGCAATTTCATTCTTTTTCATGCACTTTCCCCAACACCATTCATTGAAGAGCGTTTCCTTTCTACATTGTGCTTTTTTTTTTTTTTTTTTACAGTACAGTGAAAGCAAGTCTATTAAGAAAGTAAAGGAATAAAAGAATCTACATTGTATATCCTTGATGGCCTTGTCAAAGATCTGTTGACCATATATGCACGGGGTTATTTCTGGGTGACCTTGGCATTTTTATCTACCTCATTCTACCGATGAGGAGGCCGAGTCTCAGGGAGTTCACAGACCTGCCTAAGGTCACTCAGCTAGAGGTGATACAACCAGGGTTTGAACTGAGATCTGCCAAGCTTCTGAGTTTATTCTTTTTCCCCCACACCAAGGATCCTCAATTCTGCCTTACTGACATCAGGATCCAGTCAATTCTTTGTGATGGGGGCTGTCCTGCACCTGGCAGGACGTTTAGCAGCTTCTCTGGCCTCCACCCCCTGGATGCCAGGGGAATGCAGAAGAGGCTTGTTCATTCTCCCATTTAATCCTCAGGACAATATCTGACATAAATGTTATGTCTTTTATTTTATAAATGAAGAAAATGAGACTCAGAAAGGTTTAAGTGAGTTACTTAAGAACACACAGACAGCAAGAGGTAGAACTGGAAACCGAACACAGGTGTCCACATGGGACAACAAAAAAGTTCACGTTCCATCTTCTTTTGAGTCTCTCATTTCAATAATTACCATTGTCTGGATATGAGCTGAAGTACAGGAAACCTGGGGCTGAACTCTCCTCCCATCAGGACTAGGAGCCCCAGACCAGAACCCCAGCCCAAGGTCTCCCAGTCAGGCCCGCTGGCGTGAGCTGGCATCTACACTAGCATGGTTTCCCAAAGCTGCAGGGATGCCAGTCTCGCCGCTGATGAAGAAAATGAAGGGCATTTGCTTCTCCTGCAGGCTCTCGGGATTTAACACAGATTCCTTTTCTTGCTGTCTTCTCCCATAGCACAAAACAGGGTGGTCCATCCCCCTCCCAGTGTCCCAAGGCTTTGTTGCATGTTCTCTCTAATTTCTCCCACTCTTGCAGTGTACCCTACCCTCGTCTCCCTGGCAACCTTTCTGCTGTATCCTCTCGACACCTGGATCACAAGAACACTTGTGAGACCCCTTAACAAGCTACATCCCAAATTATCATTCCCCTTTGTCCTCAGCCAGTGCTCAGGTCCAACTTGCTCTCCTGGGGTGACTTTCTTTCCTGCCCAATATGGTTTCATCATCTGTAAATTGGGGATAATTAAAGTCTTGATCCTGATATTTGACTCTCAAAGCAGAAGTAGCAAGCTCAGCCAAGTCGCTTAAACAAGAGGAGACGTTCCTTGTGAACCAAAAGGGCACTGGTCACAAGGGCGACTCCTTCTTCTCTCAGGCCTCTCCAGCATGCCCTTGGCTCAGCCAAAGAAGAGACTCAGGCTGTGCTTCTGCGCTGTTGGGATAACATAGGCCTCTTCCATGTGGTTCCACACCAGGAACATGGGGACAATCAGACCTCTCCCAGTGTGGGCATAAGGATACAAGATCATGTCAATATTGACATTCATAATGGCTGGGCGCAGTGGCACACGCCTGTAATGCCAGCACTTTGGGAGGCTGAGGTGGGCAGATTGCTTGAACCCCAGAGTTCAAAACCAGCCTGGGCGACTTGGCAAAACCAGTCTCTACTGAAAATACAAAAAATTGTCTGGGCTTGGTGGCGCACACCTGTAGTCTCAGCTACTTGGGAGGCTGAGGTGGGAGGATTGCTCGAACCCAGGGAGGTTGAGGCTTCAGTGAGCTATGATGGCACTGCTGTACTCCAACCTGGGCAACAGAGTGAGGCCGTGTCTCAAAACAAAAACAAAGGCAAAACAACATTCATAATAGTAGCAATAGCTACTATGTGCCAAGCCCAGGCACCTCTTCGAGTCTTTGCTGTCACCCTATCAGGTAAGCGTGCTTAGAAGTTACATGGAGCACATGGCTCAGTGTTTGGCCCATGGTAAGGGCCTAAAAAGGGATAGCCCCAGTGGTGGGGATGCTGCTGCTGCTGACCATTAACCCCAGTCTGCTCCACCTTCTTCCAGGCAGTCTGTGAGATGTTTGATGTCCGAGGCAAACAGCACATTCAGATCCCCAAGCTCTACACCTCCAGTGTGACCCGGCACCTGCACCACTTCAGGCTCATGCAGGACTCACAGCCTTTGGACCTCAGCTAAAGGACTTCCTTCTCTTCAGCACACGGGGCTTGTTTGTGTTGGGGTCTGAGCCCTGAGCCCATGGTCAAGGAGACCCCCAGGTCTTTCTGAACAGAGGCAGCTGGCCTGGGGGCCTCCCTCTCACTGCATGCAAGAGGCTGTTAGGGTGCAAGACTCAAGGCGCTGAGGGAGGCTGTTTCAGGAGGGAGCCCCAGGAGGGTGGTGGAGACAGAAGGGGGCAGCATCTGCCGAGGGCCTGCTGTGTGCCTGGCACTGTGCGGGGTTTCTGGCCCATATGGGCTAAGTGACCCTGCACACTCCTCTTAGGAGAAAGGCTCAGATGGAGAAATTGCAGTTCAGGAAGGTGAAGCAAGCTGCTAGCCTGTGGCCATGTTGGGATCCGGGCCTCAGCTTTCCAGCCACGAAGGCAGCCAAGTGTCATGAAGAAGGCATCACAGAGGCAATTCCAGGCTGTAGTGGTGAACTTTCCACTCTGCATCCCCGGGTGCTGTGCCCTGTGCCCTGTCTAAGGTAGTCCTGCGGGTTTCTATATGTTTAAGTTATCCCCAGCATCAATGATGCTCTCCTGTGGATCCCAAGCCATGGAGATGTCCTGGGACTTTTCATTTTTAGGTACCTACATTGAATTTCCCAACACATAGAAGCAAGACAGCCGCCCTAACAGACTCTTGCATGCAGTGAGAGGGAGGCCGCCAGGCCAGCTGTCTCTGTTCAGAAAGACCTGGGGGTCTCCTTGACCATGCGCTCAGGGCTCAGACCCCAACACAAACAAGCCCAGTGTGCTGAAGAGAAGCAGGTCCCTTAGCTGAGGTCCAAACGCTGTGGGTCCTGCATGAGCCTGAAGTGGTGCACGTCCCCGGTCACATTGGAGGTGGAGAGCTTGGGGATCTGAATGTGCTGTTTGCCTTGGATTTTTATTTGTGATTCAGAAACAGTGGAATAAAAGGAAAGGAAAGAAAACCCGAATGGCCACCTCAGCAGGATGCTCCAAGGGTAGTGTCCAGGTGGCACTGACTCAGACATGTGGGGGCTTCCCCCACCCATGCTCAAGAGCCACTTTGCCATTTCACCATCTCTCTGTCCTCCACACCCCTCAGCAGCAAGCACACCAAGAATGTGTTCACCATGAAGCTCAAATCTCAGCAGAATCTAGAGTCTGAAATCCAAGTAAGGGAAAGTGTAGAGCTTCTCGGATGATGCCCTGTCAATTTTATTTTAACGAATGAAAGACCAGAAGAAGTCAGTCTTGAAAGGAGAGGACAGGAGCATCTGTTGGCATTAGCAGCCATGCCATCATAGGACCGGCTCACCTGGACCTGCGGCCACCTGTGCTTTTACATCTAGTCTTGGTTAACCATGGGCCACTTTTCCAGCTTGGAAACTAAGCATATGCTCCACTTCCTCTCCTTCCTCATTGAACTCTTTCACTAAAAGAACAGTGCAAGAGAGACTTAAACTGTTTGCCTCATTCTTAAGAACTTTCAGGAAAAGTGTTGGCAGGGAAGGAAATTTCCCAGCTCTGGAAACTGTCTTGTGGATTATCTGCTGGTTTCATTGATCTGTGCTGTCCTCCCTGCATTCATTAGGAAAACTGGCCTTGGTTCAAATAAGAACAGGATTTGTCCTGGTGACAGAGGAAGGTTTCTTCTGATGTCCGTATATCTCCGAGGGGGATGCTTTCTCCAGGCAGAGGCTGTGGCCAAGTGATCGGGGGGCTCAGATGGCTGCTGGGAAGGGGTGGGCCCCTCTCCCCAGAGGGAAACTCCTGGGGACCTCTCGAGCACCCCTGCCCATCCTTTAAACATAAATTCATAAATACAAACAAGTAGGCCATTCACAGAAATATATAAAATATGTCATAGGACGGGTGGCACTCTCATATGGCAATAATTATGACAGGGGCCGGCAAATGACCTGAGTGACCCGGAGTGACCTGAGCACTGACTCCCAAATGCCCTCCATAGGATGTTCTGCATCCCCGAGACCCTTTCCTGGGTCCTCCTGGGCCCTACCACCCCCTAGACCATCCAGACCTCAGGTCATCCCCCTGTCTGTTGACAGAGTAGTCTCCGTTCCTCAATGTGCTGGTCACCAGCAACAGCAGCTGCTCCTCCTCCAGGAAGCTCAGCCTATACTTCTACATGCAGAGAACCTGGACGGCACCCAGGTGGACCTAAGCCTTCAGCTCCCAGTAGACGCTCTGGGCTTCCTACCCTGCCCAGACACTCTGGGCTTCCCCCCACACCTCCCCTCGGCCGCGGCTCCTGTGCGCATCTGTCTCTCCCAGTGCCCAGCACAGGCGTGGAATGGAAGAGGTGAATGGACAGATTTGAACACATCATCCTGGATTCTCCGTTCCCTCTCAAGCCCTGCAGCTAACCCATCGGCAAGCCCTGGAGGCTCTGCCTCCAAAATCCTGCCTATCCCATGTGCAAACGCCTCTCACCATGTCCACTGCTATTTGCAGTTCTGTGTGTGTGGAAATACTTCCACAAATTTGGAATGAACAGGTCACAGCTGTGCCTGGAGGGAATGGCCAGGGAAATGTGCCCTCGCATTGCTGTTCTATCCAGGCCCACCCAGCTGAGGATGGGGGACCTGCCACCACTCTCCTGGCAGTTCCGGACTCCTGGGAACCGGCAGGTGAGGACCCAAGAGTGTTTTCAGTGACCCGGCTGACCTGGTCATCCGTCAGTCCCACCTTGGCCTAGGCCTCTATGCAGCACAGATCACAGCTCATTCCATCCTGGCATTACACTGGCCTGTGCCCTGTCCTCAGGGTCACATCCCTCTCCCAGAAGCCGTGCAACCCTGGAAAACCCAGGTCTAACAGTCAGGTTCCTCCTCTGTGCATTCACAATGGCGTTGACGCCTGCTTTGCGGGACGCTGGGAGGGGAGAGGGAGGTGTATGCTGGAGAGCTCCCCAGGGGCAAGGCCTGGCTCTGCGTCACTCACTGTCAGATCCTGAGAGCCTGGGGCTGGCCCAGCACGTGGCCACCGTTCCCTAAGAGTTGGATTTCATCCCTCAGTGCTGAAGGCATGGGATAGAGCTTAGACAGACCCCCTGCGTCCTGTCTTCTTTATCTACAGCTTACTCATCCTTGCCCCTTTCACGTGCACCCGGCAGAGCAGGTGTTCACTGAGCTTGAGCAAAATTCAAGCTAGAGCAGCGGATGGATCTTGAGGCCTGGATTCACTGTCAAAGCGTTTCTCAAACGGTGCTCTCCAGAACACCAAGGAAAACTCATTGACTGTATAAGTTTGAAAATCCCTGCCCACCGGTCTACCTTTATGTATGACCAACCAGCTCTCCCATTCAGCCCAGGTGTGTGTTTGCTGGACCATGTGGAGGAAGCTGAAGAGACGTGAGCTGAAGGCAGAGGGTGAGTCCAAGGTGGGATCTTGGAACAGGTATGAGAAGTTAGGCAAAAATGGGATAATTCTAGCCTTCATAACGTTAGATAATAGTTCACATTATTATTGAGTTAATAGAATTGTACCCACATTAAATTTCTTAAATTTTTTTAAGAGATAAAGTCTCACTCCGTCACCCAGGCTGGAGTGCAGTGGTGCAATCATGGCTCACTGCTTCCTGGAACTCATGGGCTCCAGCAATCCTCCTGCCTCAGCCTCCTGACTAGGTGGGAGTATAGGCACACGCCACCATGCCTGGCTAATTTCTTTGACTTTTCTCTAGAGACCGGGTCCACCTAGGTTTCCCAGGCTGGTCTCAGACTTCTAGACTCAAGTGAACCTGAACCTCCCACCTCGACCTCTCAAATTGCTGGGATTACAGGTGTGAGCCACCACACCCGGCCTAAATTTCTTATGTGCCATGGGACTGCAAAACATCATTATTAGGGGCAGCTGGATGGAAGTTATAGGAGGACACTATAGTGCCTTTTCAATATTTCTGTCTAAAATCTAAAATCATTTCAACAGGAAACATTTATTTCAAAACGTGAAGGTGGTTATCCTTCCATGAGTTTAAAGTACAAAGGCAGGCTCACGGTGTCGTCAGAATTCAGAACGATGGTCGTGGGGCTGGGGGTGTTGGGAGGGGCTGGGCATGGTTGGCTTTGTGATCTGGGGTCTGGTGTGTTCCATCTCTGAATGTCTCTCGAGCTGCTCTCTGTCTTAATACACTCTCATAAGTTTAACCAAAAATAAAACGAAGATGCGAAGCTTGCTTGGGTTGTTAAGCCTAGGGAAATTATCCAGCCATGAGCCCTGGCCCAGATGCTTCTAGAAGCCTGGAGGGAACTGAGAACTTTCCAAGTGGAGGCCGCAGAGGCAAGGCCCCGAGGTGGGAGCACACTGCTGTTCGTCCCTAGCTCCGAAGGGGGCGCCCTGGTTGGAATCAGTGCTGGGTGCACTGCAGGGCCGGGAAGTCCATGCCCACGTTGTGGCTCAGTGCAGCGAAAGCCGATCTCACCCGCTCCGCAGGGTGTTCAGCCTGCCAGCAGGGGGCCAGCTGGTCCTCCTGGGATATGGCACGGACCCAGCAGCTCTGTCTGAAATCATAATGGCGGAACCAAGGGCCCTCTACGTCCAGGTCCATTGGGAGGCGGGGCATGGAGTTCCACTGCAGGAATCTCCAGGAACCCTGAGGTCCTCCCTGAGCCAGGGCCGGGCTGGGCACACCCTGAGTGCCCACAGGGTAGGTGTCTTCCTGGACAGCCCCACCAGGACAGGGTGTGGAAGAACGAGGTGCCCGTGGCGGGGAAGCTGACCAAATGGGCCGCGGGAACCGGGCTGGTGGGCCTGGAGGGGCCTGCCTGTCCCCCTTGCAGAGGGTCTTCCCGCCACGTGAAGCCGGCACAGGCCTGGATGCCGACGACCCTTGCTCGGCTTTGGCTGAAAGGAAAACAGACGCGGTCAGCATCTCCAGTGAGCCCACGCAGGCCTTTCCGGGCTGGGCCCCACCTGCCTGCGTCTCTGGAGTCCTCGGGGTCTCTGTGTGGCCCCCGTGGACTGACACTGAGGACACGCCTGTAGTCTGCTGATCCCAGAGGGAGGGGTGCGTGCTGCCTGGCGTGGGGAATCTGTCGTGGCATGGCGGGTGGCTCCTGGGACTGCCCCCAGGGTTCAGACTGGCTGGGGGCTTCCTGCCACACACCTTCGTCCCAGGGCTGTTGGGCCTGGGATACGGCCCCCAGTCAGAACTCAGGTGGGAGGGGCCTTGGATGTCACCCAGCCCCTTGTCACCTCACGTGGGGACCTGTCTCCGCAGTGGGTGATTGGGCCCGGATGCGGGTCACCCTCTGCCCTCCTGGGCTGCCCAGTCCGTGCCAGGACTCAACGTTCCCACTTCTGGCTGAACTCTTGGCTCTGGCTCTGGGGCTGGGGTCCCGCCTGTGCCCTCTCCCTGAATGCTCTGTGGCTCAGGGACACTGATTCCCTTGTCTCCCTGGCTCAAGGCTTGTTGTCCTGGCAACCTTGGAGGAGCGTGCAGGAGTGAGGGGCCTCTGCTGCTCTCTGAGGCTGTGGGTGCTTGCAGGGAGGGGCGGGGTCTCCCATAAATGGGTCTGGGCTCCTGTAGTAACTTGGAGGGCCCTGCGAGGGGGAGAGGGAGACACTGTGGAAAGTGGGAGGGGGCTCGTTGGAGGGTCTTGCCCACATCCCCCTCCTGCGTGCACAGCATGTCCAGTATACACGCACTGAGCGCCTGGCCTGAGGACCGGTGGGCCTCCTGTACTTTCTTAGAGTCCAGGAGGAAGAGGAGGAAGAAAAGGTGAAGAGGAAGGCCCAGGTAGTAGGGTTGCGGGTCCCGGGCACTCCCCTACTATTGACTACCCCAGAGGGTGACATGGGAGGGGACATGGCACTGGAGCCCACCTGGGGGTCGCAGGTCCCCCTGCTTTCTTGTTACTTTCTTCATAGAGGCCCTAAGACGCTTGAGCACGGCGTCATCATCCCTGGCCCAGGTATCAACGAACCGGTGGCAAAAACGTTCCCACAGGCCACAGCTGGACGTCTTCGTGAGGCGCTCTAGGGACAGGGTGGATATCAGGCCAGGGGCGTTACCTGGGAATGGTCACAGCTCATACCCCGTGGCCACTTCAGTCTCCTACTGGGCGGTGCCGGATCCTTTTGTGGCCACCCCAGGCGTCCAGATATACACAGGAGACTGTGGCTGGGGGGCGATCCGGACAGGGAAGTGCTCACCACACTCTCGACTTTCATCTGGGTCATGTGGGGGATGGGCTCGGTGTCACAGTGTCCTGCCCAGCCCACCTGGCCAGACCTCCCTCTGGGCCAGAACAGAGGATCATGAGGACAGTGTGAGGAAGCTGCCCTCGGGCCAGTCGGGGTCTGACCCCAGGGCTCCCCAGGCCCCGCTGGGCACACGTAGACTTACTCTGCTGAACCTTAAAGGCGATTCTTGTTATCGGCATCAACGCCTGTTCGCCTTCTACCAGATACACGTCCCACAGGCGCAGGGTGAGCCCGAGAGAGATCTGTGGGGACAGCAGGTGTGAAAGAACCTGGTCCTTCCAGGCTGGGGCTGGTGGCTCGAGCTGCGCACACTGGGGCTTCAGTCTCCGGAGTCAGTGACCTTCCCCATGAGGGTCGCCTGAGCCCTCCAGGACGCTGGGTCAGACAAGGTCTTGAAGCTCCTCATGGGGGGCACTCATTTGAGTGGGGATGTGGCTCCTGGAGAGAGGGGCTTGCCCAGGGCTTGAGGCTTCCCTGAGCCCTCTCAAGTGGGGTCCTGGCCCAGTCTGCCCATGAGGCTGGGCCTGAGCCCCAGCCATTGCCCTGGGATGACCCCTCTTGGGCAGAGGGTTTTGCTTGTGTGTCCTTTGGGGACCCGCCTGAGCCTCCTGTGGGCTGGGAGTGAGCCAGACCCCCGGGCTGGGGAAGCAGGGCACTGCAGGGCAAGGAGGGTCCCTGAGCCAGGGTCTCCCTATGCCTCCTTACCCCGTCAATCAATAGCCGGATGAGGCAGCCTAACGGGGAACGCTGCCCACGTAGATCTTTCTTGTCCTGATGGAAGCAACAGAGGTGCTCAGGCCACTGGGCTGCCCTAAAAACCTCCCTCTTCCAGGGCCTCTGAAGACCCTTCCCCTAGTGCAGAACACTGGGCGGTGTCCAGAGCTCCCCACAACACTGTCACCTTCCCACACTCCCGGTGGACACACTGCCCTTTGCCCTGCTCTGCGGGAGCTGGGCCCCCATCCCTGTGCCTCTGTCTCCTCCAGGGCAGGAAAGGAAACCAACTCCCAGCCCATGGAGAACCCGACGTCCCAGGTCAGGCCCTGGCTGGGACTCAGCCAGTCACCAGCCCCACGAGGGGCTCCAGCCCCCCTGCTCCTACAGCCCCACGGGAGGCAGGGCCTCTGGGAAGAGCTGAGGGGACCATAAGCTCACCTGATTCCCCATGGTCTTCGGTTGTGACGTGGCTACCTCATGCTCCTGTTGGTCTTGGAGCCCCTGGACGGTCCCGCCATTTGGGCTGTGAAATCCTGAGAAGCCCCCAGCCCATCATGAAATCAGAGCCTTCCCCCAAGATGTGGAGCCATCAGCTGCAAGAGCTGGGCAGCTGGAGAGGCCCCCAAACCCCAAGGCCTCCCACCCTCCCATCTGGTGACCTCAACATGCGGCCTTTACCCTGGGGAGGTGGGGCGGGAACATTCCCTGGAGCCTGGCTGGAGGTTCCCCTGGAGGCCTCCTGGGCCAGGGTGCAAAAAGGGCAAGCCTGACTTTCAGGCCACGACAGGGCGGCCGGAACTGGGTGGGCGCTTGGCTTCCCGGTCACCTCCTGGTAGTTGGGTCGGGCCAGGGAACAGGGGATGGGGAGATGCTGCCACCTGGGCTTGGTCGGCCCATTCGTGGGCACCGATGGCAGCAGGAGCCCGGGCAGCTGGAGGGCAGGAGGACTCTCAGGGAGGGGAGAGTCAGCTGCACACAATCAGAGCCGGAGGGCGTGGCTCCAGGACACAGAGGGTGGCCACGGGGAGGATGAGATGCCCTCTGCTGATGGGGATGAGAGGCGTGTGATTTGGGCTTTGGGGGTCAGCCGTGGACTCCTGTGGGACCCTCAGCAGAGACATCCTAAAGTCTCCCAACAAGCTGGCGACACAAGGAGGGTGCCTTGGCTGAAAGCTGTGATCACCTGGCCAGGGTGGCCATCCCCAGGTCTGGCTGCAGGAGGTCCCCGGGGCAGCTGTTCACTTACCCTGCAGGGAGTGCCTCTCACTGGCCAGCAGCTGCACCAGCGCCCAGAATGCATCCTCCTCAGGAAGATAGAGGAGGAACAAGGCGGCGATGTGGCTCAGGTCCCTGCAGTAGCCCACCTCCTGCAAGAGCCAGAGTCACCATGGAAGGACATCACCTCAGAGAGCTGAGGTCACCTGGGAGGACTCATGTCATTGGAGAGGGCAGAGGTGACTGGAGAGGCTTCCTCTGAAAAAGAGGCTTCCTCAGGATGCGCATTCATTTCATGACAAGAGCCAAGTCCGTCAGGCACTTCAGCACCTTGTCCAAAATGTCTGCTGATAGCACCATCCTGTGTGCGATGCTGCCAAGCTCCTGGGCTTTGGGGCAGCCCCAGGAGGAGGGCGTCATTTCTTGTTCTGAGAAGTGGTGGTCAGGCCCAGGTGACACCAGGAGTCCAGGCCCTGACTCCTTTGTGTCTCAGCTTGACCCCTTGAGACCACCCCCTTCCTTGGAGTTTTATGCCAGCGGTGAGCTGACATCCTACCTCCTATATCCTGGTGGGTCACAAATACTAACTTTAAAAGAAGCAACGACACCCCCACCAGACACCCACTCCTGTCAATATGGAAATATGGCCCGGGAACCTCACTGCCGGGAATACTCACCTGGTTATACTCCTCATACGCCAGCAGGATGTGGAGCAGTTCCCGCTGCCTAGGAAACAGAGAAAGGGGGCTTTGGTTTGTTTTGTGCAGATGTTGTTAATTTCACTTTGTCTATAAAGCCTAACAGCAAATCCCATTTCAGGTTCAGATGATTCACCAGATAAGCAGTGAGCTCTTCAGGGCCTGAGACTCTTGAAGAAATGTTTCAGTAAAATCCACATCTGTGACATGCAAATAGCCCAGTTGTACAGTGACTTGCCTGATCCTTTTCACTCTGAATGATTTTTCTTTTTTTTTCAGTTTGCACACACGCCAGTTCAGTCTGTGGGTGTACAGTTCCTCCACGGTTCCGAACCAATGTGCAGAGTCTCCCGGCCACCGCGCCAGCCCCTCCTGGGGCGACTCCTTCATCCTCCAAGTCTCCAGGGTGGCCCCTATGTACCCAGCCTCTCCCCGATCCGTCAGCCCCTGGCCACCCAGACTGCTTCTATGTCCCTGTGGTTTGGCCTTTTCCAGAATGGCCTAGGAATGGGAATCCTACTGTGGTAGCTTATTGGGTCTGGCTTCTGTCCCTCAGCAAAATGCATCTAGGATCCACCCACGTTCGTGCGGGCATCACCGGCTCGTTCCCTTTTCTCACTGGGTCTTCCGTTTGAAGGGAGGACCAGCCTTGCTCTCCCCATTCCCGTGTTGAAGGCCGTCCCCGAAGGCTCCGTGTGTGAGTGACGAGGAGTCAAGCAGTGAACCTGGCATGCAGGTTTCATGTGGATGGCAGTTTCCAAATCAGTGGGTTCAATATCTGTGACACTTTGGGGATGTGTGGTTCAAGTCCATCGAGCTTTGTGAGCCACTGCCCAACTGGCTGCCAACGTGGCTGTGCCACGTCCTGTTCCCAGCAGACCTGGATGAGAGTTTCCAGGACCCCTAATTCTCCCAGCATTTGGTGCTGTCACTGTTGCCTGGGGGGGCTCATGGGCCCTCTATCCTGCCACCCTCCCGTGGGTCCTACCATGGGTCCCCATGAGTCAGGGAGAGCACCTTTCACCATTGTGCATGATTTTGTTTGCTGCCTTCCATCTCCTCAGGACCCTCCTGGGTTCTGGCCCCACATGTTCCAGTCTGGCCCAGGGCTTGGAACCAGGGAGGTGCTCGGTTCATGGTGCCGGCTGCTCCCTGGGCCGGGAGAGCTCTTGGCAGCTGTGTCATCCCTCCTGGGTGACCCTGGCTTCTGCTCCGGGGAAGCCCCCATCCCTCTCATTCACCCCATCTCTGCTGGGACCCTGTGGCTCCCGTAGGCTTACTTGGTTCCGTATCGATCCTTGAAGAATATATGCTTCCTTAATGTCCCGCTGATGTCCCGGTCGATGCGCTGGATGTGCTCAGATGACCTCTTGCCCTTCTCCTTCATGATCTGTAGGGCAGGGCCAAGAGGAGGAAGCAGTCTCAGGACAGATGGAAGACTCCCTGCCCCCAGTGGCAGTCAGCCCACAGTCAGCACTTCGGGAAGGAAGGACAGAAGGAAGGTTTCCTTCTGCAGAAAGCTGCATTTTGGCTTGTTACTGAAGCCAGGGAGGGTCACCAGAGCTGAGTTTGTCTGTGGTGACTGTGTCACCGTCTGTGCCCAGGGTGTTCATCTGACCTTCACCCCCAGCTCCCCAGGGTGGTCTTGACGTTCCCTCCAGCTGGAGACCTGGGCCCCTGACACGGCCTGTCCTGTTTGTTGTGCTCTGGCTGAGCGTACCTGGTATCTTCCGGGGTTTTTCAACTTCATTTCCTCAATGTTCAGGAGGACTGACCACATCGGGCCCCGGATGTTCATGGGCATTCCCTTGTACGCTCGATCTATGAGCTGTCGGCAGAAAACAATCTGGTGTCACAGGCCACGGGGTGACCCCAGTGAGGACCAGAGCCCGGGGATTCTGGAAATTGTCGGTTTTGGCCCCATGATTCCTCAGTAGAGGTGAGATCAAGCTGGGACAGGGTCTCCCTTCCCAGGACTGAAAGAGTGGATGGACACTCAGAGTCGAAACTCTGATCTGAACCTTTTCCTTCCTTCAGGTCACCAGGGCATCCCTAGCCTTGAGCTCCGGGTAGTCCCAGCCCTAGATTCAGATTCCCTCCCAGCAAGGTGACGCTTGCACGAATAGGCAGGAAATCTGGCGACCAGGCCTGCAGTCCTCTGGGCGAGGACAGTGTGCCACCCACCCTCTGAGAGGCTGACGGTGCCAGGCCACAGCCATGGGTGCCTGTCCCCTGTCTCTGCAGAGAGTGCTTCCTCCCTCCACACATTACCTTCCTGCTGCTTTTGTATTTCTCCCAGTCTCCCAGCATATCCACCCACTTGCTCTTTCGGCCGATCTCCCGCCGAATTTGCTGTCAAATGAGGCATGTTGGAGTTAGCGGAGCTGCCAGGCTTCCCAGAGCCACCCACGGATGCTGGGTATTGGGCTCTGGAGCCCTGGTGGGAGCCAGCTGGAAGGAGCCAGGGAAGGGCAGACCTCAAGGGCTGAGAGCCTTTGAGCAAATGAGCACCAGTGGGCTGGCTTTGGGACCCCGGGATGTACCATCCTCAGGCCACAGACACACCAGTCTTAGGTCCCAGCCTCTAGGTGGGGTCCTGACACAAGCGCGCAGCCACCCCCAAGCCAGGACTGTGGTTCTCCTTTTGGAATTTTATCAAACTGCCAAAGTGAACAGCAACCTGGGGTCAGGTCCAGCAGGGACTGCTGCCCCTCCCAGTGACAGCGTGTTGCCCTCACCAGCCACCGCTCAGGCCAGCTGCTTCCTCTGCCTCACTGACCACCCACCCAGTCCCTACGTCCCTGGACCAGCCCCTCCATGCATCAGGCTCTTACCTTCGCCTCCCGCGCAGTCAGAGGAGGCAGCTCCGTCTCACTGTAAGGCAACCCAGGCAGAGCTGAGGAACTGCACGGGGCCTGGAGCGGCCCCAGCCTGGGTGCCGACCCCCAGAAAGGACTGGCTCTGTCCCTTTCCAGCTCAGGGCTCAGCCCAGGAGAAGGCACAGGGAAGGGAGGACAAGGGCCTTCCTGTGGGGCTGACTCCCAGTGGGGGCAGGATCTGGGAGAAGAAGGAGTGTAGGGACAGCCTGGCCGGGATTACTGGGGCCCCTGGCGTGGGGGGCGGTCAGGCTGCCCAATGGGGCTGCCCGTCCTGGACTCGAGGTGGTGCTTTCTGCTGGAGCTGAGAAAGGTTAGCCCTGAGATGGGATGGGGGCCGCCCAGGGTGGGCGACCGGGCCCTTAGAGGAGTCCCTCAGGGAGTGACCACATCACCCCGCCAGGGTCAAGGGAGCCTGCCCTGAGACCTGCCCAGTGTACTCTGGGTGCACCAGAGGCCCACCCCACTTGACAGCCCCAAGGCCCTTGCAGGTTCTGACCTCCCAGCATCCACCTGCCTCTCCCTGCACCCGAGCCACACACCCTGCGTTTCAGAAGTGGCACGGCTCATCAGCTCCCTCCCACCCTACCTCCCCAGGGATCCTCTGTCTCTCCATCCTGTGATCCCTGAGGGATGGGCTCCTGGCTGGGCTCCTCTTGCCCGGCCCCAGATCCCTTCCCAGCACCAGACCCAGGTCTTTAGCCGCAAGCCCTGCTGCCTCCCTGGCCTCACCGTGAGATGCCCAGAACGGGGCCCTGCCCATCTTCTCCCCCATTCTCCTAGGGCTACAGCCCCCATTATCACCATGCCTTTTCCCCTCACGGGACAGTGAGGGCTGTAGCTCTAGGGGAATGGGGGAGAACAGGGGCAGGTGGGCCCTCAGAGACCTGCTGGACAACAGCCCTGAAGCTGGGCCAGGCGTCCCCTCACCCTGTGGCCATAACCCTTGCATCTCACCGGGGTTGTCTCCAAGTAGACAGGGCCAGACCCTCAGGCTGCCCCGCTCCTCTTGTGCTCACTTGCCGACAGAACTGCTGAGCGCCCAGGGGCCTGACCTAGCCCAGTCTCCATTCCCACCGGCTCCCTAGATGGGTCCCACACCTCTGGCCTAACAACAACCTCGGGCTGGACCTGCAGGGGAGTCAGGGAGGAGTTCTGTCCCTGGAAAGGAGGTTGACCCGACCTGGTGAGACATGTCCTGCATCAGAAAGGCCTTTCTAAAAGCAAACCCATCCCTGAGCTGAGACAGGTGCTTTAGGGGTGAGGGGAGTGCAGAGGACTCACTGTAAAATCCCCAAATGATCGACGTTGTTGTAGCCTCCAAAAGCCTTAGGCCCGTTGTCCTCTGACAGCCCAGGTCGGTGTCCCTGTAGCCCAGAGGGAGCCTTGGTGAGGGGTCCAAGGTAAAGGGTGCAAGGGCCTGGGGGCATTGGCCACCCGTCCCTGCCCTGTGCTCCTAGGGAGCCCAGAACCCTTTGACCAGGGCACACTGGAAGAGGCCTCCCTCCAAGAAGCAGACCGACTTGTACCTTTTCGTATTCCATAATGATGTCCTCTCGCTCTTGTGCCCAGCAACTACCCGCGACCTCTACCACGTCCATCCTGTGAGACAAAATTGTCTAAAGGTTACACTGTACGCGGCGGCTTCGGAGAACACCTGAACCGCTCTCGCCGGGCTCCCAGATGCTGGCTGGCTGCGTAACCCCCATTCCACCGCCGCCCCCAGGTAAAAAGGGGCCAGACCCAGTGGCCCACAGCTGCTCGAGTCTCTGGAGTCTCAAGTCCCAAGCAGGGGTGGGCATCTTCCCAAGGACTTGAGTACAGTGGGACCTAGACAGAGAATCCTGTTGTCCCCCAATGCCATGAAATGGGGACACACCGGCCCCAGCAGGTTGAATGGTTTCCACCTGCCAAGGGTGAAGGGCCCATGATGGGCTATTCCAGGGACGTGGAGGCAGACTGGGGTCAGCGACCAGAGGTCTCTGTGCAATCGGCCTCCTGGGATGCTCAGGGCCTCAGAGATGCCCAGTTTCCTACAGGGAACAAGATCTCTCCTGACTGCTCGGTTCTACTCCGCTCATCACTTTGGCTACTGTGGCTCTTCAGTCTGAACAGTGAAGCCACTTTAGGAATAACGCCTGTTGAGCAGGAGGGTGTTCGGTTTGGGGGATGAGAAAGATCTATTGTACGCATGGAAACCACGTCTCTCGCAGAGGGACTGTGGAGTCCACCATTCTGAGCCGTCCCAACAGGAGGAGGCTTCATTTTCCTGGGTCACTGAGGAAGAACAGTGGGTCCTTGGTCCTGGAGAACACCTGGATGGACCGTCCCTCCTGGGAATACTCGAGGCAAAAGGAGGGCGAGGCCTCAAGAGGACCACACAGAGCAAGAAATACCTGGGGAGAACCCTAGTGTCCGGACCCCTTTGAACACAAGGGAAGATAGTCTCCCCTCAGCCAGCCCTCCAGGGCTCCTTCATTTTCCACAGCTGCCCAAGGGCAGCAGGCTCCCCCGGACAAGGGACCATGTGTGTTCAGTGGGGCCCACAGCGACCATCGGGACCCAGCTTAGGGCACAGAGGTGTTCTGAGGACCGTCAGTGGATCTATGCCAGTGGATCTATACCAGTGGCTCTATAGCAGTGGCTCTGCCAGGACCAAGCTCTGCCCCATCGGGATCAGAAACCTGGGCAGATTTGGGATCTAGGGCAGGGAGGTCACAGGGTTCAGGCCTGAATTCCAGCACAGCACACGGCAGGGCTGAGAGCAAAACTCAGGGTCATGTCCGGATTCCCAGGCCGGTTACTGCCTCTCTGACCCCAGACGTCTCATCTGTCGAATGGGGACATTTGGGAACAGCACCCACTCTACGAAGCCACCATGGAGACAAAAGAGCCAATCGTCTACACGGGCAGTGTAGAACGGGCGCCTGGTGAGTGCTCAGGGATGACCCTCCTCGGTAGCTGCCCCACAGAGGCCAACACTGCCCGCACCGTAGCCACTGTCCCCAAGTCCGCCTGGAGGGAAGAGAGCAGGTCACGCTCACCTGATTCTGATGAATCAGCTGGCCTGGGTCATGCCTCTCAGGGAGAAAACCTTTGAGTCCACAGAGCTGCTCACAGATACCACTGCCTGTGTGTAACTGCTGTAGAACACTGAGGCAGGCCAGAGAGCGGATAGGTGCTAAGCACCAGTGACATTCTGAGGTCATGGCACGCATCACAATGGGGCCTTGTCCGGGTCAGCAGTGCCCAGAGTCAAGGGTCCTCCGCTGCCTGAGGCATCAACATGCCTGCCTGCAATGTGTTTGTGCACGTGCGTGCACACGCGTATGTGGGTAAACACGTCTGTGCACGTGTGTGCTGCTTCTCTGGCCAGGCCCGGCTGCCCCACTCATGTGTGCACCCAGTTCCTCATCACTGTCACCCCCGAGGCCCAGGGCCAGCATCAGAGCATCCATGGCTGCTCCCTAACCTCAGCCCTCCCCGCCCAGGGTGGTCCTGGGATACATATAGGGGTGGACGGAAGTGACTGCTGCTGTTGGATCTCAGAATACAAAAGCTAATACTATTACCTAATGGTCTTTTTAGTGTCTCTAATGGTATCGCTTTTTCATTTCTGATATTTTAACTGGGTATTTCTCTCCATGACCCTTGGATATTCCAGCTAGAGGATCCTGTGGGGAAAGTGCCAGGCACACAGTAGGGGCTCACTCTTCTAGACATGTTATCTAAAACCTGGTTCATCTGTCCTTCCACGCAGGGCCTAGGGGATGCCAAATTCCAGGGGCCAGAAAGAGCTTGGGATAAAAAGAAACTTCAAGGGGACGGCTTTGACCTGGGCTGAGTCTGCCTGTGCCATCCAACTGGAGTCTCAAGTCCTGAGGCAGGACGTCCAGATGCCCCAGTGCAGGGTCTTCCTGATCAACACCTGCTCCCCTGTACTCATTAGCAACCTCACCCACCCTACTGTCAAAGCACACTTGGCTCTCATATCCAGGAGCTCTGCATCTGTAGATTCGGCAACAGCAGATGGAAAATATTCAGAAAATAAATTGGACGGTTATGTTTCCATTGAACATGTGCAGACTTTGTTCTTGTCATTATTCCCTAAAGAATCCAGTATCACGACCATTTATGTAGCATCTGCATTGTATTACACATCATGAATAATCTAGAGATGGTCTAATGTCTATGGGAGGATGTGCATAGCTGATATGTAAATACTAGGCCATGTTATGTCAGAGACTTGAGGATCCATGGATTTTGGCATCCCCAGGGACCCTAGAACTAATCCATGGATACCAAGGGATGACTGTATAAACTCACTCAGGAAGGCTTCTCATTGGAGGAAGGGCCCAGTTCAGGACACACAGGGACATCTCCCTGGACTACTGTCCATTCATCCATCCATTCATCCATTGTCTCCCCCCACCCCCCCATCTCGGACTGTCCCAATGACAGCCCTAGCAAGAAGAGACAAGAAACAAGTTCACGTTGTCCAGTTTTGAGGTATTGGAAGAAGTTGTACCAGTATTAGAATAGTGGGTCAGTTTTCTACAGGATGCAGAAAGCATATCGGGCAGTCTCGGGGTGCGGAAAGGAGCCTGGCCTCTCCAGCAGCCACACAGGCCTGCAGTAGGATGGGGCTGGGGCTGGCCATGTGGATCACTTGGGCCTCATGAGGGGAAAGGAAATACCAGGGGGGCAGAAGAGGAGCATGGGGGCAGCTGGTTGCCTAAGGAGAAGGCACCTCAGGGAAGGGGACTGTATTCATTTGTTTTCACACTGATGTAAAGAAATACCTGAGATTGGGTAATTTATAAAGGAAACAGGCTTAATTGACTTGCAGTTCCGGAAACTTACAATCATGGCAGAAGGGGAAGGGGAAGCAGGCACCTTCTTCACAAGACGGCAGGAGGGAGGGAGTGGAGAACCAGTAAGTGCCACACTTTGAAACTATGATCCTCCTACCTCAGCCTCCCAAGTAGCTGGGACTACAGGCACATGCCACCACACCCAGCTAATTTTTGTACTTTTTATAGAGACGAGGTTTTGGCATGGTGCCCAGGCTGGTCTCAAACTCCTGGACTCAAGCAGTCCACCTGCCCCAGCCTCCCAAAGTGCTGGGATTATAGGCATATCAGCCAGCTGATGGAGCATCTTTAATATCATATTTTTACTGTACCTTTTCTATATTTAGAAACGTTCAGGTATACAAATACTATTGTGTTATAATTGCCTATGGTATTCAGTACAGTAACATGCTGTACAGGTATTTTGTAGCCTAGGAGCAACAGGGTATATACCATGTAGGCTAGGTGTATATAGCCTAGGACATACTGTGTAGGTTTCTGTAAGTACATTCTATGATGTTCACATATTGATGAAATTGCCTGACAACATATTTCTCAGAACATATCCCTGTTGTTAAGCAACACATGACTATTCCCTTGATTTTTTATCTTTTCAGAGACAGGATCTTGTTCTGTTGCCCAGGCTGGAGTGCAGTGGTGCCATGATTGCTCACTGTAACCTCAAACTCCTGGGCTCAAGTGACCCTTCCCACTTCAGCCTCCTGAGTAGCTGGGACTACAGGCACATACCACCACACCCGGCTAATATTTTTGTATTTTTTGTAGAGGTGGGGTCTCACTATGTTGCAAGCTGGTCTTGAACTCCTGGGCTCAATCAGTCCTCACATCCTGGCCTCCCAAAGTGCTAGGATTACAGGCGTGAGCCACCACACCTGACCCAGACTCTTTAAGTTGGCAAAATATTCAGTTATGGAAAGCAGAATGCTGGAGGATGACCAAAGGGATAATGAGTGCTGATTCATGTTGACCCTATGACTTACTGCAGGTTGAGTATCCCTTATCCAAAATGCTTGGGACCAGAAATGTTTTGAATTTCATATTTCTTTTGGATTTTGGAATATTTGCATTATACTTACTAGCTGAGCATCTATAATTGCAATATCCAATATCTAAAATGTTCCAATGAGCATTTCCTTTGAGCATCACGTTGGCACTCAAAAAGTTTCAGATTTTGGGTGGGAATTGAACAATGAGAACACTTGAACACAGGGCGGGGAACATCACACACCAGGGCCTGTCATGGGGTAGGGGGCTGGGGGAGGGATAGCATTAGGAGAAATACCTAATGTAAATGACGAGTTAATGGGTGCAGCAAACCAGCATGGCACATGTATACTGATGTAACAAACCTGCACATTGTGCACATGCACCCTAGAACTTTAATTAAAAAAAAAGAAAGAAAGAAAAGAAAAAGTTTCAGATTCTGGAGCATTTCCAATTTCAGATTTTCAGATTAGAGATATGCAACCTGAACACACCTTCAAATAAGGCTAATTTATTTATTACATGGATCCTGACCTTGAGTTAAGTATTCAGAACAAAAATAAAATGTCCCAGCCTGGATAGAGTGACAATACTTTCTCTCCATTTCTATCTCAAGCTATTAAAGATTACCTGTGGCAGCATTCTTTTGTTGGAGCTTGGTTAAATACATATTCATTCCTTTCTTAAAGTCCTGAGAAAACACAATTTTTAAAATCCAGGGAAGTCAGATCTCAGAATTTATAGTATATTTGTATATTAGTAATCAAAAACAAATTTACTCAAATACTCAAGTATCAGATACACTGAAACACATATATCCTTCTGATGCCTACTGCCTTTTATTTAATAATGCGTACTCTATGCCTTCTATTCTTGCTCTTAAGTTTTATAACAGCCTCCCATTTCCACTCCCAAACACACCTGCACATCACTCATCTAAGAGACCACAGTAGTCAACTTCAAATAATTGAATTCTCATTCTTTTTGGTCATTAAAAAAAATGACAAGCCAGAAACTATTTGGGAACTTAATCCAAATAAAGTGAGACTTTTTTTCATGCAAAACTCTTATGATTTCACCATAAAAGAATGAAATATTTAAAGTTTTTTTTTTTTTACCTTATCCCCAATGTAGTCATGCAGCATTCGGATGACAGATGCACCTTTGCTATATGATATAGCATCAAATATCTCATCAACTTCAGATGGATGGCCCACACTGACCTGGCAGACAGTGTGATTCAGGGTTATGACAGGAAGCAGATAGCCTGTAATACTGAATTACATAAAACTCTTTCTAGGAAAACCCTTCTAACTTACATTTTTCTGCCTTTAACTCACTCATAATGTATAACGATGGTCCTCAAAAAAATGTAGTAACTAATAATAATAAAGTTGAATAGAACATGATTCCTGTCATCCCTTAGAGCCTGGGTTCCAGTCCTGGCTTTGTTCTGCTGAGAAAGAAGCCACTGTGGTTCTGTTTATTTTTGGGGTAGTTGCAGAGGAGTGATGAGGAAGACATGGAGGTGAAGAACATTAGATTTCTTGCACTAATTGTAATGAATTACAATTATATGGGAGCCTAATTAAATATGTTGAAGTAGGATTATAACTCTAGTTCTTTAGATACAAAATTTATATATATAAACTGAAGTAGGGATAGGCTAAGTCAAGAGAATTAAAGTATTCATAAAACAGACCCTGACAATAAAGTATGTCCAGAATTTTCCTTGACATAAACAATGGAACCATAGTGTTACCCAATAGGTATGATTTCTCCCATACTACTCTTTTTCTTTTTTTTGGCAGAGCTTTTTGCTCTTGTTGCCCAGGCTGGAGTGCAATGGCACGATCTCGGCTCACCGCAACCTCTGCCTCCCAGGTTCAAGTGATTCCCCTGCCTCAGCCTCCCGAGTAGCTGGGATTACAGGCATGCGCCACCGTGCCCAGCTAATTTTGTATTTTTAGTAAAGACGGGGTTTCTCCATGTTGGTCAGGCTGGTCTCAAACTCCCGACCTCAGGTGATCCACCCGCCTCAGCCTCCCAAAATGCTAGGATTACAGGCGTAAGCCACTGCGCCTGGCCAGACCAGTTTTTTTTTACTGCCTACCTTTAAAAGAAATGTTAATTAGAACTTAGACTTACTAGCTTTTCAAGACTAGAAATATGAACCAGTAAAATCACCCATGCTATTTTCTCTTCTTTTCAAAGTCCAAAGTATCTATGTAACAAATTACGTATTTCATTGTAAATGAGAGCAGTCATAGGCTAATGGTTAGAAAGTATGGCTCACTTCAATAGGATGGCTGTTATCTAAGGCGTCAAGCTCCTGGGCACGGGTGTAATCAGCAGAAACAAACTGAGTCCAAATATCATACTCTGGGAAGCAGTGGTCTACACACAGATATTCAATCCAGGATGCAAAACCTTCATTTAACCAAAGATGAGTCCACCATTCCTAAAAACAAAAGATGAAAATACTTAAAGAAATCGAAATGATTGTCATTCTACTAATCTAAAACACTCACATGTCCCTTCCACTATATTCCAAAACTCACAATTTAATGACCCAACATTTGGCAAAGAACTCACATTTCTGAAAATGAGAGAAGACTAAAAGAGATGTCAAGAAAGGCCAACTGGTGATATTAGAATTATATCTGAGGGTCATTTTCTTTTCCTTTTTTTTTTTTGAGACAAAGTCTTGTTTTGTCACCAGGCTGGAGTGTTCACCAGTAGCTGGGATTACAGGCATGTATCACTATGCCTGGCTAATTTTTGTATTTTTAGTAGAGACAGGGTTTTGCCATGTTGGCCAGGCTGGTCTCGAACTTCTGACCTCAATTGATCCACCTGCCTCAGCCTCCCAAAGTGCTGGGATTACAGGTGTGAGCCACCATGCCTGGGCCAAAGGATATTTTCAAAACATTGTAAATAACTTCTCCCCCAAACCCAGACAGGGTCTCATTCTGTTGCCCAGGCTGGAGTGGCAGGGGCACCATCGTAGCTCACTGCAGCCTTGAACGCTGGGGCTCAAGCAATCCTCCCGCCTCAGCCTGCCAAAGTGCTGGGATTACACACGTAAGCCAGTGCACTCAGTCCTAAGTAACTTTTTAAATACCAAAGGTAGAAAAGGAAGAAGAGGGGAAAAAAAAATAAGCCCATATATGGAAAAGGAAAAGACAGCAGATAAATATAGGCAATTAGAGGTGGAAAATATAATCATGTAGAATTTAGTATAGTAAAAGGATTATCTCTGAAAAACAAAAACAGAAAACTATCAGAGCCAAATAAAGAAAAATGGAAATGACTGGGGAAAACCACTCACTAATGAGTTGAATGTTCAAGAGAAACTGAGAAAGAGTACTGCTTGTATAAAAATGATGTGAAATTAAACAAAAATGTAGTTCAGTAATGAATGGTGTTTAAGCACTTATGGAATATAAAATTATCACCTGTTAAATAAGAATGCATAGTAAATGGAATGGACAAAGAATATGAGTGACAGATAAAATCAGTTTTAAAAAAATTTTAAAGATCTTAATCTAAATTTTATTAAAGTTGATTAAGCCTATTAGTAAAAGAAAGCAGGCCAGGCACAATGGCTTGCTCCTGTAATGCCAACACTCTGGGAGGTCAAGGAGGAAGATCACTTGAGCCCAGGAGTTTGAGATAAGCCTGGGTAACACAGTGAGACTCCATCTCTAAAAAAATTAAAAAGTAAAAAAAAATTAGCTGGTCATGGTGACACACACCTGTGGTCCCAGCTACTTGGGAGGCTGAGGCAAGAGGATTACATAAGCCCAGGAAGATGAAGCTGCACTGACCCATGATTGTGCCACTGCACTCCGGCTTGGGTAACAAAGTGAGATCCTATTCTCCATCCCCAACCAGTCCCCCCAGGAAAGGCCAGGTGTGGTAGCTCATGCCTGTAATCCCAGCACTTTGGGAGGCTGTGGTGGGAGGATTGCTTGAGCCCAGGAGTTTGAGACCAGTTTAGGCAACAAAGTGAAACCCTGTCTCTACAAAAGGCAATACAGTGAAACCTTGTCTCTACAAAAAGTGCAAAAATAAGCTGGGCATGGTGCCACACACCTGTAATTGCAGCTACTCAGGAGGCAGAGACAGGAGGATTGCTTGAGCCCAGAGGTTAAGACTGTAATGAACCATGATTGTGCCATTGCACTCCAGTTTAACTGACAGAGTGAGACTCTGTCTTAAAAAAAAATTATTTTGATATTAAGTGATAAGTGGCTATTTGCCTAGTAGCTTCCTAAAATAAACTAGCATAAAATGAAACTTATTTTCCAACCTATCCCTAAGCCCTTGGAATTTCAGTTCTAATAACTAGAATAGTTACATAAAGCCAGTAAAAAGTTGTTTAATAAGAACGTACACACTTCCCCTACTAAAATGTATTGCTTGTAGTTTCAAAATAAAATCATAAAGTTATCTCAAAGCCAAGCAAAAAAATTATTTGGTACAAAGTAGCAAACTCGCTGCATTAGAAGAAAAGGGCGTTTCTTCACATATTTGAATACAGGCACCAACACATAGTTCCACATGAAATTATATTTCTTTTTTTTTTTTTTTTTTGAGATGGAGTTTCGCTCTTGTTGCCCAGGCTGGAGTGCAGTGGCGTGATCTCGGCTCACTGCAACCTCTGCCTCCCAGGTTCAAGCGATTCTTCTGCCTCAACCTCCAGAGTAGCTAGGATTACAGGCGCACACCACCACGCCCAGCTAATTTTCTATTTTTTCTTAGTGGAGATGGAGTTTCGCAACATTGGTCAGGGTGGTCTCAAACACGTGACCTCAAGTGATCCACCCGCCTCGGCCTCCCAAAGTGCTGGGATTACTGGCGTGAGCTACCGTGCCCGGCCTGAAATTATATTTCAAAGAATTTTTTTCACCTGTAAAATTTTAAACATCCAAAATAAAAGGAAAAGATTTATTTTCAAGGGTTGACTTTCTGTAGAAACTCTCTGAGACACGTAATAGTTGATAAATGTCTTACATTCTTATTTATATGACGTATGGACTCAATCTACATTCAAATCAGGTTCTGCTCTTCGGCAGCCTAAAATGTCAGGGAATCTAGCTGGCTCCAGAATATCCAGTTATTTAATTGCAGAGGTACATCTAGTTCACTTATTAAATCCTGTGCTCCCAAGCTCTAACACAGTTGGCATTCATAAATAGTATTTACTTAGAGTAAGAGTGAAAAATCAGGACTGAAGGACAGAGATCATTACTGCAAACATTATAAGGATTTCAACAGAACAGCTGGAATTTTAATACAGCTTTATTCTGCAGTCACTCTGCAGTTTGTTTACTTTTATTTCATTAAATCTCAACTTAACATTTTAGGCAATGAAAAAACTGACTCCTAAAAACATTTCTCTCTAATTAAAGATCAGTTTGTTATTAATCAGGTTACTTTTCAGCTGTGAATCAGATTAACAAATAAGATTCAAGAAACTACAGTTAGCCTGGAATCTCACTGCATGATTCATTCATCTACACGGAAGAGGAATCTTTTTCTCTCACCCAAATTAGTATCTTGACTTTTCCCATTTGCAGACAAATTTTAGAACGGTTTAGGAAGTGTCTGTTGAATAAAGGCTGTCCATATGCCCTTGTTCAATGCAGAGATTCTGATAAGCCCTTTCAAAGTGGACCTTTTAAAATAATACTTTTCTATCACTCAATTATTTTTTGGCACAGTGTTGCAGCCAAACTTGAAATACTATGTAGCCAAAATAATGTGGAGTAGGATGAAGATAAATATATTTGAGCACTTAAAAATATTAAATACCATAGTAACAAGATTTCCAAACCATTGATGGGCGAGTTCATGTCCCACAACCAGAGCAACCCACTGGCGGGATGAAGAACAGGAATTTTTTGGATCAATAAGCAATGCAGTCTCCCTATGTTTAAAAAAAAAAAAAAGAAACAAATTTAAACAATAAAAGTGGGCATGCATAAGTTGGGAAGATTCAGACAGTAAGTCAGATGGACAAGTTAGGCTTTAGAGATATTAGGAAAATATTTCCTAATATGGAAAGAAAAAGTTTCACGAAGATTAAAGACTACCCCAACAGAATTAATACAACAGAATATCAAAGATGTGACACAAGTTTAATTATCAGTTTGTTGATAGAATAGCTGCCTGAAATTTTGGGAAAACATTGTCTAAGGGATTAGCGATTACTGTGCTAGATGGAGAGAGAAGAAAGTCCTTCCATTAAATGAGGGGAGTGGTGGAGGAAGATGCATTCCATAGTCCCAAAAACAGCACTGAGCCGGCTGTCCAACACTTAGCTCATCTAAGAAGGCAATTGAAAGTAGAAGGCAAAAACTTGTTTACAGACAGACTCTGCTTTTAAAAGTTATTCAACTCACATGTTTATGTTGTGGTGACAGACATGTAAAAACCTGGCTAGAAGATATGAAATTAGGGAAGGTTCTCCAAGCTGGATAAATAGCTATGAAACTACTGGCAGGAAAGAAAGGCACTGCAATGAGAAACTTAGCCAAGAATATATCTAAAAATGCTACTACCGCCAGATGCTCACTTTAAAATCTTACACCCTCAGACAGTAGCACCAAAGGGAGAGGTGTCCATCTGCATTCTTGAAATGTGCATGGAAGTGGGGGAAGGTAGAAAAATTTACACCATATCGTAAAGCAGAAGCTACTCAACTGTGATTAGGAGGGAAGCCCTTTTGAAATCAGTGATTTGAAAAGATAAGGCAGGGTAATACATCATTAACATACCTGTAAGTAACAAGGTCCCAGTTCTCCATGGCACCTTCACAAAATAAATATAAACATTTATTGAGATTTATATATATATACATATATATATATATATATATACTCTTGCATCAAAAGTCACAAAATTTTAAAAAGTTATTACAATTCAGCAATAAAATGAAATTTACTTTACCAGCTGCAAAGTCTGCAATAGCAATGAGATCAATTTTAGGTAGAGGATAAGGAACATTGAAGTAGTCCTTATAAAAAGGCAAGGTTTTAGCAGCAACCTATAAAAGTATAAACAAAATAACCATCTAATAAATATGTTATTATAATTCATATTGAAACCCACAAAGGAATCCTGTTGCAAGCCAATGTATCTTAAATTACTAGAAATGAATCCCGGGGAGCCCTACCTCCGAAGACTGCCTTAGCTCCAAACTTTGAATACAATGGCCAAACTTTAATCCATTTATAACTTGATATGAAAAATATAACTACATATTTTCCAACCCATTCCCTAGAGAAATTCCACTCTTATATTCTCTTAATTATTATTTTGTAAAATAACGAAACACCAAGGTTGGCATTTCCTAAATTCTATTAAAAATAAACCAAGTAGCACAACTTTCAGATTAAATTATAAATAACTGTACTAATAATTGACCAGAAATGTAAATTCCCCAACCTGGAGTTATGGACTGTTGGAACAATCCTCTTCAAGTACATTTACCTCTAACGCAAATTTTCCTTGCTCTGCTTTGCCAACAGGAGTGTAAACACGGACACACACACCATCTTTTGACCTTGTTTCTACAAAGTCATATTCACCCACAACAAATGCCACCAGATATGTAGACGTAACAGGTGTGCGGGCAAACTTCACTTCCACTAAATTTTCATCATCAGGGTATGGTTTCCGGTCAATTACATTCTTTAAGAAAGAAAAAAAAGAAAAATTTAAATAGGTTTACGTTAATACCATAGAGCAAATACCAGCCAAAAACTGTAGGCTTTATTGCATCTCTTTCCCCCTTTCTATTCTAGCATGGCTTATTTCTCTACCCCAATTCATCCAGTGCTTTTATGCTGTCTTTAAGAAGGAAAGTGGTCTGATAAAACACTCATACTAAGAAGCTGGAGGCTGAAGTGTAAAAACTACCAAGGACCTGTGAGAGAAAAGAGGAATGGACTTTTCTCGAATACTTATTATAAGCCAGGCATTGGGATGATTTAAGTAAGGGCTTCATAGTTTTCAACTGACATAAGTTTAGGAGAAAATGACTATTAATAAAAATAAAATAGGGGCCAGGCGCGGTGGCTCACGCCTGTAATCCCAGCACTTTGGGAGGCTTAGGCGGGCGAATCACAAGGTCAGGAGATCAAGTCCATCCTGGCTAACATGGTGAAAGCCCGTCTCTACTAAAAATACAAAACATTAGCCAGGCATGGTGGGGGGTGCCTGTAATCCCAGCTACTTGGGAGGCTGAGGCAGGAGAATGGCGTGAACCAGGGAGGCGGAGCTTGCAGTGAGCTGGGATCACACCACGGCACTCCAGCCTGGGCGACACAGCGAGACTCCTTCTCAAAAATAAATAAATAAAATATAATATAATTGTAGAATCTCCCATTTCAAAGGATACAAACTTCTAGATCGAGGGCATTCTCTACCAAAGTTGGCTCTAAGCTTATTTGTGAAGAAATTTCAACTTTACCTTTGGAGTCCCTAATTTCCTTTGGTGTTCTCCCTCTTTTTCCTATTCAGGTTCCATTTCCTCAAGCTCTCTCTATTCTTCCTTCCAAGGAAGACTTATTCAAGAACACACTGATAAATTCACTCATACTAAAGTGTGAATGAATATTTCCGTTTAATATATTAGCCTCCTCTTCTAAGAATATGTGTGAAGAGAATGACATTCTATTTATGGGATGCTCTCCCCCAATAAATACATAAAAGAGTTATTTTCAGGTGCAGCAGGTTTTTCCAAGTTCCCCACACAAGACAGTCCTAGACAACACACTTCAGGTGGGGAATGCTTACCCTGTTCATGAATGAGATCAATAACACTGGTGAAGAGAATACATTCCAAAAATACAAACAGCCAGAAACCTAAATATACTTCATTACGCAGCTACATCTTTTGAATTTTTTTAACTTCTTAAAAACATAGAGACAGGGTCTTGCTCTGTTGCAACCTTTTTTTTTTTTTTTCCCCGAGATGGAGTCTTGCTCTGTCACCCAGGCTGGAGTGGAGTGGCGCGATCTCAACTCACTGCAGCCTCCGCCTCCCAGGTTCAAGCAATTCTCCTGCCTCAGCCTCCCAAGTAGCTGGAGTTACAGGTGCCTGCCACCATATCTGGCTAATTTTTGTATTTTTAGTAGAGATGGGGTTTCACCATGTTGGCCAGGCTGGTCTCGAACTCCTGGCCTCAAATGATCCACCTGCCTCAGCCTCCTGAAGTGCTGGGATTACAGGCATGAGCCACCATGCCTGGCCTATTTTTTTTTTTAAGAGATGGGGTCTTGTTCTGTCACCCAGGCTGGAATACAGTGGCGCAATCATGGCTCCCTGTAGCCTCAAACTCCTAAGTTCGAGAGATCCTCCCACATTAGCCTCCCAAGTAGTTAGGATTACAGACACCTGCCACCATACCTGGCTAACTTTTAAGTTTTAAATCTTTTGTAGAAATGAGGTCTCACTATGTTGCCCAGACTGGTGTCAAACTCCTGGCCTCAAGCAATCCTCCTGCCTTAGCCTCCCAAAGCACTGAGATTACAAGCAAGAGTCACTGTACCTGGCTTTCTTATGACATTTAATAAGTCAAGACCTTTTTCTGTTTTTTTCTTTTTTTTTCTGAGATAGGGTCTGGCTCTGTCACCCAGGCTGGAGTGCAGTGGTGTGATCTCAGCTCACTACAACCTCCGCTTCCTGGGTTCAAGTGATCCTCCCACCTCAGCCTCCCAACTAGCTGGGACTACAGGTGTGTGCAACCACACTCAGATAATTTTTGTATTTTTAGTAAGGACAGGATTTCACCATGTTGGCCAGGCTGGTCTTCAACTCCTGACCTCAAGCGATCTGCCTACCTTGACTTCCCAAAGTGCTGGGATGACAGCTGTAAGCCACCATATCCAGCCCAAGACTTTTGCTTTTAGTTACTATAAATCTATTAAACTTGTCAATTTACCTCTCTAAATTAAAAGAAGTAGATAATCTTATAAATGTATTTAACAAGGAATTTGACAAAGAGAAAATGCTCCAAAAATAAAGCTATCAAGAAAAAGAGGTCTTGGCTGGGCATGGTGGCTCATGCCTGTCATCCCAGCACTTTGGGAAGCGGAGGCAGGAAGACAGATTGACCCCAGGAGTTTGAGACCAGCCTGGGCAACATAATGAGACCCCAACTCTACAGAAAAAAAAAAAAAAGAAAGAAAAAGAGGCTTATTGAAAATAAAGAAAACTAATATTTATGTTCCTATAATATACCAGCACTGTGGTAGGTGGTTTCATATTATCCCATCTAATCAGCAAACTAAATCTGCTAAAGCCTATTAAAATTTTAGATAAACTTATAAACACATACATACCATGTTTGATAAAGCTACTCTGTCTTTAGGAACAACCAATGAGATATCAAAAGTTGCTTTGATAACAGGCTCATCCCAGCAAGGAAAAGCCCTTCGGGCATCAGTAGCCTTAAGAAAAGAATATGAAATATAAATACCTTAGAATTAACCTAACAAGTTATTTCATAAAGCAGTCGCCATTTCCCTCTGTCATTCATTCATTCCCTTGTTCAAATATCTACTTTCTCTTCAGTGCCAGGCAACAAGCTAGGCATTAACTAGAAAGAAAAGACAACACTTGCTACCACTGCCATTCCAGCAAATATCCAGGAACAGTGTCTGCTATGGATTTTAACAATATATTATAATTATTTACAACTAAATTTTTGTTTACATTTTAACATTTCAAATTTAATGCAAATGCCTTCAAATCAATAATGTTAACGCAACACAGAGCACAGAACAGTAAAGAGTATGCTATAAGAATTCAAAGTTGGGAAAACATGGTAAGTTGCCTCTCTGGCTTTTATTTTTGAATTAAAAATAAAAATTTTCTCAATCTTTGATGTGCTTTGTTCTTTATCTGGAATGGCAGCAATGGGAATAAAGACAGATGCTCTATCAATTCAAGACAGGTCATTCATTTAATGGCACTTCCATATGCTACACATAAAACTGTCGCCACCAGAGCGAGACTCCGTCTCAAAAAAAAAAAAAAAAAAAAAAAAAAAAAAAAAAACTGTCGCCACTTGACCTACTTGAGTCCTTACTCTTTCATTAAAAATTTAAAAAAGAGCAAACTTATGAAAGCAAAATAAAACTTAGGGGTTCTGCAGGGTATCAGTTATGAAGGAAAGACACTTTAGTAAACAGAATTTTCCATTTATTTAGTAAATAAAACGGAACCAATGACAAGATTCTGTATCATAAAAAGAAACAACAGGCTGGGTGCAGTGGCTCATGCTTGTAATTCCAGCACTTTGGGAGGCCGAGGCGGGCGGATCACCTGAGGTCAGGAGTTCGAGACCAGCCTGGTCAACATGATGAAACCCCGTCTCTACTAAAAATACAAAATTAAGCCAGGCATGGTGACACGTGCCTGTAATCCCAGCTACTCGGGAGGCTGAGGCAGGAGAATGGCTCGAACCTGGGAAGCGGAGGTTGCAGTGAGCCAAGATTGCACCACTGCACTCCAGCCTGGGCGACAGAGCAAGGCTCTGACTAAAAAACAAACAAACAAACAAACAAACAAACAACAAACCAACCAAAGAGGTAGAAGAAACTTGGCTGACTACATTCTCAAAAACATTAAATAAATAATGAATTCTATCAATGAATAAAAAAGACATCTGAAAAGAAGGGAGAGTATAAGGAAAGAAATGGCAGCACAGAAGCATTTAAATTAGAAGCAGCAGCAGTAGAGAAATGAATTTATACTAAAGGAAATTAATGACATAGATAACAAGATTTAAGTTTGAAAATACCTAAAAGACAAAGTGATAAAAGCAATTAAACATAATTTGAGAGACAGATACTAGAGCTAAACTGAGTATTAACTGAGA
This sequence comes from Gorilla gorilla gorilla, assembly GCF_029281585.2. NCBI lineage: Eukaryota > Metazoa > Chordata > Mammalia > Primates > Hominidae > Gorilla > Gorilla gorilla. The sequence continues at coordinate 54,228,803 of NC_073228.2, read as the reverse complement.
AGGGAATGGAATGGATATCACAGTGAAGACATAACAGAAAAACTCTTTCACACTGAAAAATTACCTGAATCTAAAAATCAATAGGGTTCACCAAGTACTATGCAAAAATCAATGAAAAGTGAACACCTGGTTTAAAAAACAGTTTAATTTTCGATATCAAGGTATAATTTAACAAGCAAGCAGGAAGAAAATAAAGCAAAATGAAACAACATCTTACCTACAAAGGAAGAAGAAACATTTTAGTCTGTGACCCCTCCTCTTGAAAAAGTGAGATGTAGAAGACTTTGGAAACAATATTCACAGACTTTTGAAAGTGAAAAATTGTAAGCTGATTGTACTACTCTTACAATTGAATGAGCTGGGCCTATTACTCATGGCAAGAGAGAACTCACACCATAGGGAACCACTGGTGTCTCCATAAGAATGTAAGAAAGAACCCACTATACGATTTGGGATTTGGTTTACATGATTTGGAAGAGGGTCTAAGTAAACAGGGATTCACTCCAGATTGAGTGCTGCAGGAAGTCCTATGAGGCAATTCTATGGGTACGTGTCTCAATCAATCTTATCTATATGGAGGCCAGACTAGAGCAAATCTAAAACCGTAATTGGTAAAGAAGCAGTAGTCACTCATTTTAACTGAGAGATGGAGATGTTTGATATTTTGCGGGTAGCATAGTGATCCTGTATGTACTGTACCTAGGCAAAATTATGGATCCCTTGTTTTGTCTCACTTTATTATGGTCTCAAGTAGCCTTGTCTAAAGTTGGTATTCTGTAATATTATGTCTAATAGGGAGAATAACATGGGCTAGCTGTGAGTGCCAGACAACCTCTGGATGTCAGAAGTTGCTCTTTTTACCTTTTTTCATCAACAAATCTATATACCCAGTAAATCTGGTCATGTATAAAGGCAAATGAAAGATTTTTCAGAAAAGCAAAGGCTCAGGAATTACATTACCCACATACCTTCTCCTAAAAAAAAATTGTTCAGAGACATACATCAGCCAACCATTCCAGGATGAAGTGTTCAAAGTGGGTAGAGAAAGGCATTGGAATCATTCAAACACAGAATTAAACCTAAATATCTGCAGCAAATATTATTCTAAACAGAAGGTAACATAAAATTATTGAAAGAGAAGATACATCAGGTAAAACAAATTAGTAGTAAACTGGATAAAAAATTTTAGGTTATCCCAAACAAGCAAACAATATAGGGATATGGGCAGAAACATAAGAATGGATATCATGAATTGTTTCTTTATCCATACTGAAATTTATAGAAATAAATTTAATTAGATTTAACACTTAAAAATACGACTAGCAGATTCAAAACAATTTATATAATTTGCAAATACTTGACAAATAAAAATCATCCTGGCCTACGTAGGACAGCAAATATATATATGTGTGTATATATATATATGTATACACACACACAGACACACACACACAGAGAAAAAAAATCAAAGACAGCACAGATACTACAGTAAGATAAACAAAAGATGTCAAAGAAGGAAAGGAATTCTAGAAAACAGCTAATAATACTGTAGGAAAAGCCATAGGTGTCAAATACTAAGAGAATGATTTTAAGAAAGGTACACAGTATATAGGCAATTCAGGTATCAAAATGTGTCGTGTGTTTGAGTGTCGGTGTGTATAACTGTACATAATCATTCCCCAACCCATACCCTTAATTCCCTCCTTTCTATAGAGATAATGGCTAAATATAAAATAAAAATTCTAAAATTGTGAATACAATCATGGCCAAGGGCACCTAGCCTCAAATAATCACCCCACATAATAAAACACAGCTTTGTCAGAATGCCTAATTTAAGAATAATAATATTTTAGAGAAGAATAACCCATACCTCAAACTGTGTTACAGCAGCATAGCGCACCTCTCCAGAAGGGGTAGTATACTTACTTCTGTAGAAACCTTTCATTTTGTCATTCAGCTCTCCAACAAAATCTGTCTTTAAGGTTCCCGTACCTGTGATTGAAGATAAACAAAAAACACTTTTATGGAGATGTTAAACACAGTTACCAAAAATATGTCCTCAAGACACTATATTCAGTTAGCTATTTACAATGTTCAAATCATTCCTTCCTTTTTCAAATATTCCTCCTGGCAATGGAGAGAATACAGTACTTACTAAAGTAAAAGGCAGACTAATCCTAAAATAACTCTTGAAAGTCATGTTTAGGGTGACTGCCTAAAAAGTTATTAACTTAGTCTCAAACTACCAATATGTGAAAATAAGAACAGGAAAGGAAACAAACATTTATTCTTAAATGCCTGATATGTGCTATTGTGCACAGTGCTTTTAAAATATATATAACTATTTATAAACCTGGAAGTAGATATCGTCCTCATTTTTTCAGATGAGGAAACTGAGGCTGAGAAGCTAAATAACTTGTCCAGTGTCATACAATTAGTAAGTAGTGAGAATGGGATAAAATGTTAAGTCCAGAATTCATGCTCTCTGCCAATTATACATGTGAATTGGTCCTTTTACAAGACTTCATGCACAGAAAGAGAAATGTAGCCAATTACTCTATCAAGATAAGACACTAAATGTTTACTCCAAATGGAACACTGATTGCATAATTTTGTAAGGAGCTATAGGGAAGACCAATGATTTGATCAGCAACAGGGCATAAAACAAATTCTTACAAGTCACCTCAATCATTTGAAATCTGACAAAGAAATACATTTAATTAATAAATTATTAAATGCAAATAAAAATACAACTTAAATATGTATTCTATTGTATAAGAGCAAAAACAATTTAGACAAAAAAGTGAGCTTTTTTGAGTTTATATACTTTCTTTTTTATAACATAAAAAATTATAATTATTATCTAGTAATCATCTGCTAAATACAGATGCATGGCAAAACAGTAATCCCATTCTGTGTTTTACAAATCAAGTCACGAAAAAACGTAGAGGAATGGTGACTTTTTAGTTGACCATTTTAAAGGCCCTACGTATATCAAGATTTAAAGCATGGGAAGTCTAACAAATCGAAGATAGGGCATGACTAAAAAGTAATTAACCAATCATACCAAACTTTTATATCCTAATGTTTCAAATTGTCATTTTGGAATGCTAAAGAGCAATGACATTTGACATTGTTCAAAATGTTGTGACTTTCTCTTTCTCTCTCTCTTTTTTTTTTTTTTGAGACAGAGGCTCACTCTGTTGCCCAGGCTGGAGTACAGTGGTGTGATCTCGGCTCACTGCAGCCTCCGCCTCCTGGGTTCAAGCAATTGTGCCTCAGCCTCCTGAGTAGCTGGGACTACAGGCGGGCACCACCACGCCTGGCTAATTTTTGCATTTTTAGTAGAGACAGGGGTTTGCCATGTTGGCCAGCTGGTCTTAAACTCCTGGCCTCAAGTGATCCACCCACCTTGGCCTCCCGAAGTGCTGGGATTACAGGCATGAGCCACTGTGCCCGGCCCCTCTGACACTCTTTTGAATGATCTCAAAGTCAAATCTTCATCTTATAAAATTGAATTTGCTTTTGGAAAGGACCAAAAGCAAACTACAAACTGTCTCTAGCCTGATGCCTCAAACTGGTTCTGAAAGTAATTTAAGTGGAAATTTCAGACCTTGAGAGCAAAGTCACCACTGATGAAAGTGCTATATTCTTAATCATTCTGAGAAAAAACCAACTCAACTGAAGCTTAATTGAATAGACATTTGTGATGTTTATTTTTTAGAAATCAGATATTTGTAAATATCTAAAGAGGACAATGAATACTTTTTTCTTTAAAGAGAATGACGGGTTACTGGGACAGTATATATGGATATAGTAAAATAATTGATAATTCTAAATGATACTAAAAAATTAAACCATAAAGCAAAATTTAAATTAAAAATTTTTAATTTCTATTTTCTTTAGAAATTCACTTAATTTTTTTAAAAAAGCAAATGTATTCACATTAATAAAGTTTGCAAAGAACGTCTAACAGATTATAAAAGCCTACTACCTTTAATGGAAACTATATGATGGAATTTTATGTTACAATTCCATAAGTGGAATTGCCCAGTCTGTTTCACTAAGTCAGTCAACTGTTAAGATGTTTTTTAAATATAATTCATATTTCATGGTAAATCTACTTGCATTTTTTCCTAGTTGGAACAAAAGTGGTTGTAAAACTCATAACTAAATAAGAAAGACTGCTTACACTTTTACTCGGTTTTAAATCTCCAAGGCCATCAAACCATAACAAGATATTGACAGTGACCACTTCCAAAAAGTGGCATACTAAAACAAAATACAAAGTATTGGAAAGAGTTATTACCTGAAATTCAAACAAAACACAAGTTAAAGTATTTAAAAATCATTAATAAGTTTAATTAGTGTCACATTATATGATACCAATTACAAAGTATTTACTTACTATTCATATAGTAGAATTTTAGGGCAAGTAGGAGAAAAAATGACTTTTTAATAAATTTCATTTATCAAATTTACACCATATTAATGAACGGATTGCCAAATTGTCTAATTTTTATACCTATCAACACACATAATTTACACCACTTCCTCAAACTAGATACCTTATTTCATATCCAATGTATGAAATATTTATGTTTGGGGTTGTAAACCTTTTGAAACATACATCAAGCTCGTTTATAAAGTAAACAACTGAAAAATTGGGACTTCCATCAAAAACCTTAAATGTTTAAAGCTTAGGAGAGTATAACAATTGTAAAACCTGGAGTAAATCTTGAAATACTTTAATAATAAGAAATTTAATGAGCCTACTAAATGCTATAAAAATAAAGAGATTAATTTATACAAAAAGGGAATAAAGGTCGTTGCCTTTGTGTCACCACCTCTTTTTTTCTTTGGAAAATGGAGTCTCAGTCTGTCACCCAGGCTAAAGTGCAGTGGTGCAATCTTGGCTCACTGCAACCTTCGGCTCCCGGGCTCAAGCAATTCTCCTGCCTCAGCCTCCTGAGTAGCTGGAACTACAGGCGTGCGCCACCAGGCCTGACTAATTTTTGTTTTTAGTAGAAACAGGGTTTTGCCATGTGTCACCACTTTTTATTATCTTGTTTTTGACTCTTCAAAATGCTGACAACTACCAGTGTTTCTCCATATAAATGCCACCCTCAGGACCCTCAGCCACTAATTCTAAGGTTGTTAGACCTTACAATAATTATGGTAATTTAATCACTATCCCAGAATGGTGCCAAATTCAGAAAAGTAGGTTTTACTTAGCTGTATAATAGCTTGCATTACTGTTAAATTTGATGAGGCTAAACACAAAGGTTATTAATGTCCTCCTAAGATAAGCTCAGTATTTGCTTCATTATCAGATAGATCACTTGTGCAATCTGTCTTGAAAAAGATTAACTTCATTCTTAAAGCAAACCTTGGGAAAATGTGAAAGCCAATGATTTCAAACAGATATTCAATAATTCAATATTGTCGGCTGGGCGTGATGGCTCACACCTGTAATTCCAGCACTTTGGGAGGCCGAGGCGGGCGGATCACGAGGTCAGGAGATCAAGACCATCCTGGCTAACACAGTGAAACCCCATCTCTACTAAAAATACAAAAACAAAATTAGCCGGGCGAGGTGGTGGGCACCTGTAGTCCCAGCTACTCAGGAGGCTGAGACAGGAGAATGGCATGAACCCAGGAGGCAGAGCTTGCAGTGAGCCGAGATCGCGCCACTGCACTCCAGCCTGGATGACAGAGCGAGACTCCATCTCAAAAAAAAAAATAATAATAATGATAATAATAATTCAATATTGTCACACCTGCAAGATAATTTTTCTGTTCTAATATTTATATCAGTTGTTATATTAGCTCAAAATTGTAATATTGGCCAAAAATATCAAAAATTATGTTAAATCATACTATACTAATGGTCATAACCTTCTCTAACTTGTTTGTTATTATTTGAAATAGCTTCACCATTTAGCATGTCTGCTGTAAACAGACCTTATCAAGAATGATACATCTCTTATATACTAGTAATAAATGGCCTCCAATATTTACAGTTAAGGGGAAAAGAAGAAAGGTGCAGAACATTATGTATGGCATGGTGATTTCTGTGTTCTTAAAAGTATATATATAAATGCTTACAAAAGCAGGGTATAGTTTTGAAAGGAAAATTTCATTTCATTCTGTTGAGGAATGGAGCTGAGAAAGAAGACAGGGTAGACTGGCAAACAAAATTTCATTGCATAGCATTTGAATTTCAAATTATGTAAATGTACTATGTTTTTGAAATATTTAATTTGAAAAATAAAGATAGCACAATGTGGTAGTTAAAAGTGCAGACTTTTGAGTTAAACTGCTTGGGTTTAAATCCCAGCTATGTTACTTACTAGCTATGTTACCTTGGACAAATTATTTAAGTTATTGAAATCATTTTTCTGCCTTAGTTTATCTACAAAATAGAAGTAACAGAATCTGGCTGGCGTAGTGGCTCATGCCTGTAATCTCAACATTTGGGAGGATGGCAAGACCCTCTCTCTGAGGTAGGAGGATCACCTGAGGCCAGGCATTTGAGACCAGCCTAGGCAACATAACGAGACCCTGTCTCTACAAAAAAATTTAAAAATTAACCAGATGCAGTGTCATGTGTAGGCAGTCCTAGCTACATGGGAGGCTGAAGTGGGAGAATCACTTAAACCCAGGAGTTTGAGGCTGCAGTGAGCCGTGACTGCACCACTATACTCCAGCCTGGGTGACAGAGAGACTTTGTCACAAAACAAATCTACCTCAAAAGGTTGTTGAAAGGACTAAATAAATTAATATTTTTGAGGCACTTAAAACAGTACTTGGCACAGATTATGTCGTGTGTGTGTGTGTGTGTGTGTGTGTAATACATATCTTCTATCATGTTAGAAGTTTCTGTCTACTCTTCCCTGGTGAATTCTAGCAAATATACTGATTCCTTTTGATAAATATAGAATGTTTAACTTTTTAAATTTAATGAAAAATGGTTACCATATTTCCTAATGCTGAACAACAATTCAATCTACGCTTTTATTTTCTATACTGGCTAGGTTTATATATCTTTTGGGACTATTTTTAAATATCAGTTTTTTAATATTTCTGCCCCTCACTTCACTTATTTCATTTGTTTCTGCTCTTAAAACTTTCTTCTACTTTCTCCAAGTTACCTTTTGTTTTTATGAGTTTAATGCTTAGCTAATTAATTTTCAGTCTTTCTTCTTAACTAAATATCCTAATATTTTATCTGCATATGAAACACGTTTATCCCTAATGTTTCATATGTGGTAATTTCATTATTCAGTTCTAAATATTTTCTAATTTCCATAACAAGTCTTCTTTGACTCAATTATTCAGAGGTATAATTTTTCCAAATATATAAAAAGGGATTTTTTTCATTTCTCTTTTTCTATTGACTTCTAATTTTTTCACAGTGTAAACACAGAATATATATAGTCTGTAATGATATAGATTTAAAACTAAAATCTTTAAATTTCTATCAAAGTAATAGTTCATAGTTTAAAATACGTAAGCTCCAGGCCCTGCTCAACACTAGGCCCTACTCCCCACACCCTGCCCCTAGAAGCAATCAATTTCAAACTCTGTGACTTCTAAATGTCTTGCTTACACAGCTATTTTTTCTTTTCCTTTCTTTGAGACAGTCTTGCTCTGTCGCCCAGGCTCGAGGGCAGTGGTACAATCATGGCTCACTGCAGCCTTCAATTCCTGGGCAAGCAATCCTCCCACCTCAGCCTCCCAAAGTGTTGGGATTACAGGCATGAGCCACGACCACGGCCTATTTCTTCATTTTTCAACTTTAGACATTTTCTCTTCACTGTAGAAAGTCATGCTTTAGCTAATCCATCCCCCACTCCAATATCTTTTACAAAGAATCAAATTTTCTATGACCTTGCAAATCTGAAAATATTTTTACTCCGAAATTCAAAGTTGGGCTAAGCATGCAATCTTAGGTTGAAAATCAGATTCACTTTGTATTTTGAATGAACAGCTTCATTAGAGTCTAAGTTTCCACTGTTCCTAATGGTAAGTCTAGGACTATTCTGATTCCTAAATTTTAAAGATAGTATGCTACCTGCCTTCCCTCTTATTGCCTCCTATCCCAGACAGGAACTTTCTGGGGGTTTTACTTTATCGCAAAAGTTCTAAAATTTCAGTCAGTGTGGCAAGTTTTACGTTTTTTAAGCTAGTCTCTCTCAATGGTGTACCTTTGCAAACTGAAGGCTCCTGCTCTATCAGTTCAAGGAAATGTTCCTGTCTTTTTGAGTTTCTCTTCTGGCCGGGCACAGTGGCACACGCCTGTAATCCTAGCACTTTGAGAGGCCGAAGTGGGCAGATCACCTAAGGTCCGGAGTTCGAGACCAGCCTGGCCAACATGGTGAAACCCCAACTCTACTAAAAATACAAAAATCAGCTGGGCGTGGTGGTGTGTGCCTGTAATCTCAGCTACCCAGGAGGCTGAGGCAGGAGAATCACTGGAACCCACGAGGTGGAGGCTGTGGTGAGCCGAGATTGCACCACTGCACTCCAGCCTGGGTGACAGGGCAAGATTCTGTTGCAAAAATGAAAATTAAAAAATCCTCTTCCCATTTTCTCTGCTTTCTGTTTTACTAGATGGATGTTGGTTCTGCTGGACTGGTTCTCAAATCTATTTTTCTGTTTTCTATCTGTTTTTTCTACTGCTTAGAAGTTTCCTCAACTTCATCTTTAACACTTTTACTGGGTTTTTTATACCTATCATAATTTCCAAGTTTTCCTGCTGTAATTCTTCCTATCTGATGGCATTCTGTCCTGTCCTTGTTTAATGCACGCAATGCTTTCTCTTAACTCTCTAAGGATAGTAATTAGCTTTGGGTTTGTTTTTTTTTTTAACTTTCTTTAGATTTGTCTTTGCTTTTTCCAACTTCCTTTATTTCTATTATACTTATAATTTTGCTTTTTGCCCTATCTTTCATTAGAAACTTTTCGCAAATGCCTGTTAAATGCTACCCCAGTGACTTTGGGCTTGGTCATGCTACTTGCTTTGGTCAATGAAATGTGAGTAGACATCAAGTATACCACCATCATACAGAAATTTTATTTTTTATTTTATTTTTTATAGAGACAGGGTCTCACTACATTGCCTAGGCTGGTCTCGAACTCCTGGGCTCAAGCAATCCTCCTGCCTCAGCCTCCAAAAATGCTGGGATTACAGGTGTGAGTCACCACGCCTGGCCACGCAGAAGTTTTAAATGTGTCTTTGTGGTCTAGCTTTCTCCCCATCCCTGAGCCTCTGCCCTCTGCCATGCATGATACAGAGAGTGGCTGCTCGCTGACTACTAGTCCTGGAAAGACAGCTGGGAGCCAAGTGGAGCCAGTAGAGTTGGTGATATGGCTGCATATGATCAGCAGTCCTCATGGCCCATGTGTAAAAAAGAAAGAAATCTCAGTGGTTATAAGCCACTGAGATTTGTGATCCTATTTGTGGGTTAAATTATATACATAAATTTATATATACATAGGAATATTTCTAGACAGATTCACCAGACAATGGAAGTAGAAGAAATCAGCGAAAGAATCTCCTTCCTTTTCAAATTATATTCTTCAATAGCTTTTAATACATGTTCATGGCAAAGCATTTTTTGTTTTGTTTTGTTTTGTTTTTTGGGACGGAGTCTCACTCTGCCGCCCAGGCTGGAGTGCAGTGGTGCAATCTCGGCTCACTGCAAGCTCCACCTCCCGGGTTCACGCCATTCTCCTGCCTCAGCTTCCCGAGTAGCTGGGACTACAGGCACCTGCCACCATTCCCAGCTAATTTTTTGTATTTTTAGTAGAGACAGGGTTTCACCGTGTTAGTCAGGATGGTCTCGATCTCCTGACCTCGTGATCCGCCCGCCTCGGCCTCCCAAAGTGCTGGGATTACAGGCGTGAGCCTCCACGCCCGGCCCATTTATTTTTATAATAATTACACATAAAGGGCCTCCAAGAGCACTGAAATAAAAGACTAAACATCTCCAATTTAAATTTTTTCTAAAAATAATTTTATATTAATTCAATAGATTCTCAGTAGGAAAATTGTGAAAATCAGACAAAAGATATAAATAAGAATAAAAATCACCAATTATGTCAACACCCAGACATAATTATCATTTTATTTGTGCCATTTAGAGACATGATTCACCACCTTAAATATGTAATTTTATATTCTTCTTTTCAATTTTACATTATAATAAGCACTTTACAGGGTTAAGAATTCACAAACCTCACTTTTAATTGCTAAGTATATTTCACTATATAGATATATCATTCCTGGCTTGATCATTTCCTTAGTGTTGAACAAATATATTAATTATAATTTTTTACTACCATAAGTAATATCTCAGACACTTCTGGGCATAAAGTATTTTCTGTATTTATGACTTTTCCTTGGGATATATTCCTATTAGCAGAATTGCTGGGTCAAAGGACATGAACATATTTAGGCTCTTGATATACTGCCAGAATGCTTTTCAAAAAAATTACATGGATTTATACTCCCCCCAGCGATATCAAGGCAGCCATATCATTGGGAATTTTTAAAATTTCAGCTCACATGAGAAGCAAAAATTTCTCATTACTAGGAGGCTCAATATCTTTTCACATGTTTATTAGTCATTTACATTTTCTTCCTTTTGAATTGTCTGTTCCTTTTCATTTGTTCATTCATCAAAGTCTTAGTACTTCACCAATTGATTGGTATATAATTTCTTCCACATATACTAAGCTCAGAAAGTCTATTTCTTTGTGCTTTTATACCTAACAATAGTAACATATCAACGTATCTTTCTTTCTGTGCCCTCAATAACACAATACCTATTTGATCTCTGGTTGTCTATCAAAATCATCTGTGACCATTCACTTCAGGGATTTGGATTCAATTAATAGAAGATGGAGCTAGGTAAAGGTATTTTGTTTGTTTTAGACAGAGTCCCACTCTATCACCCAGGCTGGAGTGCAGTGGCACGATCTCGGTTCACTGCAACCTCCACTTCCTGGCTTCTGGCGATTTTCTTGCCTCAGCCTTCTGAGTAGCTGGGATTATAGGGATGAGCCACCACACTGGGTAATTTTTGTATTTTTTGGTAGAGATGGGGTTTTGCCATGTTGGCCAGGCTGGTCCCTAACTCCTGGCTTCAAGTGATCAGCCTGCCTTGGCCTCCCAAAGCGCTAGCATTGCAGGTGTGAGCCACCATGCCCGGCCTAGGTAAAGGTATTTTTAAAAAGGTAAAACTGGAAAACAATACATTACATTCTAGGATAGAATGATCTTTAGTTTTTGTCCTGTTTTTCTTGGCTTGTTTGTTTAAAGAGAATATAGAGTGACAGGAGGTGGAAACCCTGCTTTTCGTAGCCCAACTTCCGCAGAAGGAAATGCTGGTGGCCCAAAAGTTGCAACAAACCTCTTTAAAAAGCTCTTAATACGGCTGGGCGCCGTGGCTCCTGCCTGTAATCCTACCACTTTGGGAGGCCAGGGTGGGCAGATCGCTTGAGATCAGGAGTTCAAGACCAGCCTGGCCAACATGGCGAAACCTTGTCTCTACTAAAAATACAAAAAAATTAGCCGGTGTGGTGGTAGGCGCCTGTAATCCCAGCTACTCGGGAGGCCGAGGCAGGAGAATCGCTCGAACCTGGAAGGTGGAGGTTGTAGTGAGCCAAGATCACGCCACTACTCTCCAGCCTGAGCAATAGAGTAAGACTCCGTCTCAAAGGAAAAAAAAAAAAAAGCTCTTAATACTTAATCTGCTAATAACAACGAGGGAAAAAATGGCATAGGATAAATTTCTCTGGAGGAAGTCAGATGTCACTATATTCATCATGAGATTTTACAAAAGCTATGTCTCTTACCTGTTTGCAGAGTACTAGGGAAAGACAAGGTGAATTTTTCATCTTCATTCTGATAGTTAAATCCTGTAGCATGTATTTCTGGAATGAGAAAAAAAATTACTTCACAATTCTGACTGGACTGACAAGACGAAATCAAGACTGCAACATTTTCAAGAGCAAAATCTCTACAAAAACTAAATATTCTTAATTTGGTGAATTAAGTTCCTATTAGCAAGAGTTTCATTTCAAATGAGCCTATTCTAGGTTACATTAACTACATTAAATATGCTCCTTAAAAATAATTACAAATTCTTTAAAATTCACAAAACGTCAGTGATGTACAGGAAAGAAGGCTTTATAAATGTGATGCTTTTCTATCAGATTCCTGTGTGACTATGATATTGTGATATTGCAGTCTAACTCATGAACATTTGAGACTTGGCAACTTGCCAAGATTTCAGTGTTAAAGATACATCAAGGAAAGGTCTGTTCCCCCAAAGGTAAGTAGCAATTCAAACTAAGGTATAAATCATAACCACTTCTGGTAAAATTCTTTGTTGTGGCCAGGCGTGGTGGCTCACGCCTGTAATCCCAGCACTTTGGGAGGCCGAGGCAGGCGGGTCACCTGGGGTCAGGAATTCAAGACCTGACCAACACGGAGAAACCCCGTCTCTACTAAAAATACAAAACTAGCCGGCTGTGGTGGTGCATGCCTATAATCTCAGCTACTTGGGAGGCTAAGGCAGGAGAATCGCTTGAACCCGGGAGGCGGAGGTTGCAGTGAGCCAAGATCGCATCATTGCACTCCAGCCTAAACAACAACAGAGAAACTCTGTCTCAAAAAAAAAAAATTATTTGTTGTTACATGAAAACAGGTATGCAAATTGAATTAAGGCTTTGACTTACTCTCTGCCAGGAATGAGAAGAGACTGCTTATTTGACTGATACTTTAGGATGCTTGGACATGTTAGGGAAATAACCAAAGAGACCAACTTCCAACTACGTCCTATCCCCATTCCAAATGAAAAGCTGGCCAATCAGGCCGGACATGGTGGCTCACACCTATAATCCCAGCATTTTGGGAGGCCGAGGCGTGTGGATCACCTGAGGTCAAGAGTTCGAGAACAGCCTGGCCAACATGGCGAAACCCCATTTTTACTAAAAATACAAAACTTAGCCAGGCATGGTGGCAAATGCCTCTAATCCCAGCTATGCGGGAGGCTGAGGCATGATAATTTAGAATTGCTTGAACTCAGGAGGCGGAGGTTGCAGTGAGCCGAGATTGTGCCACTGTACTCCAGCCTGGGCGACAGAGCGAGACTCTGTCTCAAAAAAAGAAAAAAAAAAAAAAGTATAAGGTAGGATGTAGAGAAACTGGAGCATATATTGCTAGTGGGAATGTAAATGGTGCAGCCACTTTTGGAAAACAGTTTGGCAATTCCTCAAAAGGTTAAATACAGAGGTATCATGTGATACAGCAATCCCATTCCTAAGTATATATCCAAGAGAAATGAAAACACATGTCCACATAATGTCTGTATACAAATGTTCATAGTAGCATTATTTATAATAATCCCAAAATGAAAACAACTCAAATGTCCATCAACTGATGGAATAGATAAAATGTGGTATATCCATACAACTGAATGTTATTTGACAATAAAAAGAAATAAAATAGCTGACACATGCTACAACGTAAATAACCTTGAAAACATTATACTAAGAAACCAGCCACATATTTGTCCATAACAGGGCAATCTATGGAGGCTGAAAGTAGATTCATAGTTGCCTAGGGCTAGGTGATAGAGGGGAAATAGGCAGGGTACTTTCTTTCTGGAGTTCAGAAAGTGTTCTAAAATTGATTGTGATGATGGCTGTACAACTCTGTAAATAGACTAAAAACCGCTGAATTGTATGCTTTAAATATTAATAGATGACATGTATGGTATGTGAATTATACATCAATAAAGCTATTATTGAGGCTGGGAGAAAGGAAAGTACTACAGAAAGACAAGGGAGGAGAGGTGGGCATGAGTACCCTTATCAGTCACAGGATGCTGTGGGTAACAATGATTCAGATTACATAACATTTTACAGGCAAGATGCCCATAATTCTTCCTTTCTTTTATGAATCACCCAAATATAGGATTTCAAATGTTTCTACTGTCACTATGGTTCACACATTTTTATAAAGCCAAAATCTCCACAAAACCAATTAAGAAACTGTAATTTCAGATTTTAGAAGAACTTTAATAAATCCTCTAATCAAATCTTCCTCATTTTACAGATGAAGAAAATGAGACATATAAAGTTAATGGTTTGTCACATGTTAACTAGCTAGACTACAACTCAGTTCCCTCACTTCTATTGCCAAAATTATTTCTACAATCATAAGCTAGCTCCTAAATTTGTTTGGTTTTGTTTTGTTTTTTGAGACAGGGTCTCACTTTGTTGCCCAGGCTGGAGTACAGTGGCACTATCTCAACTCACTACTACCTTTCCCATCAGGTTCGGGAGATTCTCCCACCTCAGCCTCCGGGGTAGCTGGGGACTACAGGCGTGAGGTGCCACTAGGCCCATCTAATCTTTTGTATTTTTAGTAGAGACAGGGGTTTTCCCATGTTGTCCAGCCTGGTCTCAAACTCCTGGATTCAGGCAATCTACCCACCTCAGCCTCCTGAAGTGCTGGGATTACAGGGCTGAGCCACCGTGCCTGGCCCAGCTCCTAAATTTGAATAGAAATCAAATTTGACAAGAATCACTTCAATGCTTAAGAATGTTCCTTTCTGGGCTGGGCGCAGTGGCTCACGCCTGTAATCCCAGCACTTTGGGAGGCCGAAGTGGGTGGACCATGCGGGGTGGTACATGCCTGTTATCTCAGCTACTTGGGAGGCTGAGGCAGGAGAATCACTTGAACCTGGGAACGGAGGTTGCAGTGAGCCGAGATGTGCCACTGCACTACAGCCTGGAGACAGAGTGAGACTCTGTATCAAAAAAAAAAAAAAAAACAAAAAACCTACAGCTGTTGAATAAAAAGGTAAACAACCCAATTTAAAAATGGCAAGACTTAAACTTCACAAAGGAAAATTTATAAATGGCAAAAAAAAAAAGCACATAAAAAAGTGTTCAGCATCATTAGCCATTAAGGAAAGGCAAATTAAAATCACAATGACATATCACTACACATCCATTAGACTAGGCTATTAAATGACTGACAATAAAAATGTTGCCCAGGGCCAGGCATGGTGGCTCTTGCCTGGAATCCCAGCACTTTGGGAGGCCAAGGCAGGAGGATCACCTGAACCCAGGAGTTCAAAACCAACCTGGGCAACACAGGAAAAATAAAAACAAATTAGTCATACATGGTGACACAAACCTGTGGTCCCAGCTACTCCAAAGGCTGAGGCAAGAGCATTGCTGAAGCCTAGGAGGTTGAAGCTGGAGTGAGCCATGAACATGCCACTGCACTCCCATCTAGGTGACAGAGTGAGACCCTGTCTCGAAAAAGAAAAAAAAAGTGTGCAGGGTGTAGCACAATAACTAGAAGTCATGCTGGTGGTGCCTCTTTTACTATTCAGACTGTAAGCATTTTCCAACCCCAGGGTTTCTGCATCTGCTTGCAAAGTCTTTCTCCAGATATCTAAACACTTTATGTCATTCAGGCCTCTGCTCAAATCACTTTTTTTTTTTTTCTGAGACAGGGTCTCACTCTGTTGCCCAACCTGGGGTACAGTGCTGCCATCTTGGCTCACTGCAACCTTGACCTCTCAGGTTCAAGTGTTCCTCCCACCTCAGCCTCCCAAATAGCTGGGACTACAGGTGCCCACCACCACACCCGACTAATTTTTGTATTTTTTATAGACATGGGGTTTCACCATGTTGCCCAGGCTGGCCTCAAACTCCCGAGCTCAAGCGATCCTCCTGCCTCAGCCTCCCAAAGTGCAGGGATTACAGGCATGAACCACCACATGAAGCCTCGAATCATTTTTTTTTTTTTTTTGAGATGGAGTCTTGCCCTGTCGCCCAGGATGGCATGCAGTGGCATGATCTTGGCTCACTGCAACCTCCGCCTCCCAGGTTCAAGCACTTCTGCCTCAGCCTCCCGAGTAGCTGGGACTACAGGCACGCACCACCACGCCTGGCTAATTTTTGTATTTTTAGTAGAGACGGAGTTTCAGCACGTTGGCCAGGATGGTCTCAGTCTCTTGACCTCATGATCCACCCGCCTCGGCCTCCCAAAGTATTGGGATTACAGGCGTGAGCCACCACGCCCAGCCTCAAATCACTTCTTTAAAGATCTGTTCTATCAACTTGAAGAACAATCCTCATTCTATACCCTCTTGTGATTTTACAGCACTTATCACTACTTTACATCACATATTTGCTTGTTGCCTATCTTCTCAAATATCAGAAATGTTGATGCTTGATTTTGTTCACAGCTCCACTTCCAATGCTAGCAGTTTCTGGCACATAGTGTGTGTTCAGTAAGTATCTGTAGAATGAATGAATCACTTCAAAAGCAACAGACTAAGTAATTATGTCATGGAGATCATTAATGCTACTCATATGAAATATATTAATGAAAAATTACATTTACTAATGTTATGTGAATAGAGACATGGCTAGGGATAAAATTTCCAGTCACAACATAATATACTGATTCAAATAAGGATCTATCTCAAACCTCTTAGAAGATAATATTTGCTCTGGAACTGTTAGATTGTTCAAAGGGTAGAAACCCATAAATACTGAAGATGCATATGAGAAGTCTGAGGAGGCTTCACTGGAGAAAAAAATATTTCTAAATTAATGTTTACATTAATACTAATATATAATTAGTATATTTATATATTATAGTAATATATAATACTGATATGATAAATGAATAATTCATTCACTAATACAGTTTGCAATATATTCATAATTGGAAATGTATATATATGTAAATTAAGCATTGTACATAGACACTTCACTATATATCGTGTATCAATACAACTTAAACTTGATCGAAAACTTTTAAAAATGGAGTATGAGAGAATCTTATAAGGTATATATGATTATTCAATTCTCTAAGCCTCCGTTTCCACACCTATAAAATTAAAATCATATCATTACCTAATTCTTTCTTTTTGAAATTGAGATAAGGGTCTCACTATGTTGTCCAGGCTGGTCTCAAACTCCTGGGCTCAAGCACTGGCAATCCTCCCACCTCAGCCTCCTGAGTAGCTGAGATTATAGGAGTATACCATTGTGCCTGGCACCTGCTTCTTAATTAAAGATTGGGGGCCAGGCACGGTGGCTCACACCTGTAATCCCAGCACTTTGGGAGACCGAGGTGGGAGGATCACTTGAGGTCAGGAGTTTGAGTCCAGCCTGGCCAACATGGTAAAACTAAACATACAAAAATTAGCAGGGCATGGTGGCGTGCGCCTGTAATCCCAACTACTTGGGAGGCTGAGGCAGGAGAATCGCTTGAACCTGGGAGGTAGAGGCTGCAGTGAGCTGAGATCGCACCACTGCACTCAGTCTGGGCAACAGAGTGAGACTCCATCTCAAAGAAAAAAAAATTATATAATATACTCTTATATAAAACACACAGCACAGTTCCTAGTTATTGTTAAGAAACACTTTTCAGGGCCGGGAGCAGTGGCTCACGCCTGTAATACCAGCACTTTTGGAGGCCAAGGAGGGCGGATCACGAGGTCAAGAGATCGAGACCATCCTGGCCAACATGGTGAAACCCCGTCTCTACTAAAAATACAAAAAAAAAAAATTAGCCGGGCATGGTGGCAGGTGCCTGTAGTCCCAGCTACTTGGGAGGCTGAGGCAGGAGAATGGTGTGAACCCGGGAGGCGGAGCTTGCAGTGAGCTGAGATCGCGCCACTGCACTCCAGCCTGTGCGACAGAGCAAGACTCCGTCTCAAAAAAAAAAAAAATGTTTTTAATTAGCTGGGTGTGGTGGCCTATGCCTGTAGTCCTAGCTACCTGGGAGGCTAAAGTGGGAGGATTCCTTGAATCCAGGAGTTTGAGGCTGCAGTAAGCTATGACTGCATCACTGCAGTCCAGCCTGGGCAACAGAGTGAAATCCTGTCTCTGTTTGTTTTGGTTTGGTTTGTGCTTTTTTTTTTTTGAGACAAAGTTTTGCTCTTGTTGCCCAGGCTGGAGTATAGTGGCACAATCTTGGCTCACTGCAACCTCCGCCTCCCGGGGGTTCAAGCGATTTTCCTGCCTCAGCCTCCCAAGTAGCTGGGATTACAGGTGCCTGCCACCACGCCCAGCTAATTTTTTGTATTTTTAGTAGAGAGGGGGTTTCACCATGTTGACCAGGCTGGTCTCGAACTCCTAACCTCGGGTGATCCACCCGCCTCAGCCTCCCAAAGTGCAGGGATTACAGGCATGAGCCACTGCGCCCGGCCGAAATCCTGTCTCTTAAAAAAAAAAAAAAGTTTAAGAAAGGAAAAAAAACAATCAGTCATTCTAGCCAGAGCCACTATTGTTTTCAGTTTTCAAGTACTAGCCTGACAAATATGAGGACACAAAAAGAAATAGTTTCAATATCATCACTGACTTTATGACCTAAAACAAGTCCTATCAATTCTCTGCCTCAGTTTCCCCATCTGTAAAGCAGATATGGGCATAATGCACGCTTATCTCAAAGAAAAGTATGATTTCTCCAGTGGTTTGAGAATTTCTTAAAAAGCCTATTATTGGGCCAGGCATGGTGGTTCACGCTTGTAATCCCAGCACTTTGGGAGGCCGAGGCAGGCAGATCACTTGAGGTCAGGAGTTCAAGACTAGCCTGGCGAACATGGTGAAACCCCATTTCTACTAGAAATGCAAAAAAATTAGCCAGGTGTGGTGGTGGGTGCCTGTAATCACAGCTACTTGGGAGGCTGAGGCAGGATAATTGCTTGAACCCAGGAGGTGGAGTTTGCAGTGAGTCAAGATCACGCCATTGCACTCCAGCCTGGGTGACAAAACAAGACCCCGTCTCAAAAAAAACAAAAAAAAAGCCTATTATTTTCTTAATGTGAGAATGGTCTTTGTAGCAGGACTAGTAAAAAGTTGAAGTAAAATTATAGAAAGCAAATGTAAGTCATCGAAAGAAGTATTTCAGAGCAAAGATAATGTAAAGGAATTGGATTAGGGAGGCAAAATATTCAGGCAGGAAGGAGAGAAACCCCAGCTATGGAACACAGAAAGAGAAAGATGTGGAGCGTTTGAGAGAACCATTACAAAACCACCAAGTTAGATCAAAACAAAGCATTACAGTTACTGTTTAGCCTCTCTGACTTACCAATTATGGCCTTCAATGTCAATTTCAAGCATACAAATTATAACTCGAATTCCACTAATATGTGTCTTACCTGCGGAATATGATGAAGGGGTTCCAAAGGCCAGGAACACAAAAACTTGGAGAGCAATCCATGGAAAATGATGCCACGAGGTCCCAGCCTTGACTCTTCCGTAACTTAAAATGGCTGTTGAAATGACAGTTGGAAATGTGAGTAGATGGAATGCTGCCTACCCATCCTGTGTTCTTCATGAAAGGAAAGTAGATTAATTTCACATGCTTTAAAATGTTTGCTATACTGATGGATAACTTAATTTGTCATAATAATATGTGAGCTATAGATTGGATAGATTGATGGATAGATACATAGTTTTATTTATTTGGGGATAGCAATATGACATTATGCACATAAAAATGTGGCCAAAGGAAGGTTCTATCTGGTCATAGTTTTATTTCTCTTGGTATCTTTCCATCAGGAAGTTGAAAAAGTCATACATCTCCACCTTTCTCACTTCCTTTCTAGCCCTCCTTTTTTTTTTTTTTTTTTCAGTACTTCTGCTTCCCTTTTCACAACTACTTCTGCAGGTCTGTTTACCAATCCCAAGGGAGTGACAACTACAAGAGCAAACCTAACCCCTTTGTTGATGATCTTCAAACTGAGATGACCTGTTTGGCTGTGACCTGTTTGGTTGTAAAGGATTAGCCACCAGGGCTTTGCAGAATATAAGTTAGGGAGCCAACTTATATGATAGGGTGAAGCCAATACCCTCTGCTGCAAAGAGTGCATATGTCTGTGTCTGATGCGTGGGCCTCTGGAATGCTACTATAACATTTCTCCTGAAATCCCAAGTCTTTTTCTTTCTTTTTTTGAGACGGAGTCTCTCTCTGTCGCAGTGGTGCGATCTTGGCTCGCTGCAACCTCCACCTCCCGGGTTCCAGCAATTCTCCTGCCACAGCCTCCCGAGTTGCTGGGACTACAGGCGCATGCCACTATGCCCGGCTTTTTTTTTATTATTAGTAGAGACGGGGTTTCACCATGTTGTGCAGGCTGATCTCAAATTCCTGACCTCAGGTGATCCACCCGCCTCGGCCTCCCGAAGTGCTGGGATTACAAGTGTGAGCCACCGCGCCCGGCGAAATCCCAAGTTTTTAAAGGTTACAGTGCTCTGGAGCTGGCATGCTGGAATTGAGTTTGCAGTGATGTTTGCCTTAACGTCAAATCCAAAAAAGTCAGTGCGAGCTCAGGTTGAACCAGACCAGTGGGGTAGCCAAGAGGATTAGAAGTTGCAGCTTGGCAAGTCAGGGGGCCTCAGTTTCTCCACCCTTGGCTCTATTTCTGTTTGCTTCTTAAATCCTTGACAAGAAGAATTGACATCAGAATAGTCCCCACCCAATGTGCTATCCAAGGCCTAGCAAAGAGAATAAGCTTAACCCAGGTTAAGAGTTGGGTGAAGAGAAGAGACCCAAGACATTAAGGCCTACTAATCTGGCAGAATCACATCTCATGGGGTGTGATTTTATGGGAGCAATTTGCCTTGGAGTCTTAGCCACATAAATAACTAAGGATAAGAATCTTCTGCTGCCAGCCTCCCTACAGTTTGCATAGGAGTCAAGATTAATAAATACTTAAAAAGTGTAAGGGGAGCTAAAAATTGGCTTGTGACCTGCTTATTCATAGGACTGAACCAAAAGTCATAGTGTCCCCAGTAAACAAATAATGCTAGAGCTAAAGAGAAACCATAAGGTAAGCATCTAAGATCCTTTCATTTTCAGATATACATGCTTTAGAAAAATTGTCTTGGCATGGAGACTAGCCTTTGGGATCTAGTGCCTTTAAAAAAAATCTGATGGTAACATCTCTATTTTGGTAAATTGATTCAAGAAAAAGGCAAAGAGACAAAAAGCAATTCAAACTGCTCATACTCTTTAGCCCTGGGAAGCCTGCACCGGCAGGTTTCTGGATATGGTCTATTTTAGTTCAAAGTGCAATCACACTGTATAAAATATAAAGTCACTAAGAATGAGGCATAGCACAAATACCCTAGGGACCTGACATCAGGAATTAGGGCAGGTCACAAAAGAAAAAGAACAAAACTCAGAGCTTCACTCTTGTTGCCCAGGCTGGAGTGCAATGGTGCAATCTCGGCTCACTGCAAACTCTGCCTCCTGGGTTCAAGCAATTCTCCTGCCTCAGCCTCCCAAGTAGCTGAGATTACAGGCATGCGCCACCACGCCTGGCTAATTTTGTATTTTTAGTAGAGACGAGGTTTCTCCATGTTGGTCAGACTGGTCTCGAACTCCCATCCTCAGGTGATCCGCGCCCCCTCGGTCTCCCAAAGTGCAGAGATTATAGGCGTGAGCCACTGTGCCTGGCCAAGACAAAATTCTTTAGGCAAAAAGGCACAGTTTAAACCATTCAAGAGAGATTTATATTCCTGTTGCCCCAAACCTACATTAGCTGTTAAGTGGAGGCCACAGTTTTAGCAACTCTACATCAGGAAACCCTGAACTCTTGTTGTGCCCTATCCCAATGTGTCTCAGTGCCAAGAGATGCCAAACGATGTCATCTTTGTTTAGCTCTATGTACTTTTGCTAAAGTGATTCATTACTGTCTTATCTCAATGTAAGAGGATATCAGTAGATGCAGGAGAGGGTGACAGAATCAAAGGAGCGGAGGAGGTGGAAGAAGAGAAAAAGGCGTCACTATTTTACAGAAAAAGTGCCATTATTGGTGTCTGACAAGGTAAATCGTTTTCTTTAGTTTATAAGCCCTACCTCCTTTTATTTTTTCCAGAAATTAGAACACTACTTCTATCCAGGTTTGGTTCAGACTTGAATTGTACAAGTTGCAGTTCTTAGAGCTGATACCGGGGTCCCATTCTGTCACCCAGGCTGGAGTGTGGCGATGTGATCTCAGCTCACTGCAACATCTGCCTCCCAGGCTCAATGATCCTTTACCTCAGCTTCCCAGGTAGCTGGGACTACAGGCATGCACCACTAGGTCCATCTAGTTTGTGTGGAGTTTTTTGGTAGAGATGGGATTTCACCATATTGCCCAGGCTGGTCTCAAACTCCTGGTTCGAGCGATCCTCCCGCCTCCCCAAAGTACTGGGATTATAGATGTGAGCCACTGTGTCTGCCCTAAAATGGTAAAATCTTTAAGGCCCTTGTTTTCCCTAATTTTTCCTCCCCTTCATGGTAAAGAAGTCCAGTGTGCTATGTTACTAATGCTAGGATTCATAACTTATATTTTAAGGATAGCCAAAGTAAGTTGAAAATTACTTCCTATTGTTTCATTCTTTATAATTGTTTTAGGGGGCTTCAAATACAAGGGGTCAAAAACTGACGTAGGACAAAGATAGATGCAGTCATTGCCCAGAGTTAACTGCAAAGCAATGACTAAAAGCCATGATGAGAAGAATTTCTGACTCCCAGGCCTCTCTTCTTTCTGGATATCCTAGCAGTCCTAGATAACTGTCAGAGGACAAGTGTTGAAATGTGTTGACAAGTGTTGACAAGGAGGACCACACACACCCTAGATTTTCCAGGACAGTCCTGATGGCAAATATTCTCCACTGTCATCAGAACCCATGTAAATAAATGTCCTAGAAATTCCAATATTCTAGCATTTTGGGTTAAAGAAAATGGAAGAAGAACTGCATGCCTTGGAGTCAAGGCAAAAAGGGCACATGATAGTTGGTGTTAAGGCCAGGTAACAGGAAGGAGACAGAAGGATCTGATTGCTAGAATAACCAGGCAGCTCAAATGAGGGTAATAGAATCTTGTGCAGCACAGCATCATGATGGTAAAAAAAATGCTCTTTCCATGAGTGCTTAAAGCAGACTCAGAGAAAAGTTGCTGTTTTCAACCCACCTCTGGAGTACTAGTACTCCAGCCTCCATTAGTCAGGCTTCCACCCTGGAGATCTGACATAGTATGACAAGTCCTACAAAGCCAAACAATGAGGTCATCCTTTGTAGGTTACTTCATTGTGGGTGATAACTTCATCAGGAAAAAAGATGTTCATTCAGCATTTTTCAAGTCCTCAAACTGCTTTATGAAATCAAGTCTGTTCATTCCTCTCTAGGAAGAGCAAACCTAGCAAGAGAAACAAGTTCTCTAGGTTTATACATCTATATGGTTAATCCTAGGCTCTTAGCCCCTACTTAAACAAATCCTAACCCTAGAGATCTAAATGAAATATTCTCTTTATTTAGTACGATTAATCTATTACCACTCTGAATAATTGGAAATATATTTAAATGCTTTTCATAGTGTGAGAGACAGAATGGAAATCCATGGAGCAGAAGAAAGGCTCAGTTCTTCTCCTTTTACCATGATCATGATAACTTTATAATTCCATGTAGTAAACCCTAAGGGCACGTTCTCATCAGCCAGGTTAGAGCCCCTTGTTCTACAGAATAATGAAGGAGTTAGACCAAGTATCTTTCCCCAGTAATAGGGTGGCCAGATAAAAAAACAGGACACCTAGTTAAATTAGAATTGCAGATAAAATGAATAGTTTTTTAGTGTAAATAGTCTCAACTGTTTCATGGGACATGCTTAGACACATGCTTAGACTAAAAATATGCAATAGTTTGCCAGGCACAGTGGCTCACGCCTGTAATCCCAGCACTCTGAGAGGTCGAGGCGGGCAGATCACGAGGTCAAGGAGATGGAGGCCATCCTGGCTAACACGGTGAAACCCCGTCTCTACTAAAAATACAAAAAATTAGCCGGGCATGGTGGCGGGTGCCTGTAGTTCCAGCTACTCGGGAGGCTGAGGCAGGAGAATGGCGTGAACCCAGGAAGCAGAGCTTGCAGTGAGCCGAGGTTGCGCCACTGCACTCCAGCCTGGGCAACAGAGTGAGACTCTGTCTCAGAAAAAAAAAAAAAAAAAAAAAGCAATAATTACAAGTTAGGTTACTAAATACTAAAAACTATTCATTGTTTATCTGAAATTCAATTATTATTATTATTTTTTGAGACAGAGTTTCACTCTTGTTGCCCAGGCTGGAGTGCAATGGCACGATCTCAGCTCACCACAACCTCCACCTCCGCCTCCCGGGTTCAAGTGATTCTTCTGCCTCAGCCTCCCGAGTAGCTGGGATTACAGGCATGCGCCATCACGCCTGGCTAATTTTGTATTTTTAGTAGAGACAGGGCTTCTCCATGTTGGTCAAGCTGGTCTCGAACTCCCGACCTCCAGTGATCCACCCGCCTCGGCCTCCTAAAGTGCTGGGTTGTTTTTTTGTTTTGTTTTGTTTTTTGTATTTTTTAGTGGAGACGGGGTTTCACCATGTTAGCCAGGATGGTCTCGATCTCCTGACCTTGTGATCCGCCCACCTCGGCTTCCCAAAGTGCTGAGATTACAAGTTTTCTTTTTTCTTTCTTTCTTTTTTTTTTTTTTTTTGAGATAAGGCCTCACTCTGTGGTCCAGACTGGAGTGCAGTGGCATGATTACAGCTCACTGAAGCCTTGATCACCTGGACTCAGGTGATCCTTCCACCTCAGCCTCCCAAATAGCTGGTACTATAGGGATGCACCACAACATTTGGCTAATTTTTTTTTTTTTTTTTTTTTTTTTTTGAGACAGAGTCTCGCTCAGCTGCCCAGGCTGGAGTGCAATGGCGCAATCTCGGCTCACTGCAACCACCCTCTCCCGGATTCAAGCGATTCTCCCGTCTCAGCCTCCCGAGTAGCTGGGATTAGAGGCACCCATCATCATGCCCAGCTAATTTTTGTATTTTAGTAGAGACAGGGTTCCACCAGGTTGGCCAGCCTGGTCTTGAACTCCTGACCTCAGGTGATCCACCTGCCTCAGCCTCCCTAAATGCTAGGATTACAGCTGTGAGCCACCACACCCAGCCTTTTGGCTAATTTTTGTATCTTCTCTTTTTTAGAGAAGGGACTTTGCCATGTTGGCCAGACTTGTCTCAAACTCTGGGCTCAAATGATCTGCCTAACTCGGCCTCTCAAAGTGCTGGAATTACAAGTGTAAGCCACTGAGCCTGGTCTGAAATTCAAATGCAATTGGGCATGCTGTATTTTTATTTGCTAAATATAGTAACCCTACCAGTACTATGCTTTCAGATTTTTTTTTTTTTTTTGAGATGGAGTTTTGCTCTTGTTTCCCAGGCTGGATTGCAACGGCATGATCTCGGCTCACTGCAACCTCCACCTCCTGGGTTCAAGTGACTCTCCTGCCTCAGCCTCCTGAGTAGCTGAGAGTACAGGCGCCCGCCACCACGCCCAGCTTTTTTTTTTTTTTTTTTTTTTTTTGAGACAGCGTCTCACTCTTGTCGCCCAGGCTGGAGTGCAGTGGTGCGATCTCGGCTCACTGCAACCTCCACCTCCCAGGTTCAAGCGATTCTCCTGCCTCAGCCTCCCGAGTAGCTGGGATTACAGGCGTCTGTCACCACGCCTGGCTAATTTTTGTATTTTTAGTAGAGACGGGGTTTCACCATATTGGCCAGGCTGGTATTGAACTCCTGACCTCAGGCAATCCACCCACCTCAGCCTCCCAAAGTGCTGGGATTACAGGCGTGAGCCACTGCGCCCGGCTTTTTTTTTTGTATTTTTAGTAGAGACGGGGTTTCACCATGTTGTCCAGGCTGGTCGCAAACTCCTAACCTCAGGTGATCCACCCACCTCAGCCTCCCAAAGTGCTGAGATTACAGGCGTGAGCTACCTTCGCCCGGCCTGCTTTCAGGGCTTTTGGGTTTTTTTTTTTTTTTGAGACGGAGTCTCACTCTTGTTGCCCAGGCTGGAGTGCAGTGGTGCGATCTCGGCTCACTGCAACCTCCACCTCCCAGGTTCACGCCATTCTCCTGCCTCAGCCTCCTGAGTAGCTGGGATTACAGGCACGTGCCACCATACCTGGCTAGTTTTTTTTTTTTTTTTTTTTTTTTTGGAGATGGAGTCTCGCTCTGTCGCCCAGGCTGGAGTGGAGTGGCGCAATCTTGGCTCACCGCAAGCTCCGCCTCCTGGGTTCCCGCCATTCTCCCGCCTCAGCCTCCCGAGTAGTTGGGACTGCAGGTACCGGCCACCACTCGCGGCTAATTTTGTGGGGTTTTTTTCTTTTTTGTATTTTTAGTAGAGATGCGGTTTCACTATGTTAGCCAGGATGGTCTCGATCTCCTGACCTCGTGATCTGCCCAGGTCGGCCTCCCAAAGTGCTGGGATTACAGGCGTAAGCCACCGCACCAGGCCCATATCTGGCTAGTTTTTGTATTTTTAGTAGAGATGGGGTTTCACCATGTTGTCTAGGCTGGTCTCGAACTCCTAACCTCAGGTGATCCACCCTCCTTGGCCTCCCAAAATGCTGGGATTACAGGCATGAGCCGTCACACCCGGGGTAAATAGGGATTTTAAAATAGCTTTGTGTGCTGGCAAATATCTTTTTCTGGAGAGTGGAATGACATTCTGTCATGTTTAATTTTTTAGGCTACGAGACCGCTAAAAGGGTTATCTAACTCTCTTCTCCTTTTCTTATTCCCTAGGGTATTCACTTTACTGGAAAACAGCATAGGTTAATATCAACTGGCTCCATAAAAATCAACTTGTCCCTTTAAATATATCAAATACTTTAAATAGTTTTTCCAATATTAAATATCCATGTTCAGAATATGGTGGTGATTATGCTGTATTTAATAAGAGAAATTACTTTGAGAGTGATATTGGCAAGATTATGTCAAGTAGCAGCCAAGGGCTGATATACCACACTGTCAAACCAATGATTTTTTTTTTCTTTCTTTTGCCACTGTTACTATATTAATATACTTTTAGTATTTCCACTCACCTGAAAATGATGCAGGCAGATATTATAAACCTGATTCTGCCACTCCTGCAAATATCAAAGCTTAAACATTTTAATGGGGAGGAAAAAAAAACACTGTGAAGAATAAATATTCATAGGATTTTAATCCAGAAGTATCCCAACAGGCGCAGTGGCTCACGCCTGTAATCCCAGCACTTTGGGAGGCCGAGGCAGGCAGATCACCTGAGGTCAGGAGTTTTAGACCACCTGGCCAACATGGTAAAAACCCCGCCTCTACTAAAAATATGAAAATTAGCTAGGCATTGGCCGGACACGGTGGCTCATGCCTGTAATCCCAGCACTTTGGGAGGCCGAGGCGGGCACATCACGAGGTCAGGAGATGGAGACCATCCTGGCTAACACAGTGAAACCCCGCCTCTACTAAAAATACAAAAATTAGCCTGGCGTGGTGGCAGGCACCTGTAATCCCAGCTATTTGGGAGGCTGAGGCAAGAGAATGACAAACCTGGAAGGTGGAGTTTGCAGTGAGCTGAGATTGTGCCACTGCACTCCAGCCTGGGTGACAGAGCAAGACACCATCTCAAAAAAAAAAAAAAAAATTAGCCGGACGTGGTGGCAGGTGCCTATAATCTCAGCTACTGGGGAGGCTGAGGCAGGAGAATCTCTTGAACCCAGGAGGTAGAGGTTGCAGTGAGCCAAGATTGCGCCACAGCACTCTATCCTGGGTGACAGAGTAAAACTCCGTCTCAAAAAAAAAAAAAAAAGTATCCCAGCCAGGTGCAGTGGCTCATGCTTGTAATCCCAGCACTTTGGGAGGCCAACGCGGGCGGATCACGAGGTCAGGAGTTCAAGACCAGCCTGACCAACATGGTGAAACCCTGTCTCTACTAAAAATACAAAAATTAGCCAGGCATGGTGGCGCGTGCCTATAATCCCGGCTACTCAGGAGGCTGAGGCTGAGGCAGGAGAATGGCTTGAAACTGCAAGGCAGAGGTTGCAGTGAGCCGAGATTGCACTGAGCCGAGATTGCACCGTTGCACTGCACTCCAGCCTGCGCGACAGAGTGAGACTCTGTCTCAAAAAAAAGGTATCCCAACAGAGTTTCACATTTTACCATAACCCACAGGAGAGAAATCTTTTCCATAATCATTAAAAATTTAGTTCTTTAGAAAAATCATTTCCTCTTCATGTGATTTTTCTTGTTTTAGACGTGGTCTCATGATGTTGGCCAGGCTGGCCTCAAACTCCTGGACTCAAGTGATCCTCCTGCCTCAGCCTCCTGAGTAGTTGGGACTACAGGGATGTGCCATGACTTGTTTATCAAGCAGTTATTGAGTACCTAGTGTGTGCCACTCAGTGGCTTGTAAGTGGCAGAGCCAGTGGCAGAAGCCAGGTTACCTTGACTCAGAACAGGCACTCTTCCCTAATACTTGGTCTTCCCATGATCTCTTTCTGGAACTCCCAGGGCTGATGTAATAAAACCCAAAGAATAAACTGGAATAAGACAAAGAGAAATAAAGCTTGAGTTTCCATTTAGCTCTTCCCTGACAGGTGGTACATAACTTAGCCCATTCAAGAGCAGATGAGTTTCCATCACCTGTTTGGTTTAAATATTAAGAACTATTAAAAGACATTATTTTCCCTTGATGGCTATCAGAATCTTCTGGCTTTCCAACAGTGCCAGCCAAATCCTTTATCTGTCTAGAACCCCTTGCTGTTTCAGTTTCTTCATCTGTAAAATTAGGTAATGGATTAGATCATCTTCAAAGTTCTTTGTAGCTCTTAAATTATTTTATTCTACTAATTTTCTGTGGAAAAAAATTACTATGCTCAGATCCATCAGCTTTGGCTAATGAGGGCTGCACTCCACAGTTTGAAAAGTTTAGGAAATTCCCGGCCTGGTGTGGTGGCTCATGCTTGTAATCCCCGTACTTCCAGAGGGCAAGGCAGGCAGATTACTTTTGCCCCCAAGTTTGAGACCAGCCTGGGCAACGTGGCAAGACCCTGTTTCTAATAAAAAGGTAAAAATGGCATATCATCCATTGCCTTTTTACTTTTCCAACACAGCCTGGGAAATTATTAATAACGATAAAATCTCTACAGAGTACTCTTTCCTAATTACTTTGAATATTTTCCTTTCTCACAATGTCATTGAGACACAAGAAGGTATTATTCATCCACCAAAAATGAGAAACCGGACATACAGATAGGTCGTGCACTTTTTTTTTTTTAAATGGAGTGTTGCTCTGTCACCTAGGCTGCAGTACAATGGCGCGGATGTCCATTCACTGCAACCTCTGCCTCCTGGGTTCAAGCGATTCTCCTGCCTCAGTCTCCTGAGTAGCTGGGACTACAGGCGCATGCCACCACACCGGCTAATTTTTTGTATTTTTAGTAGAGACGGGGTTTCACATGTTGGCCAGGCTGGTCTCAAACTCCTGACCTTGTGATCCACCCACCTCGGCCTCCCAAAGTGCTGCGATTACAGGTGTGAGCCACCACGCCCTGCCTAGGTCGTGCACTTCTAAAACTCACAGTAAGTGGGAGTAGATCTAAAATGAGAAAGTGGATCTCTCTGCTGACTGGGTCTCTTGTCCAGGCTTTTTATCCACAGTAAGCTTTCTGGTTAATGTAGAGAATGTGGAATGCTCATTAATTGCTCTTGGAAAATGAACCTGTCTCTTCCTCCCTTCCTACTTCAAAAAAAAAACACACACACAAAAACACAGAAAAACAACAATACCCTCACTTTACTAAATGAGCAAGAGGAAAAAAAAGGAATCTGGCCAGGTGCGGTGGCTCATGCCTGTAATCCCAGTACTCTGGAGGCTGAGGCAGGCGGATCACTTGAGGTCAGGGGTTCAAGACAAGCCTGGCCAACATGGTGAAACCCTGTCTCTACTAAAAATGCAAAAATTAGCTGGGCGTGGTGGCACACACCTGTAATCCCAGCTATTCGGGAGGCTGAGGCAGGAGAATCACTTGAACTTGGGAGGCGGAGGCTGCAGTGATCCGAGATTGCACCACTGCACTCCAGCCTGGGCAACAGAGCGAGACCGTTTCAAAAAAGAAAAGAAAAGAAAAGAAAATCCACAGTAGGCGCCATCTGGAATGGCTCAGGTGATAGCCAGTCACCTGGAGCAGAGAAAAAGCTGTGGTCACTAGTAATTTCAGTATTTCAGTGATGTTTCCCACCACCAGCTGTCATCACAATTTCCAGAAAAGCTGCCAAGAAAAAGCAGGAATTCGCATTTCACACAACCCTAAACACACACACACACACACACACACACACACACACACACACACACACACACACACACACACACACACACAATGGATCTCCCTGACTGCTCTTTGCCCTCATATCTTCCTTCCCTCAAGCATTCCAGATAAACAGGTAAGGTAATTGACTCACCTGCAGCTGAATAACTCAGTACTCTTGAAGGCGCCTCCCTTCTGCCAGCAATCCTTACTCAGTTATTCTTTCCTTACCTAATCTGGATTGTTTCCTTGAAACCAAAAACCCCAGTAATAGGCGCCTTATCCCTACTTCCCCTTTTTCCTTTCTCCTCTTGCCATCCCTCATTCCAAACAATACACTCAGGTCTGTAGCGATCCAGGCTCTTATCACACTTAGGAGGTAACTGGCCATTGAAGTGCTTATCTTTATTTTTACAATATGTGACATGTTTATGTTCTATTCCAATCCAGCACAGTGTCTGCCCCATTGTTGGGACTCAGCAAATGTTTGTTGAATAGAACTTGCCTAAATTGGCCTCAGGCACCTCCTAAATTTCACAGTATGCTGAGTTCCAGGGAAAACTAGACCGACTAAGCCAAATGCTCCCTTCCTGTCTGGGAGGACCCACCCATAGAGCAGAAAGGGGAAGCTGCACCTCTGCAGACAGAGAGGGTTTGACTGATGTCCCTCCTCCGCCTGTGATCCCACCCCATTCTTCTTCCTCTGTCACAGGCTAAGGCAGTCCTGGAATGCCTCCCCCCCACCCCAACCCCCCAGAATGATCCAGGCCATTTTATGTGGCAGAGCTGCTAATAGAACAGGCTGTGTATTAGATAGGGTTCAGGGTAGAGATCAGAGCCTGAATTTTATTGTAGGGATCACTAAGAAAGTTAGATTAGTTTGTGTTGGTTTTTTTTTTTTTTTGAGGCGGAATCTCGCTCTGTCCCCAGGCTGGAGTGCAGTGGCGCGATCTCGGCTCACTGCAACCTCCACCTCCCAGGTTCAAGTGATTCTCCTGCCTCAGCCTCCCAAATAGCTGAGACTACAGGTGTGTGCCACCACAGCTGGCTAATTTTTGTATTTTTAGTAGAGGCGGGGTTTCACCATGTTGACCAGGCTGGTCTTGGACTCCTGACCTCAGGTGATCCGCTCACCTCAGCCTCCCAAAGTGTTGGGATAACAGGCATGAGCTACTGTGCCTGGCGTTAGATTAGAATTTGATATGAACCTAAGTAGACTAGTCTGAGACGTGTCTGTAGGGATTGAGAGTGTGAAGCTCTAGAGACCTAATGTCTAGGTTCACATAGTGTCAGTGCAACTTTTTAACCATTTGTTACACATTTAACCATAAGTTACACAAGTTACTTAACTGCCCTATACCTCAGTTTCTTCACTCATGAAATAGGGATAATAGGCCGGACGCGGTGGCTCACACCTGTAATCCCAACACTTTGGGAGGCCAAGGTGGGTGGATCACCTGAGGTCAGGAGTTCAAGACCAGCCCGGCCAACATGGTGAAACCCCGTCTCTACTAAAAATACAAAAATTATCTGGGCATGATCGGGGTGTGGGGGCGCCTGTAATCGCAGCTACTTGAGAGGCTGAGGCAGGAGAATAGCATGACCCTGGGAGGCGGAGGTTGCAGTGAGCCAAGATCACACCATTACACTCCAGCCTGGGCAACAAGAGCGAAACTCCATCTCAAAAAAAAGAAAAAGAAATAGGGATAATAACAGTACCTGTATCACAAGATTGTCCAAAAGATTAAATGAGTTAAAACATGTTAGTGCTAGGGCTGGGTATTGTGACTCACACCTACAATCCCAGCGATTTGGGAGGCTGAGGCAGGAGGTTTCCTTGAGGCCAGGAGTTCCAGACCAGTCTGGGCAACATGGTGAGACCCTGTATCCACAAAAGTTTTGACAAAATTAACTGGTCATGGTGGCATGGGTCTGTAGTCCCAGCTACTCAGGGGGTTGAAGTGGGAGGATTCCCTGGGCCCAGGTGGTCAAGGCTGCAGTGAGCCATGATCGCACCACTAGACGTCAGCCTGGATGACAAAGTAAGACTTTGTTGGCTGGGCGCGGTGGCTCACACCTGTAATGCCAGTACTTTGGGAGGCCAAGGAGGGCGGATCACGAGGTCAGGAGATCGAGACCATCCTGGCTAACACGGTGGAACCCCATCTCTACTAAAAACACAAAAAATTAGCCAGGCGTGGTGGTAGGAGCTTGTAGTCCCAGCTGCTTAGGAGGCTGAGGCTGGAGAATGGCGTGAACCTGGGAGGCGGAGCTTGCAGTGAGCTGGGATGGCGCCACTGCACTCCAGCCTAGGCGACAGAGCGAGACTCCATCTCAACAACAACAACAACAACAACAACAACAAAAGGCTTTGTCTCAAAAATAAAATACACTAAAAATAATTTAATTTAAAAATAAGGATAAAACCATGTTAGTGCTCAATATTATTACTGAGGAGAATGGCTCTTGAATAGCAGCAAGTTTACTATGTTGAGGTTTGTATTTCTTTTCTTTTATTTTTTTTTTAGAGACAGTCTCACTCTGTCACCCAGGCTGGAGTGCAGTGGCGGGGTCTCGGCTCACTGCAAACTCCGCCTCCCAGATTCAACTGATTCTCCTGCCTCAGCCTCCAAGTAGCTGGGATTACAGGCGAATGCCACCACGCCCAGCTAATTTTTTTGTGTTTTTAGTAGAGATGGGGTTTCACCATGTTGACCAGGATGGTCTCTATCTCTTAACCTTGTGATCCACCCACCTCAGTGTCCCAAAGTGCTGAAATTACAGACATGAGCCACCGTGTCTGGCTCTTTTATTTTATTTTATTATTATTATTATTTTTTTTTTTTTTGAGACAGAGTCTTGCTCTGTTGCCAGGCTGGAGCGCAGTGGCACGATCTCGGCTCACTGCAACCTCTGCCTCCTGGGTTCAAGCAATTCTCCTGCCTCAGCCTCCCAAGTAGCTGGGATTACAGGCTCCTCCCCCTACCATGCCCAGCTAATTTTTTATTTTTAGTAGAGATGGGGTTTCACCATGTTGGCCGGGCTGGTCTCAAACTCCTGACCTAAGGTGATCCACCCACCTTGGCCTCCCAAAGTGCTGGGATTACAGGCGTGAGTCACCGCCCCAGCCTCTTATTTTATTTTTTGAGATGCAGTCTTGCTCTATCACCCAGGCTGGAGTGCAGTGGCGTGATCTTGGCTCACTGCAACCTCTGCCCCTCGGGTTCAAGCAATTCTCCTGCCTCTGCCTCCTGAGTAGCTGGGATTACAGGCACATACCACCATGCCCAGCTACTTTTTTTGTGTTTTTAGTAGAGATGGGGTTTCACCATGTTGGCCAGGATGGTCTCTATCTATTGACCTTGGGATCAGCCCGCCTCGGTGTCCCAAAGTGCTGAAATTACAGACGTGAGCCACCGTGCCCAGCTCTTTCTTTTTTTTTTTTTTTTTCCGAGATGGACTCTTGCTCTGTCGCCCAGGCTGAAGTGCAGTGGTGTGATCTTGGCTCACTGCAACCTCCACCTCTGGGGTTGAAGCGATTCTCCTGCCTCAGCCTTCCCGAGTAGCTGGGATTACAGGCACCTGCCACCACGCCTAGCTAATTTTTGTATTTTTTCAGTGGAGACAGGGTTTTGCCATGTTGGCCAGGCTGGTCTTGAACTCCTGACTTCAGGTGATCCACCCACCTCAGCCTCCCAAAGTGCTGGGATTACAAGTGTGAGCCACCACACCTGGCCTAATTTTTGTGTTTCTAGTAGAGATGTGGTTTCCCCATGTTGGCCAGGCTGGTCTTGAACTCCGGACCTCAGGTGATGCACCTGCCTCGGCCTCTCAAAGTAGTGGGATTACAGACGTAAACCACTGTACCTGGCTGAGGTTTGTATTTCTTTTTCTTTTCTTTTCTCTCTTTTTTTTTTTTTTGAGACAGAGTCTTGCTCTGTCGCCCAGGCTGGAATGCAGTGGCACGATCTCAGCTCACTGCAACCTCCACCTCCTGGGTTCAAGCGATTCTCCTGCCTCAGCCTCCTAAGTAGCTGGGATTACAGGCGGGCGCCACCACACCCAGCTGCTTTTTGTATTTTTAGTAGAGACCAGTTTTCGCCATGTTGGTCAGGCGGGTCTCAAACTCCCAACCTCAGGTGATCTGCCCACCTCGGCCTCCCAAAGTGCTGGGATTACAGGTGTGAGTCACTGCGCCCGGCGCAGTTGATTTAAAAAAAAAAAAAAAACTAAATGGGCTGGGCATGGTGGCTCACGCCTGTAATCCCAGCACTTTGGGAGGCCGAGGTGGGCACACTTGAGGTCGGGAGTTCGAGACCAGCCTGACCAACATGGAGAAACCCCATCTCTACTAAAAAAAAAAAAAAAAAAAAAAATTAATTGCACAGGTAGGAGTAGGACTGATTTGACAGTATCTTGTGTGAAAAAGGTTCAGGTCTCACGAAACCCAATGCAGTCAGAGTTTCATGAAAAGACACACTGTCAGATCCAGAGAGAGAATAGTCTCCCTGCATTTTAAACTGACTGGTTCTGACTGTCCCATATTAAGAAAGATATTGAGGGCTGAGTGTGGTGGCTCACGCCTATAATCCCAGCACTTTGAGAGGTTGAGGTGGGCGGATCACCTGAGGTCAGGAGTTGGAGACAAGCCTAGCCAACATGGCGAAACCCCATCTCTACTAAAACTACAAAATTTAGCTGGGCACGGTGGCACACACCTGTAATCCGAGCTACTCGAGAGGCTGAGGCACAAGAATCGCTTGAACCCAAAAAGCGGAGATTGCAGTAAGCCGAGATTGCGCCACTCCAGGCTGGGTGACATAACGAGACACCATCTAAAAAAAAAAAAACAGGCCAGGTGTGGTGGCTCACACCTGTAATCCCAGCACTTTGGGAGGTTAAGGCAGGTGGATCGCTTGGGGTCAGGAGTTCGAGACCAGCCTGACCAGCGTGCTGAAACCTCGTCTCTACTAAAAGTACAAAAATTAGCTGGGTCTGGCGCCTGTAATCTCAGCTATTCGAGAGGCTGAAGCAGGAGAATCACTTGAATCCAAGAGGCAGAGGTTGCAGTGAGCTGAGATTGCACCAGTGCACTCCAGCCTGGGCGACAGAGTGAGACTCCCTATCTCAAAACAAACAAACAAAAATCAAACATTAAAAAGAAAGAAAAATATTGAGGAACTAGAATATGCCTAAATATGAGATCATATTTGAAAAAGATCTCATAACTTTACCAGGTGAGAAAGAATTTGATGGAGTTTGGAGATATTATTGATGGGGAAGAGAAGACTAATGTCCTCAAACAGGTATAATAAGGCTGACAATATAAAACTGTCAATGTTCAACTGGTTTGATCTATAAAAATAGCAATTTCATTTGGTTCAACCTAATAGAAGAGGATGTAGACTTATTTTTTAATGCTGCAGAGGGCAAACCAGAATCATTGGGTGAAAGAAGGAAGCAAATGTTACATGAATATAGGAAGGAATTTGTCACAATCAGATGCTCAGAAACAGAATTAAGTACCTTACAAAGATCTAGGTTCTTTGTCTGAGAGAGCCCAGGCAGAGCTGGGTGACAGTGTGTTGGGGATATTTAAAATATTCTGCATTCAGTGGGAGACTCTCCATGATCCAGCCTGCATATGCACCCTGGCCAACTGGACCCCACAGTACAGGGACAACATACCAGACCACTTAGGGCACCCTGGGCATCCCAAGTTCCCAAGTTGTTTTACACTGCTGTGTCTTCATGCATGTCAATCCCTTTGCCTAGAATATTTATTTATTTATTTTTATATGTTTTTTATTTTTTTTGAGACGGAATCTCGCTGTGTCACTAGGCTGGAGTGCAGTGGCGTGATCTCGGCTCCCTGCAACCTCTGCCTCCAGGGTTCAAGAGATGCTCCTGCCTTAGCCTCGTGAGTAGCTGGGACTACAGGTGCATGCCACCACGCCCCACTAATTTTTGTATTTTTAGTAGAGACGAGGTTTCACCACGTTGGCCAGGATGGTCTCGATCTCTTGACCCCGTGATCCGCCCACCTTGGCCTCCCAAAGTGCTGGGATTACAGGAGTGAGCCACCGCACCTGGCCAAATTTTTATTTTTATTTATTTAATTAATTAATTTATTTATTTTTTGAGACAGAGTCTCACCCTGTTGCTCAGGCTGGAGTGCAATGGCGCGATCTCTGCTCACTGCAACCTCCACCTCCCGGGTTCAAGCAATTCTCCTGACTCAGCCTCCCAAGTAGCTGGGATTACACGCACATACCACCATGCCCTGCTAATTTTTCTATTTTTAGTAGAGATGAGGTTTCACATGTTGGCCAGGGTGGTCTTGATCTCTTGACCTCGTGGTCTGCCCACCTCGGCCTCCCAAAGTGCTGGGATTACAGGCGCGAGCCACCATGCCCAGCCCCTTGGCTAGAATTTTATGTCTCCCTGCAAATTCCTGCTCATTTCAAGTGTGACTCAACTCCAGTGTGGCCCCACCTGAATTCTCAAAATGGTCTTTCATGCTCTCCTCTGCACCACCTTGTACCTTGTGCTTACTTCTGTAGTGGCTGTTATGGTTCTTTTGTTATTTTTGGTGTATTTTTCTCTTTCCTACCAAATATAAGCTGCTTGTGGACCAGAAACATTTCTCTTTCATTTTTATATTCCCCAGTGATTTCAGCAATATCTGCTACGTGGCAAATACTCAATAAAAAATTCATTAAATGAATGAGGTTCGATATTTTGATTTTATATATATATATAACATCAGAAAGTTATAAATATGAATTTTGAATCAAATATTATTAGTTAATAAAAAATTAATGTCTTTACTATGTGTGATGCACGATTATATTTTCTATTCTATATTATTCATCTTTTTAAATGTAAGTCATGACCTAGATTCCAAAATTAACTTGGGTTCCCAGCCTTATTCTGAAAAACACTGAACTGTATGGTCCACAGCAGGGATTTGAATGGAAGGTATCATCATGGAACCCTTTGAGAACCCAATGGAAGCTATGGGCCTTCTTGCCAGAAAGATGCATATGTGTACTAAAATTGACATTCAATCTCAGGGGCTCCTTGGACCCACCAAACTCCTTCTGAGAATCACAGGTTATGAGAAAGTTCCTTCTAACTCTATGATCCTGTTTTTCTGAGAAGTATTAAAAAGTAGTTGGGCCTGCCTGGACAACCTGGTGAGACCCTGCCTCTACAAAAAATAAAAGATTAGCTGCGCATGGTGGCATGTGCCTGGGGTTCCAGCTACTTGGGAGGATGAGGCAGGAGAATTGCTTGAGCTCGAGGTCAAGGCTGCAGTGAGACTGTGCTACGATTGTGCCACTGCACTTCAGCCTGGGAAACAGAGCAAGACCCTGTCTCAAAAAAAACAAAAAAAAAAAATTAGGTAGCTGGGAGCTGGGCATGGTGGTGAGTACCTGTAGTTCCAGCTACTCAGGAGGCTGAGGTAGGAAGATCTTTTGAACGCCAGGAATATGAGACCAGCCTGGGCAATATAGCAAGAATCTCTCTAAAACAAAACAAAACAAAAAGTATTAAGAAGTAGTCTTGGGGCTGGGTGCGGCGGTTCACACCTGTAATCCCAGCACTATGGGAGGCCAAGGTGGGTGGATCACTTGAGGTCAGGAGTTTGAGAGCAGCCTGACCAATGGGCTGAAACCCCGCCTCTATTAAAAATATACAATTACCTCTATTAAAAATACAAAAATTAGCTGGGCATGGTAACGCGTCTGTAATCCCAGCTACTCGGGGGGCTGAGGCAGGAGAATTGCATGAACCCAGGAGGCGGAGGTTGCAGTGAGCCAAGATCACACCACTGCACTCCAGCCTGGGCGACGGAGCGAAAGTCCATCTCAAAAAAACCCCAAAAAAGACCTAGTCTTGGAACCTCAAACCTCTATTAATCATCTATAGGGAGAGCACAAATTTGGAGGGGAGCTACATAAAGAACAAAGAATGGAAAGAAAATTTTGAGGTGAGACAGGTAGGATAGATACGTACATGTGAAAAATCAAAGAGTGAAGAACAAAAGAAATCCCGACTAAGGGTTAGGTAGAGGGGAGAGGTGTGGCAATGCTGACTCAGGTTTTCAGGCCTGCAGTATCTGATTTTCTTTTCAGACTATTAGGCTTGGGATTGCAGCCCTGTAACGTTCTTCTTCCCTCCCTATGGCTCCCTCTCTCTTCCTCCCCTTTAGGCAGCCCTTATGGAAACTCTGAAACTCTTCCTCTTTTCTTCCAGATGGGGAGCTCTGGCAGAAAGAATGTCCTGGCCTGTGTGCAATGACTGTTTTCTCTGCCAACGGATAAAGCTAAAATCTGCTTTCTTGGAAACCAGCTAATGTCTTTAGAAGCATGACCCTAGTTAAGGAGAGACTGGGACCTTTTTTTTTTTTTTTCTGAGATGGAGTCTCGCTCTGTCGCCCAGGCTGGAGTGCAGTGGCGCGATCTCGGTTCACTGCAACCTCCGCCTCTCATGTTCAAGCAATTCACCTGCCTCAGCCTCCCGTGTAGCTGGGACTACAGGTGCCGGCCACCAAACACGGCTAATTTTTGTACTTTTAGTAGAGACTGGGTTTCACCATGTTGGTCAGGCTGGTCTCAAACTCCCGACCTTAGGTGATCTGCCCACCTCAGACTCCCAAAGTGCTGGGATCATAGGCATGAGCCACCGTGCCCAGCTGAGACTGGGATCTTTTTTTTTTGAGACAGAGTCTCTGTTACACAGAGTGTAGTGGCACAATCTCGGTTTACTGCAACCTCCAACTCCCAAATTCAAGTGATTCTCATGCTTCAGCTTCCCAAGTAGCTGGAATTACAGGCGTTTGCCACCATGCCTGGCTAATTTTTGTATTTTTAGTAAAGACAGGGTTTCACCATGTTGGCCAGGCTGGTCTCGAACTCCTGGCCTCAAGCAATCCACCTGCCTTGGCCTCCCAAAGCCCTGGGATTACAGGTGCGAGCCACCACACCCAGCCCAGATGGGGACCTCTGAATAAAGGGAGGGTAAGAAAATAATTTTCAGCATCTGCTGGTACAGTGACTCATAAAGATATGAGGATCTTGAACAGCAACAAATGATTTAAAAATGGAATATTCTGTCTCTGAGATCTAACCTTAGGATCACATTGGTCTTCTTTGAATCTAAGAATAACATCTAAAGTGTTTTTGGCAACCTGTCCAGGAGGCAACAAATATATATCTCACGTTTTCTACAGGACAAACTGTGAAAGAGATACATGTGAAGCCCAGAAGCATCACAGAATCAGCTTCCTATCCAACCCTCAGGAATTTGACAATTATAAGAACTTTGGTAAAGTCCAGAAAGCCCAGGACATTACTGTAGTCCATAAGTAACTAAGCTGAGGGAAAGAATGGAATTTGGGGTGGGGTTAGGAAACCTGAGTTATGTCCCTAGTTAGGCCCCTGATTCAATGTGTGATAATCACCAGTCACTTCCTGGTTCAGTGTTTCAGTCCCTTCCCCTGCCCAAGTAAAATAAAATAATGATTTTATTCTTTTTTCTGAGAAAGTTAAGCATGATTGTTTCTATAGAGAAATGTGGAAAGTAGCCAATCTCTTAGTGTAGCTC
Source organism: Gorilla gorilla gorilla (assembly GCF_029281585.2). NCBI lineage: Eukaryota > Metazoa > Chordata > Mammalia > Primates > Hominidae > Gorilla > Gorilla gorilla. Next base: position 54,189,009 of record NC_073228.2, on the reverse strand, counting down.
TATGGGATGATTTTGGTCATTTTATAAGCAATGGAACCTGTAAACCTCCTGGTTGTTGTTGGGACCCTCAGAAGGGAATGAGATAAATAGGTAGTCTGCTTTCCTCCTGCGTCTTCTGTCTAGGATGATACTGTTGTGTTGCTAACAGAGGGCCCTGGAGAGAGATTTAGGAGATAACTGGGTAATACCCAGCTAGGTCAGGGAATGAGTCAGGGCTCAAGGACTCGATACCAACCTCTCCCACTCCTGCCAGGAAACCTCTGGGTGAGACAAATGAGAGAGAAGCCGAGGGGCGGGCCTCACGGCTGCCTGCCCTGGGTCCTCTGGCTTGTGGTTTCACCCTGGTTTGCCCTGCAGCAGCTGTAACGTGTCTGCTGACACGCAAGCCCTGGACACGGCTGTCCCTCCCCCTTTCCCAAACTTCTGCTCAGTTTCAGAAACAGATGGCACATTCCACCCCAGAAGTGACTGTTGGAGAGATGAGAGGAAAAGGGCAGAGCAGAGCTAGGTGGAGATGTGACACTTCAGAAAGCACAGGGCAAAACACCGTACATGAGACTTTTCATCCAGGAGGCCAGTAGGAAGTAGAAACTAAACTCACCTCCAGAGAAATCAGGATGGGAAAAGGGCAGAACGACATGGCTGGGCTGTTGCAGATGATAGAACACAGCTGAAGGATAAGGCTGGGGCATGCCCTGCAGCGCTAGCCTGGAAACCTGCAAGCCTTAAGAGCAAAATGACAAAAGGTCACGTCTCTTGTTTGGAGGTACTCAGTGCCTGCAAATCCATCTTTCTCTCCTCAACATCTCAATTCCCAGTTTATAATAGGCCAGTGCAAAAACGGTTTTAGGCACCTACAATCTACCGAGTTACCTGTTTCCATATATTATTTTACTTACGTTCACAACCCCTCTATGAGGTAAGTTCTCTGCATTTCAGTGTACCCATCTGCGAAAGTATCTCCATTCCACAGATGGGTTTGCACTGAAATGCAGATGACTTAAGTAATTGGCTAATAAAGTTTGGAAATAGTGGAGCAAGATCTACATCAGTTGCCAGAGCCCCCACGAATTTCATTATGCCAAGTTTTCTTTGATTTGAAGTAATCAAAATGAAGAAAGCAAAATGATGTCCAAATAGTAGAGACTTCTTAAAAGCTTTTCAAGGGGCCGGGCGCGGTGGCTCACGCCTGTAATCCCAGAACTTTGGGAGGTTGAGGCAGACGGATCACCTGAGGTCAGGAGTTCGAGACCAGCCTCAACATGGGGAAACCCCGTCTCTACTAAAAATACAAAATTAGCCGGGCGTAGTGGTGCATGCCTGTAATCTCAGCTACTCGGGAGGCTGAGGCAGGAGAATTGCTTGAACCTGGGAGGCCGAGGTTGCGGTGAGCCGAGATCGAGCCATTGCACACTAGCCTGGGCAACAAGAGTGAAACTCCGTTCTCAAAAAAAAAAAAAAAAGCCTTTTTTGAGACGGAGTCTCGCTCTGTCGCCCAGGCTGGAGTGCAGCGGCGCGATTTCGGCTCACTGCAAGCTCCGCCTCCTGGGTTCACGCCATTCTCTCGCCTCAGCCTCCCGAGTAGCTGGGACTACAGGCGCCCGCGACCATGCCCGGCTAATTTTTTGTTTTTGTATTTTTAGTAGAGACGGGGATTCACCACGTTAGCCAGGATGGTCTCAATCTCCTGACCTCGTGATCCGCCCGCCTTGGCCTCCCAAAGTGCTGGGATTACAGGCGTGAGCCACCGCGCCCGGCTGAGCAATTTTTTTAAATAAATTTTTTTTATTTCAATAGCTTTTGGGGTACAAGTGGTTTTGCTTACATGGATGATTTGTGTATAGTGGTAAAGTCTGCGATTTTAATACACCAGCCACTCAAGTAGTGTACACTGTACCCAATATGTAGTTTTTTTAATCTCTCGCCCACCTCCCACCGGTAGTGAGGAATTAATGGAGATCCGTGAATCTCTCAACATAGGTATTTAAATATCCAGGAATTGGGTTTACATAGGCCTCCCTGAAGTCTGAGATCCGGTGCAGCCTTGGTACCCTCTAGTGGAAGTTTTCTGCATTCGCACAGCTTCCCTGTTTCCAATCCCAAAGAGCTGAGAAGGAAGCCTTCACCCAGCCACAGGAGAGCATCCCAAAAGAATGGTCAGCTGGAAGATAGACTTTTTTTGTTGTTGTTGTTGTTTTGAGATGGAGTCTTGCTCTGTTGCCCAGGCTGGAGTGCAATGGCACCATCTTGGCTCACTGCTACCTCCGCCTCCTGGGTTCAAGCAATTCTCCTGCCTCAACCTTCCAAATAGCTGGGACTACAGATGCACGCCGCCATGCCCGGCTAATTTTTTGTATTTTAGTAGAGATACGGTTTCATCATGTTGCCCAGGCTGGTCTTGAACTCCTGAGCTCAGGCAATCCACCTGCCTCGGCCTCCCAAAGTGCTGGGATTACAGACGTGAGCCACCGTGCCCGCCCGGAAGGTAGATTTTTGCATAGCAGGGTCATGCAGGGTAGAGGAAGGAACACAGACTAGAGAAAATGTGTGCCAAGCACTTGGTTCACAAGGGACCCCCAAAATGAGTCACTGTCAGTATATAAATGAGCTTAGGACTTTGTACATTATTAATAGGGGCTCAATATACATAACACACGACTGTAGGCCTTTAGGGCTCTAGAGGGAGACTTTTTTTGAGACGGAGTATCGCTCTGTCGCCCAGGTTGGAGTGCAGTGGCATGATCTCGGTTCACTGCAACCTCCACCTCCCGGGTTCAAGTGATTCTCCTGCCTCAGCCTCCTGAGTAGCTGGGACTATAGGCACATGCCACCACACCCAGCTGTATTTTTAGTAGAGACGGGGTTTCACCATCTTTACCAGGCTGGTCTCAAACTCCTGACCTCGTGATCCACCCGCCTTGGCCTCCCAAAGTGCTGGGATTACAGGTGTGAGCCACTGTGCCCGGCTGAGACTTTTTTTTTTTTAATGGAGAAAATTAGTGATCAGAGAACAAACTGACTTTGGGCAAAGCAATTTGCCAAAGGCCAAAGGGCAAATCAATGTCGGCAATGGTGGTACTAGAATCCATATCTCCTGTCTCCCAATCCAGAGGTGTTTCCACTCTATCGCACTTCCTTATTTGTTGGTTGATTGATTTTAGCCATAAATTGGTGTGCATACAAGGACATAAAGGTTGTAGGTATAACAAGGAAATTGTTTCTGCCTTCATCTGCCCACAGTCCATACATTTTTCATTCTTTCATCCAATGGGCACATTTATAGAGTGCCTATTCTTGCCACACTAGGCATTGCTTTTCAAGTTTGTGGACCCTTTTACAGGGTACTCCAGCATATGAGAAGAAGTTCCCAGGCTACTGGAACCCCATGCCTACAGCCCTCCAAGGCACTCCTGGAGCTTCTTTCCCAAGTTTCTAGCACTAAATTGTTAGGTTTATTTCTGTCTCCCTCCCCCTGGAGAGGTAATCCCTGGGAATGGAAGTGGGTTAGAAACAGATTACTCTGATCCAAGGGCTTTGCTCTCTCCTCCCTAAACATGGTGTGGGAGGTGGGGGATGTGGGGAGTTGAAAATAGCCTGAAATTCCCTTTTAGGATTATTGCTTGATTTAGCCATCTGGGGTGAAAGTGGAGCAAGAAGAGGTGAGGGATTAATTCTAGACCTAGCTTGAGCAATGGGATGCATGGGCTTCTTTTCTGGCTCAGCCAAGATGAGCAAGCAACATCTCTTCCGAAACCTGTCTTTAGAATAAGGAATCAAGGGCAAGCAAGCAGAAAGAGGTAAAGGAAAAGGATTTGTCCCCAGCAGCAGGGGTGAGTGGAAGGATAGATGGGAAAGAACAGCAGCTAAGAGAAGAAAGACCTTCAGCACAGGAATAAGGAATGACTTCTGGGCTTGGAAGCTACCTGCATTTCAGTGGTCTTAGCTTCAACAAAGGCGAGAACTGCTCTCTAGGGGAAGAGAGCTAACGCTCACGGCTTCCTGTGGACTTCCTGTTCATCCATCCAACAGGAACTCTCTTGCTTTAGGCACACTGCACTGGGGTGGACTCTGGGGGCAGGGATGTTATCTATGTCCAGCACAAAGAGCAGTTACATTTACCAGGTTTCTGCTAGGCTCCTTATATCCCTTTCAGGGCTATGATGGGGCTTGCAAGCAGTAATTATAACTAACCAGAGTGGGACCATATATGAATTCACTTTGTGAGTTAATAACAATTCTACATAAATTCTACTTAATAACCCCCTTCCTTTCTTACTTTTTTTTTCTTTGATACAGAGTCTTGCTCGGTCGCCCAGACTGGAGTGCAATGGTGCGATCTCGGCTCACTGCAATCTCTGCCTCCTGGGTTCAAGGGATTCTCCTGCCTCAACCTCCCGAGTAGCTGGGACTACAGGCACGTGCCACCACAGCTGGCTAATTTTTGTATTCTTAGTAGAGATGGGGTTTCACCATGTTGGCCAGGCTGTTCTTGAACTCTTGACCTCATGACCCACCCGCCTCAGCCTCCCAAAGTGCTGGGATTACAGGTGTGAGCCACCGTGCCCAGCCCCCCACTTTTTCTTTTTTTTCTGAGATGGAGTCTCACTCTGTCGCCCAGGCTGGAGTGCAGTGGCACGATCTCAGCTCACTGCAACCTCCAACTCCCAGGTTCAAGCGATTCTCCTGCCTCAGCCTCCTGAGTAGCTGGGGCTACAGGCATGCACCACCACACCCAGCTAATTTTTGTATTTTTAGTAGAGACAGGGTTTCACCATGTTGTCCAGGATAGTCTCAATCTCTTGACCTCGTGATCTGCCCGCCTTGGCCTCCCAAAGTGCTGGGATTACAGGCGTGAGCCACTGCGCCCGGCCAATAACCCCCTTTCTATAGGTGAGGAAAAAAGGTGAAGCTAAGATGTAAACTCAGGCACTAAAGCATTCTTAACCACTTTCACTATGTGAAAGCCATATACAGTCAACTCGAGTGACAAACAAGCTCTACTAATATTGCTAGCTAAAGATCAGCTGAAGCCGAGCGTGGTGGCTCACGCCTGTAATCCCAACACTTTGGGATACTGAGAGGGGAGGATTGCTTGAGCCCAGGAGTTTGAGACCAGCCTGGGCAAAATGGCAAGACCTTGTCTCTACGAAAAAAAAAAAAAAAAAAAATGCTGGATATGGTGGCATGCTCTTGTAGTCCCAGCTACTAGGGAGACTGAAGCAAGAGGATCCCTTGAGCCCAGGAATTTGAGGCAGCAGTGAGCTGTGATGGTACCACTGCACCCCAGCCTGGTGCCAAAGCGAGACCCCATCTCTAAGTAACTAACTAATTAACTAAAGCTCAGTTGAGAATATTTCTTAGAAAGTCAGGATCCTTGTTTCTTCTACAGCACCTTATTTTGGACAATTCACTTATTTTGCTCTCCATAGTCTCACTTTAGGGAAGGGAAGTACAATATAAATACATGGCAAGCCTAGTACTTGCTTCAATTCTAGTATCATATTGTTTAGAATTGGATTCTTCCCAGTTCTCCAGAAGAATCTTCCTGGTTCAAATCAGCTGTGCTTCTCCTAGAAAGTAGGTCACTACGCAGAATTTCAGAAGTTTCCATCTCTGATGTCATCTGCCACTGGGAGGGGAAAAAATGTAAGTGTGTGCTCCACTGCTTACATAGGAAGAGTCTCATTCTCTTTGGTCTCCATTTATTTTATTTATTTATTTTTTGAGACAGAGTCTCACTCTGTCACCCAGGCTGGAATGCAGTGGCACAATCTTGGCTCACTGCAGCCTCTGCCTCCCAGGTTCAAATGATTCTCATGCCTCAGCCTCCCAAGAAGCTGGGACTACAGGCTCATGCCACCACGCCCAGCTGATTTTCGTAATTTTAGTAGAGATGGGGTTTCACCATGTTGGCTAGGCTGGTCTCGAACTCCTGGCCTCAAGCAATCCGCCTGCCTCAGCCTCCAAAAGTGCTGGGATTAGAGGCATGAGCCACCACACCCAGCCCTCTTCGGGCTCCATTTAGAAATTTCAATACGACAACAAGGGATTCCAGTAACCCACTTCACTGGGAAAAACAGGAAATCAATTTTTCCTTCTGCCTCATTATATTTCTTTTTCTTTTCTTTCCTTTTTTTTTTTTTTTTTGAGATGGAGTGTCGCTTTTTCGCCCAGGCTGGAGTGCAGTGGCCAGATCTCCACTCACTTCAAGCTCCGCCTCCTGGGTTCATGCCATTCTCCTGCCTCAGCCTCCCGAGTAGCTGGGACTACAGGCGCCTGCCACCGCGCCCGACTAATTTTTTGTATTTTCAGTAGAGATGGGGTTTCCATGTTAGCCAGGATGGTCTCGATCTCCTGACCTCGTGATTCACCCACCTCGGCCTCCCAAAGTGCTGGGATTACAGGCGTGAGCCACCGTGCCCGGCCTGCCCCATCATATTTCAACTGGAATTCTTCACATCTGCTTATTGTATAAATAAATATTGGAGTGTCTACTATGTGCAAGAGTGTTCTTTGCCAAGACTGAGCCCCTAACAATCGATTCCTTCCTCTACTTGCACAATGAGTTCTCTTCTCTTGCTCCCATCATCGTGACAAGATCTTTTTATCTTGCTTTTTCTGAAATGTGAATTACTAAGATTGTAGGATTAAGAAATACCCTTTTTGGCTGGGCACGGTGGCTCATGCCTGTAATCCCAGCACTTTAGGAAGACGAGGCAGGTGGATCACCTGAGGTCAGGAGTTCGACACCAGCCTGATCAACACGGTGAAACCCCATCTTTACTAAAAATAGAAAAAATTAGCCAGGCTTGGTGGCGGGCACCTGTAATCCCAGCTACTTCGGAGGCTGAGGTAGGAGAATCACTTGAACCTGGAGGCCGACGTTGCAGTGAGCCGAGATCGTCCCACTGTACGCCAGCCTGGGCAACAAAGTGAAACTTCATCTCAAAAAAAAAAAAAAGAAAGAAAAGAATATCCTTTTGGTGTTACTTCTCTAGCAGACAGCTCCCAATTTTCTTCTCTTTTTTTTTTTTTTTTGGGACTGAGTTTTGCTCTTGTTGCCCAGGCTAGAGTGCAATGGCATGATCTTGGCTCACCGCAACCTCCACCTCCCGGGTTCAAGCAATTCTCCTGCCTCAGCCTTCCGAGGAGCTGGGATTACAGGCGCCCGCTACCACGCCCGGCTAATTTTTTGTATTTTTAGTAGAGACGGGGTTTCTCCATGTTGGTCAGGCTGGTCTTGAGCTCCTGACCTCAGGTGATCTGCCTGCCTCAGCCTCCCAAAGTGCTGGGATTACACGCGTGAGCCACTGTGCCTGGCCAGCTCCCAATTTTCCATGAAGCTGATGAGGTAGGAAGATATGAATTTTCCAAAACAGTAGCTCATCAAACAACAACAAAACTCACTTATAGCTCATCTCTAAGCAATTAAATGATATTGACTCCCCTATCATTATTTCATCCAGGCTGATATGGAACAAGTTTGTGTTAACTGAGAAACTGATCAGAGGGTGGGCAGAGATGATCTGGGATGTGTTGGCCACTGTGTGAGGCTAACATAAAACTCAATGGTGGAGGAAGTAATCTAAGATAAATTATATTAATGTTCTGCATTAATCAATAATCTTGGCCAGGCGCGGTGGCTCACGCCTGTAATCCCAGAACTCTGGGAGGCCGAGGCAGATGGATCACCTGAGGTCAGGAATTAGAGATCAGCCTGGCGATGTGGTGAAACCCTATCTCTACTAAAAATACAAAAATTAGCCAGGCATAGTGGCAGGCACCTGTAATCCCAGCTACTCGGGAGACTGAGGCAGGAGAATCACTTGAACCCAGGGGGCAGAGGTCGCAGTGAGCCGAGATCGAGCTATTGCACTCCAGCCTGGATGACAGAGTGAAACTGCATCTGAAAAAACAACAACAAAAAAACACCTCTCATCCATGGAGTAAACTTTCCTCACTTTGGTTGGGAATACCAGTAAAAATAATTCATGTTTTGGCCAGGCACGGTGGCTCACCCCTGTAATCCCAGCAATTTGAGAGGCCGAGGTGGGTGGATCACCTGAGGTCAGGAGTTTGAGACCATCCCGGCCAACATGGTGAAACCCCATCTCTACTAAAAATAGAAAAAATTAGCTGGGCTTGGTGGTGGGCACCTGTAATCCCAGTTACTTGGGAGGCTGAGGCAGGAGAATCACTTGAACCCGAGAGATGGAGGTTGCAGCGAGCCAAGATTGCGCTATTGCATTCCATCCTGGCTGACGAGTGAAACTGTCTCAAGAGAAAAAAAAATCATGTTTTATTTTCTAGGGATTAGAGTAGATGGACAGGAGTCTGTTAAATAATCAGATATAGCTTATTTAAATGCTTAATAACATATATTCTATTTTTTTCTTTTTTCTTGTTTCCCTATGCTTCTATAGGCACTGAATAGCTCTGTTGCCCAGGCTGGAGTGCAGTGGTGGGATCTTGGCTTACTGCAACCTCTGCCTCCTGGACTTAAGCCATCCTCCCACCTCAGCCTCCCCAGTAGCTGGGGCCACCATGCCCAGCTTTTTTTTTTTTTTTTTGAGACGGAGTCTTGCTCTGTCGCTCAGGCTGGAGTTCAGTGGCACAGTCTCGGCTCACTGCAAGCTCCGCCTCCCAGGTTCACTCCATTCTCCTGTCTCAGCCTCTGGAGTAGCTGGGACTACAGGCGTCTGCCACCATGCCCGGCTAATTTTTTTTGTATTTTTAGTAGAGACAGGGTTTCACCATGTTAGTCAGGATGGTCTCAATCTCCTGACCTCGTGATTCGCCTGCCTCGGCCTCCCAAAGTGCAGGGATTACAGGTGTGAGCCACCGCACCCGGCCTAATTTTTTAATTTTTTGTAGAGATAGGGTTTTGCCATATTGGGCAGGCTGGTCTTGAACTCCTGGGCTCAAGGGATCTAACCCACTTCCGCCTCTCAAAGTGCTGGGATTACAAGTGTGAGCCACCCCACACGACCCCACATACTCTTCAACACATACATACAGCACTAATTTCATGTCACTATTAATGTGTCGTGCTATAGGTTCAATACTGTGGCTGGAACTTGTAGGGAAATACTTACCACAGAAAAATGTACGATATAGCTGCGAAGTCAAGCTTTAAAAAACGCCTGTAATCCCTGCACTTTGGGAGGCCGAGGTGGGCGGATTGCCGGAGCTCAGGAGTTGGAGACCAGCCTGGGCAACACGGTGAAACCTCGTCTCTACTAAACTAGAAAAAATTAGCCGGGCATGGCAGCGTGCACCTGTAATCCCAGTTACTCTGGAGGCTGAGGCAGGAGAATCGCTTGAACCTGGGAGGCAGAGGTTGCAGTGAGACGAGATTGTGCCACCGCACTCCAGCCTGGATGACAAAGACTCCTTCTCCAAAAACAACAACATGTGATCTCCAAACCCAAAAGTAATCTTTCAGTTCTTCTGATAGTCCCCAGCACTTTGCTTCGACCTTTGTAGCAATTCTATTTCAGCCTGAAATTTCTTGTATGTACAGCCTGTAGCTCCTAACTTATTGCAAAATATTGTAGATAAGAACTCTGTAAGCTGTAATTGGCAGAATAATAACCAACGGCTAAGTGTGGAAAGTGTCTGCCTTTCAGCAACGTTTACACTACTGAATTTACCAGGGTGATCCCAACATCACGAATCCTTTAACAACTTAACATGAAGCAGCACGTAGCAGTTACCTGCATGGGTTCTGGAATTAGACTGCTTAGATTCGAATCTCGGTTCTGCCAGTTATCATCTATCTAACCTTAAGTAAATTACGTAATTGCTCTGTGACTCTTTTCTGAAATGACAAATCACAAATGTTTTTGTCAATTCATGTGTCTTCTGCTTTAGTAAACATAGTAGAAGATAGTAGTCAATCTTTTTTTTTTTTTTTTTGAGACAAAGTCTTTCTCTGTCACCGAGGCTGGAGTGCAGTGGCGGGATCTCGGATCACTGCAGCCTCCGCCTCCTGTGTTCGAGGGATTCTCCTGCCTTAGCCTCCCAAGTAGCTCAGACTACAGCCGCCTGCCACCAAGCCCAGCGCTCTCTTGCTGGCGCATGACAACCGTGCGTTCCACCCTACGACTAATTTTTTTTTTTTTTTTTTAGACGGAGTCTAGCTCTGACTGGAGTCAGTGGCGCGATCTCGGCTCACTGCAACCTCTGCCTCCTGGGTTCAAGCGATTCTCCTGCCTCAGCCTTACAAGCAGCTGGGACTACAGGCGCGTGCCACCACGCCCGGCTAATTTTTGTATTTTTAGTAGAGACGGGGTTTTCGTCATTTTGGCCAGGCTGGTCTCGAACTCCTGACTTCAGGTGATCCACCGGTCTCGGCCTCCCAAAGTGCTGGGATTACAGGCGTGAGCCACCGCGCCCGGCCTCCTTTTCCTTTTTTAACTAATGGAATAAACGGCAATGTGCCAAGCATACAGCAATGCCCATTCCCCGGCCTTCAGAAAGCCTCGGGCGCAGGCGCAGCTCGGGTTCAAGCGCTCTCTCGCTGGCGGGTGACAACAGTTCGTTACACCCTACGCCCAACGTTGTCTCCCTGCGCACGCGCGGCCGTACTCCGCCCTCCTTACTCCACCCTCCCCCACTCCCGCGAGCACGTGCGCGTCCTCGCTGCTCACATTTCGGCGGAGGGCGCGCTCCCTGGAAAATTCCACTCCTGTGCTAGCTCCACCCTATGCGGCTTTTCTCCTACCCGACGCTCTTCACTCTCAGCTCCCTTCCCGGCGGCCTTTGCGGAAACAAGATGGCAGCCCCCATACCTCAAGGGTTCTCTTGTTTATCGAGGGTTTTGGGCTGGTGGTCTCGGCAGGTGGGTAGGGACGGGGCCGATAGGACCCTAGGGGCTACAGGAGGAGGACAGAGTCGAGGGAAATACTCTCTGTGCAATTGTCCTTGGTGAGCTGGGACAATACGAGTCATACCTAGGCCGGGGAAGAGGCTTAGGTGGACAGGACCTAGCTGCGGAGCTCAGTGGTCGAATGGGGATAGCCTAGACAGGGCCATGAGAGCGAGTGAATTAACGGGTATTAAGTTTTTCCGGATTGGTTTGGGTCTGTCTGGCGAGGAGATATTAAAGGAGAGACAAGTAATGGGTTGGAAGGTGGACTCCCTAATCTTCGATTCTTATAAGTGAACTACGTTGAAGAGTAGCCGAAAATGAGGGCGTCCCATATTGTCACTGCCCCGTCTGAGCAAACCTCATGATCAGAGAGAAAAGGTCTCCTGGTCTTTTGAGGGTTTATTGGTCAGTTGGGTGCTAAAACGACAGAATAAAGTTTACAGCGAGACTCCCGATAGGATGAGCAAAATATCACGAGTACATATGGAGCAGATGCCTACAAGAGGACTTTGCTTATGCTTTAAGAATAGCATTCAGGGCCAGGCGCGGTGGTTCACACTTGTAATCCCAGCACTTTGAAAGTCCGAGGCGGAAGGATGGCTTGAGCCCAGGAGTTCGAAATGAGCCTGGGCAACATATAAGACCTGGTCTTTACAAAAAAATTTTAAAATTAGCCGGATGTGATGGAGCACTCCTTAGTCCCAGCTACTTGGGAGGCTGCGGTGGGAGGATAGCTAGAGCCCAGGAGGTCAAGGCTGCAGTGAACCGTGATCGTGCCACTGCACTCCAGGCTAGCGATCTGCCTCAAAAAATAATAAAGAATAGTATTCTGCCCATTTCAGTATTGAGTTGGTGTTTCCCCATCACCGTCAGTTTTTGAAACTTGCTTTAATCAACTCAGTATGCGTAGGAGTTAGCATAGTCCTGTACTGTGGGAAGTTCTGAAGGAAGCCTTTAGTAAATGTGATGTTAATAAAGGTTGCTAACTGTCTTCTGTTTAGAGACACCCATAAGTATTAAGGTCCTAATGCATTTTTTCCCTGTGATATTGTTTTATAATTGTTCCTGAAGCATTCTTTGGATATTCCCTCTCTATAGTGCTTTGCTTAGAGTTTGTAAAAGATAGTAGATCTTTTTTCTAGGTTCCTAACCTTTCCTTTACCTTCCAGCCAGTTCTGGTGACTCAGTCCGCAGCTATAGTTCCAGTAAGAACTAAAAAACGTTTCACACCTCCTATTTATCAACCTAAATTTAAAACAGAAAAGGAGTTTATGCAACATGCCCGGAAAGCAGGATTGGTTATTCCTCCAGAAAAATCGGACCGTTCCATACATCTAGCCTGTACAGGTGAGGTATTTCTGGGACCCTGACCTGGGATCTTTCTGTCAGAGATCTTCTGGAACTTGGGATGACTTGGACTATGATTGATAATATTTAATTAAGCACGAAGTCAGTTCAACCTCAATAATGATTAACCTTATATACACTATATATCATGAAGTTGTTCTTTGAACTTACTTTCACACTGTCCCTAGAAGGCAAGAGTGAAATTTCTCCATTTTGTGGAAGTAGAAACTGAGGCTGTGAGAGAAGACTTAAATCTTTCTGGCTTTTTTTGTTTTGTTTTGTTTTGTTTTTTGAGAGAGTCTCGTTCTGTCGCCCAGTGGCACAATCTGGGCTCACTGCAACCTCTGCCCCCCTGGGTTCAAGTGATTCTCCTACCTCAGCCTTCCAAGTAGCTGGGATTACAGGCACCTGCCACCATGCCCGGCTAATTTTTGTATTTTCAGTAGAGATGGGGTTTCACCATCTTGGCCAGGCTGGTCTTGAATTCCTGACTTTGTGATCCGCCCACCTCGGCCTCCCAAAGTGCTGGGATTACAGGTGTGAGCCACTGTGCCTGGCCTTGTTTTGTTTTTTTCTAGTGTAACATAGTTCTCGCTACATGGAAGTCTGTTTCATTAGTCTACTTCATATCCACAATCCTTCTCAATTTTACATTACTTCAATTTTATGAGTTTTTCTCAATCTTTCAACACTTTCTTAATTTTTTTCTTCCCTTATTACAGCTGGTATATTTGATGCCTATGTTCCTCCTGAGGGTGATGCACGCATATCATCTCTTTCAAAGGAGGGACTGATAGAGAGAACTGAACGAATGAAGAAGACTATGGCATCACAAGTGTCGTAGGTGTCTGAGACAATTGGGTATTGGTATTAGAATAACAATTTTTTGTTGCTACTTTATCCCAAAGAGACCTTTTTGGGTTAATTGGGTTGGGTGTCATTCTCTTAATAACATGATGGTATTTTCTCCTTTGTACTAGAGTCTGTATTTAATGCAGAATAATGTGGGCTTCCTGATTCTCAGCATCCCTGCCTTTATTGGTAATTTTTGTCATATCAGTTAGGGAGTTGACTTTGGAGTGTATAGGATCCTTTTTTAATCATATATTTAATTTTTTTTTTTTTTTTTTTGAGATGGAGTTTCACTCTTGTTGCCCAGACTAGGGTGCAATGGCACGATCTTGGCTCACCGCAACCTCCGCCTCCCGGGTTCAAATGATGCTCCTGCCTCAGCCTCCTGAGTAGCTGGGATTACAGGCATGTGCCACCATGCCTGGCTAATTTTGTATTTTTAGTAGAGATGTGGTTTCTCCATGTTGGTCTGTTGGTCAGGCTGGTCTTGAACTCCTGACCTCAGGAGGCCCGCCTTGGCCTCCCAAAGTGCTGGGATTACAGGCGAGAGCCACCACGCCCAGCCCTTTCTTTCTTTCTTTCTTTCTTTCTTTCTTTATTTATTTATTTATTTATTTATTTTGAGACGGAGTTTCACTCTTAACTCACCGCAACCTCTGCCTCCCAGGTTCAAGAGATTCTCCTGCCTCAGCCTCCCGAGTAGCTGGACTACAGACGCATGCCACCACGCCCAGCTAATTTTTGTATTTTTAGTAAAGACGGGGTTTCACCATGTTGGCCAAGATGGTCTCGATCTCTTGACCTCGTGATCCACCCACCTCGGCCTCCTGAAATGCTGGGATTACAGGTGTGAGCCACTGCACCCAGCCGACCTGGCTAATTTTTAAAAGAAATTTTTGTAGAGACGGGGTATCACTATGTTGCCCAGGCTGGTCTCGAACTCCTGGGCTCAAGCAGTCCTCCCACCTCAGCCTCCCAAAATTCTGGGATTACAGGTGTGACCTGTCACACCCAGCCAGTCTAGCTCTGACTGTATCTATCTTTTTTTTTAAATTTGTACTGTTCATTGCAGAGCAGGGCTACCCCATAGGCCAGTGTGCCCAGAGTAGCCGCTGTCACTATATGTAAATCATGTATAGGTTTATGTGCATAAGTATATTGAGTCAGTATTAATTCTTCACATGGCCATGACTTATTTCTCTACATATAGATTTTATTGGCTGGGTGCAGTGGCTCACGTCTGTAATCCCAGCACTTTGGGAGGCTGAGGTGGGCGGATCACCTGAGGTCAGGAATTGAAAACCAGCCTGACCAACATGGAGAAACCTCGTCTCTACTAAAAATGCAAAATTAGCCGAGCGTGGTGGCACATGCCTGTAATCCCAGCTACTCAGGAGGCTGAGGCAGGAGAATTGCTTGAACCCGGGAGGCGGAGGTTGCGGTGAGCCGAGATCGTGCCATTGCACTCCAGCCTGGGCAACAAGGGTGAAACTCTGTCTCAAAAAATAATAATAAAGATTTTATCATATCACCTCCCTGCTTAGAACTCTTTTATGGCTTCCTGTTAACCAAAGAATAAAATCCAGATATCTTCAGTGGTATACAAAGCTTTTATAATCTGGTCCTTGCCTTTTTCTCCACCATCATTCTTTGTCCTTATTCCATTTTTCTCATCCTAAATTTTAGCATTTCCAAACTAATTGCCAATTCCTTGCCAGTACTGTACCATTCCTCTTTGTCTTTGCACATCCTTTCCTTTGCCTGAAATGTCTTTTTCCCCTCCTTTTTTTTTCTTCTTTTTTTGAGATGGAGTTTTACTCTTGTTGCTCAGGCTGGAGTGCAATGGTGCAATCTCGGCTCACCACAACCTCTGCCTTCTGGGTTCAAGCGATTCTCCTGCCTCAGCTCCCGAGTAGCTGGGATTACAGGCATGTGCCACCACGTCCGGCTAATTTTGTATTTTTAATAGAGATGGGGTTTCTCCATGTTGGTCAGGCTGGTCTTGAACTCCCGACCTCAGGTGATCCGCCAGCCTCAGGCCTCCCAAAGTGCTGGGATTACAGGCATGAACCACCACGCCGGGCTATCATGTTTGTTTCTAAGGCCTCCATGACTATTTTTGGTGCTGCCTTTGCTGTGATTGTAATTGCACACTTGTATTTATTTCTCCTAATACTCTGTACTGCAATGTTTCCTCTCATGTATTTCTCTCCTGGACTGTGAGCAGGGTCCATGGTGATGATGAACAAAGCACATACGGTTTTACCATGCAGTTCTCTTCTAGGGGAGGAAAACAGTCATTAAATACTGATCGCACACAAATAATTATAGGTGTAGTGAAGTAGGAGTGCCGTGGGAGCATATGACAGGGAAAGATAATGGCCGGGCGCGGTGGCTCACGCCTGTAATCCCAGCGCTTTGGGATGACGAGGCGGGTGGATCACGAGGTCAGGAGATCGAGACCATCCTGGCTAACACAGGGAAACCCCGTCTCTACTAAAAATACAAAAAATTAGCCAGGCGCGGTGGCGGGCACCTGTAGTCCCAGCTACTCAGGAGGCTGAGGCCGGAGAATGGTGTGAACTCAGGAGGCAGAGCTTGCAGTGAGCCGAGATTGCACCACTGCACTCCAGCCTGGGCGACAGAGCAAGACTCCGTCTCAAAAAAAAAAAAAAGATAACTTGGTCTGGGAGATCAGAGAAGACTTGCCTGAGGAAATGATATTTTAAGTTGGGATTGTGGCTGGATGAGGTGGCTCACAACTGTAATCCCAGCACTTTGGGAAGCCAAGGCTGGCGGATCACCTGAGGTCGGGAGTT
This sequence comes from Gorilla gorilla gorilla, assembly GCF_029281585.2. Classification (NCBI taxonomy): domain Eukaryota; kingdom Metazoa; phylum Chordata; class Mammalia; order Primates; family Hominidae; genus Gorilla; species Gorilla gorilla. Next base: position 54,173,118 of record NC_073228.2, on the reverse strand, counting down.
CGAGACCAGCCTGGCCAACATGGTGAGATCCCATCTCTACTAAAGATACAAAATTTAGCCAAGCATGCTGGCACATACCTGTAATCTCAGCTACTCGGAAGGCTGAGGCAGGAGAATCGCTTGAACCCAGGAGGTGGAGGTTGCAGTGAGCCCAGGTTGCACCACTGCATTCCAGCCTGGGCAACAGAGTGAGACTCCATCTCAAAAAAAAAAAAAAAAAAAAGTTTTTTTTTTTTTTTTTTTGAGTTAGCCAGGTGGAGAAGTGTGATGAGGAATAGCATTCTAGGGAAACAGAACAGTACAAGCAAGGCTTTGAGGTTAAAAGAGTATAAAGGGGTGTCAGATTTTGTCAAATGCTTTTTTGTGTCTATTGAGATGATCATGTGATATTTGTTCTTTATTCTGTTGATATGATGACATATTAATTGATTTTCTTTTCTTTTCTTCTTTTTTTTTGAGATGGAGTCTTGCTCTGTTACCCAGGCTGGAGTGCAGTGGCTCCATCTCGGCCCACTGCAGCCTCTGCCTCCCAGGTTCAAGTGATTCTCCTGCCTCAGCCTCCCAAGTAGCTGAGACTACAGGTGTGCGCCACCATGCCCCACTGATTTTTGTATTTTTAGTAGAGACAGGGTTTCACCATGTTAGCCAGCCTGGACTCCCGACCTCAGGTGATCCACCTTCCTGACCTCCCAAAGTGCTGGCATTACAGGCGTGAGGCACCGTGCCCAGCCTTATTAATTGATTTTCAAATATTAAACCAACCTCACATCCCTGGGATAAATTCCTTTAACACACTTAAATTAATACTTTGATTAAATCAAATTCTCTATATTGTTATAACTTGGAAAATGCTGTTGACAGCTGAGTTGTATAGTACATTATGAACACTTTTTCTTTCCTGCATAATATATTTTTTTTTTCTGAAGTGTAGTGTCTTAATTTGCTCATTTGCTTATGGAACTATGGGTTATGTAATTTCCTCTCTGTGCATTCAAAACATTAATTTTTTTTTTTGAGAGGGAGTCTCACTCTGTTGCCCAGGCTGGAGTGCAATGGTGTGATCTTGGCTCACTGCAACCTCTGCCTCCCGGGTTCAAGCAATTCTTCTGTGTTAGCCTCCCCAGTAGGTGGGACTACAGGTGTGTGCCACCACACCTGACTGTTTTGTATTTTTAGTACAGACGGGGTTTCACCATATTGGCCAGGCTGGTCTCGAACTCCTGACCTCATTATCTACCTGCCTCAGCCTCCCAAAGTGCTAGGATTACAGGTGTGAGCCACCACGCCCTGCAACATTAAATATTTTATTAATTTCATCTTTTTCAAGAAATCCCTCCTGGAGTCTTCTACCTGTTTTAATCTGGACTAGTTGCTCTTAAGGCCAACTGTACGTCTTAGGATCTAAGATTCCTCTTGCCTCCGTCTTCTTTTCTTTTTTTTTTTGAGACTGAGTCTTGCTCTGTTGCCCAGGCTGGAGTGCAGTGGCGCGATCTCAGCTCACTGCAACTTCCGCCTCCCGGGTTCAAGCGATTCTCCTGCCTCAGCCTCCTGAGTAGCTGGGATTACAGGCGTGCGCCACCATGCCCAGCTAATTTTTGTATTTTTAGTAGAAATGGGGTTTCACCATGTTGGTCAGGCTGATTGCCTCCCTCTTACATTGTATTCCCTGTTGCTTGGATCCTATGTCTTTATGTTTTCATAGTCTATTTCATTACTTTGGTGGAGCACATTTTCTAGCAGCTGCCTGAGAAGGGCTGCATGGTGGATAAATAAGATCTTGCAAGTCTAAAAAGAAATCTTTTATTCTCCCACTTCATTTATAATTTGCCCAGGTATTTAATTCTGTGATAGAAATAATTTTTTCCTCAATTAAAAGTACTGCTCAAAGTCTGGGCATGGTGGGTCATGCCTGTAATCTCAACACTTTGGGAGGCTGAGGCAGGAGGATCACTTGAGCAGGAGTTGAATACCAGCTGGGCAACACAGTGAGACCTTGTCTCTACAAAAACTAACAAAAAGTGAAAATTAGCCAAGCGTGGTAGTGCACACCTGCAGTTCCAGTTACTTAGGAGTCTGAAGTGGGAGGATTGCATGAGTCCCAGAGGTCAAGGCTGCAGTGAGCCCTGATGGCGTCACTGTACTCTAGCCTGGGTGACAGAGTGAGACCCTGTCTCAGTGAATGAATGAATGAATGAGTGAATGAATAATAAAAGCACTGCTCTGTTGTCTTTGTAATTACTTTTTATTTTATTTTTTTTTTTGAGACGGAGTCTCACTCTTTTGCCCAGGCTGGATTGCAGTGGCACAATCTTGACTTACTACAACCTCTGCCTCTTGGGTTCAAACAATTCTCCTGCCTCAGTCTCCTGAGTAGCTGGGACTACGGGCGCCCGCCACCATGCCCAGCTAATTTTTGTATTTTTAGTAAAGACAGGGTTTCACCATATTGGCCAGGCCGGTCTCGAACTCCTGACCTTGTGATCCGCCCACCTTGGCTTCCCAAAGTGCTGGGATTACAGACCTGAGTCACTGTGCCCGGCCGTAACTTCTTTTTTTTTTTTTGAGACGAAGTCTCGCTCTGTCACCCAGGCTGGAGTGCAGTGGCAGGATCTCAGCTCACTGCAACCTCTGCCTCCTGGGTTCAAGTGATTCTTCTGCCTCAGTCTCCCGAGTAGCTGGAACTACAGGCACGTGCCATCACGCTTGGCTAATTTTTTGTATTTTAGTGGAGACGGGGTTTCACCATGTTGGCGAGGATGGTCTTGATCTCCTGACCTCATGATCTGCCTGCTTCGGCCTCCCAAAGTGCTGGGATTACAGGCGTGAGCCACTGCACCCGGCCTGTCTTTGTAACTTCTAATGTTGCTGTTAGGAAGCCCAGTGTTGCCAGGTGCCATGGCTCAGGCCTGTAATCCCAGCACTTTGGGAGGCCGAGGCAGGCAGATCACAAGGTCAGGAGTTCGAGACCAGCCTGGTCAGCATGGTGAAACCCCATCTCTACTAAAAATACAAAAATTAGGCGGGTGGGGTGATGTGTGCCTATAGTTCCAGCTACTCGGGAGGCTGAGGCAGGAGAATTGCTTGAACCCAGGAGGCAGAGGTTGCAGTGAGCCGAGATTGCGCCACTGTACTCCAGCCTGTGCGACGGAGTGCGAGACTCTGTCTCAAAAAAAAAAAAGAAGCCCAGTGTTATTCTGACTCTTTTTTTTGAGATGGAGTCTCGCTCTGTTTCCCAGGCTGGAGTGCAGTGGCGCAATCACTACCTCTGCCTCCTAAGTTCAAGTATTCTCCTGCCTCAGCCTCCCAAGTAGCTGGGATTACAGACAGCACCACCATGCCCAGCTTTTTTTTTTTTTTTTTGAGATGGAGTCTCGCTCTGTGACCCAGGCTGGAATGCAGTGGTGCGATCTCTGCTCACTGCAACCTCCGCCTCCTGGGTTCAAGCGATTGTTGTGCCTCAGCCTCCAGAGTAGCTGGGATTACAGGTGCGCACCACCATGCCCAGCTTATTTTTGGATTTTTAGTATAGATGGGGTTTCACCCTGTTGGCTAGGCTGGTCTCAAACTCCTGACCTCAAGTGATCTACCTGCCTCGGCCTCCCAAAGTGCTGGGATTACAGACGTGAGCCACCGCGCCTGGCCTATTTTGACTCTTGAGCATTTGTAAGAAACCCGTTTTTTCTGTTTTTAGTGCATATAAGATGTTATCTTTGATTCTAGAATTCTGAAATTTCACTATGAGAAGTCTTAGTCTTTCTTTAGAGTGCTTAATTTAAGAGGGAGAAGGTTGAATTTCCAGGACTTGACACATTAAAAAATCAATTATTGGCTGGGCGTGGTAGCTCACACCTGTAATCCCAGGACTTTGGGAGGCCGAGGCGGGCGGATCCTGAGGTCAGGAGATCGAGACCATCCTGGCTAACACGGTGAAACCCCGTCTCTACTAAAAATACAAAAATTTAGCCGCGTGTGGTCGCGGGCGCCTGTAGTACCAGCTACTCAGAAGGCTGAGGCAGGAGAATGGCGTGAACCTGGGAGGCAGAGCTTGCAGTGAGCCGAGATCATGCCACTGCACTCCAGCCTGGGTGACAGAGCGAGACTCAAAAAAAGAAAAAAAAAAAAAAGCTAAACAATTATTGAGTAAGTGGATGGACATGAATGGAGGTCAGTGTAGGCTGTGAATTATGGAATTGTAAGACCTTTAGAAGTAATACTCAGGCTTAATTTTACAGAATCCGGAGGATAAAAGACTATGATGCCAACTTTAAAATAAAGGACTTCCCTGAAAAAGCTAAGGATATCTTTATTGAAGCTCACCTTTGTCTAAATAAGTAAGTGAACTCCCTATCTTTACCCATTCTGTTCTCAGCAGTTAGCTATTATTTTAGGCACAGTTTTTTTGTTTGTTTGTTTGTTTTTGTTTTGCACAAATTTGTTTTCTGCCTTCAGGTAAGAGATCTAGAGTGAGAGAACTTCCTATATTGGAAGTAATTAGTAACTGAAGCTGTCTTTCACTCCCCTCTCTGCTTCTGGGAATTTCTACCATTTGGTCTGTCTCAGTTCCACCTGCAAGTGTTGGGACCTTGTGCCAGAATAGCTGCCTTTTTCACCCCATCTGATCCCTGAATTCATCCTGATCTTTTTTGTGTGTTTGTCTTACGTATCTTCATTTCCCTTTCCTTGGTTATTTTGAATATATTTCTTGTGAAAATTTCCAGCTCTCCCTCCACTTTTATTTTATTTTTTTATTTTTTATTTTGAGATGGAGTCTCGCTCTGTCGCCCAGGCTGGAGTGCAATGGCGCAATCTTGGCTCTCTGCAACCTCCACCTCCCTGGTTCAAGCAATTCCCCTGCCTCAGCCTCCCAAGTAGCTGGGATTACAGGTGCATGCCACCACATCCAGCTAATTTTTTTGCATTTTTAGTAGAGATGGGGTTTCATCATGTTGGCCAGACTGGTCCCGAACTCCTGACCTCAGGCAATCTGCCCGCCTCGGCCTCCCAAAGTGCTAGGATTACAGGTGTGAGCCACCATGCCCGGCCCCCTTTTTTTTTTTGAGATGGAGTCTCACTGTTGCACAGTCTGGAATGCAGTGGCATGATCATGGCTCACTGCAGCCTTGACCTCCTGGACCCAAGTGGTTCTCTCAAGGAATCTACTTAGTCCGTCAAGTAGAGCTGGGACCACCAGCATCTGCCACCACACCCAGCTAATTAAAATAAACTTTTTTTTTTGTAGAGACAAGGTTTTGCTGTGTTGCCTAGACTGGTCTCAAATTCCTGGGCTCAAGCAATCCTCCTGCCTTGGCCTCCCAAAGTGAAGAAATTATAGGCATGAGCCACCATACCTGGCCACCCAGCTTTTTCTTGATTCATCCAAGTTAGGGCTGCTAGGAAGATGAAGAATCAACATTAGGAGGCTGGAATATCTTAAGTACTAGCCGTGGACTGTTGCTGGCATTCTTTGATCTGTGGCTGCTGTGGCTAGGCTTCAGGTGGGACCCAAAACCTGTAGGCTAAAATCCATTAATTATTTAATTTTACTTTTATTTCTTTAAAAAAAATTTATTTATTTTGAATAGAGATGGGATGTTGCGATGTTGCCCAGGCTGTTCTTGTTTTTGTTTTTTGTTTTGAGATGGTCTTGTTCTGTTGCCCAGGCTGGAGGGCAGTGGTGCAATCACAGCTCATTGCAGCCTCAGCTCCGGGGCTCAAGCGATCCTCCCATCTCAGCCCCCTGAGTAGCTGGAACCTCTAGGGGTATACCACCACACCCTGCTAGTTTTCATATTTTTTGTAGGGATGGGATTTCACCATGTTGCCCAGGCTATGCAAGCCAGTCATTTTTTTTTTTCCCCCTTTTTGAGACGGAGTCTAGCTCTGTCGTCCAGGCTGGAGTGCAGTGGTGCAGCCTGTGCCTCCTGGGTTCAAGCAATTCTCCTGCCTTAGCCTCCCAAGTAACTGCATGCCACCACACCCAGCTAATTTTTGTATGTTTAGTACAGATGGGTTTTTACCATGTTGGCCAGGTGGTCTAAAACTCCTGACCTCAGGTGATCTGCCTACCTCAGCCTCCCAAAGTGCTGGGATTACAGATGTGAGCCACTATGCTCAGCCTTGTTTTATTTCTCAAAACATTGTTTTTTGTTTGTTTGTTTGTTTGTTTTGAGATAGACTCTTGCTCTGTTGCCCAGGCTGGAGTGCAGTGATGTGATCTTGGCTCACTGCAACCTCTGCCTCCCAGATTCAAGCAATTCTCCTGCCTTAACCTCCCAAGTAACTGGGATTACAGGCACGCACCACCACACCTGACTATTTTCTGTATTTTTAATAGAGACGCATTTCACTATGTTGGCCAGGCTGGTCTTGAACTCCTGACCTCAAGTGATCTGCCCACCTCGGCCTCCCAAAGTGCTGGGATTACAGGCGTGAGCCAACGCGCCCGGCCTAATTTTTGTATTTTTAGTAGAGATGGGGTTTTGCCATGTTGGCTAGGCTGGTCTCAAACTCCTGACCTCAGGTGATCCGCCCTCCTCAGCGTTACTGTTGTTTCTGTTGAGAAATTAACTTTTTTTTTTCATTTTGTTAAAGTTTATTTTTACTTTGTGTGCTTTTATTTATCTTTTTTTTTTGAGACAGAGTCTCGCTCTGTCGCCAGGCTGGAGTGCAGTAGCGCAATCTCGACTTACTGCAACTTCCGCCTCCCAGTTTGAAACGATTCTGCTGCCTCAGCCTCTTGAGTAGCTGGAACTACAGGTGCCTGCCACCACGCCCAGCTAATTTTTGTATTTTTAGTAGAGACAGGGTTTCACCATATTGGCCAGGCTGGTCTCGAACTCCTGACCTTGTGATCTGCCCACCTTGGCCTCCCAAAGTGCTGGGATTACAGGTGTGAGCCACTGTGCCCAGCTGACTTTGTGTGCTTTGAAGATTTTCTCTCAGGCTGGGTGTGGTGGCTCTCGCTTGTAATCCCAGCGCTTTGGGAGGCCAAGACTGGTGGATCACAAGGTCAGGAGTTCGAAACCAGCCTGGCCAATGTGGTGAAACCCTGTCTCTACTAAAAATACAAAAAAAAATTAGCCAGGTGTGGTGGTGCATGCGTGTAATCTCTGCTACTCGGGAGAGGCTGAAGCAGGAGAATCGCTTGAACCCAGGGGTCAGAGGTTGCTTTGAGCCGAGATCGTGCAGCTGCACTCAAGCCACGACAACAGAGCAAAACTCCGTCTCAGAAAAAAAAAAAAAAAGATTTTTTTTCTTTCTTTTTAGTATTCAGCAATTTACTATGATTTATCTATGGGTATCTGTCTTCTTAAATTTTTATTTTTTTTTTAGTTTTTTTTGTAGAGACAGGGTCTGGCCTTGTTGCCCAGGCTGGTCTTGAATCCCTGGCTTCAAGCAATCCTTCCACCTCAGACTCCCAAAATGCTGGGATTATAGGCATGTGCCACCACACTGGGCCATGTGTGTGTCTTTTATCCTGCTCTGGGTTCATATTGCTTCTTAAATCTTTAGGTGCTTTTTTTGTCAGTGTTGGAAAATTCTCAGTCAGAACTCATCTCTTCAGATGTTGCTTCTGCTCCACTTTCTCGTCTCCTTGTGTAGTTCTGAATACACATATGTTAGATCTTTCACTGTGTGCCAAATGTGTCTTCAGCTCTTTTCTATATTTTTCCAACCTTTTTTTTCCCCCTCCAGCTTTAGTCTGGATATTCTCTGATCTATCTTCCTGTCCTCTTTTCAGTTGTAGCTAATCTGCTGTTAACCTACCTATCGAGTTCTTAATTTTATATTTATTTTATTTATTTTCTGTTTTTCGCTTTTAGAATTTTCTTTTTTTTTTTTTTTTTTTTTTAGTGTGTCCAGATCTCTGGTAAAATTCTCCATTCTGTCATCTAATTTCTTGAACATGCTAATCACAGTTATTTTAAAACCTGTGTCTGATAACTTCAAAATCTATGTCTTCAATAGGTCCATTTTCTCTTGTCTTATTTGTTTCTTTTGGGTTTTGGTTAGTTCTTGTCATTTTTGTTTTTGTTTTTTTTTTTTTTGAGATGGAGTCTTGCTCTGTCACCCTGGCTGGAGTGCAGTGGTGTGATCTCCGCTCACTGCATCCTCTGCCTCCCGGATTCAAGGAATTCTCCCTTCTCAGTCCCTGGAGTAGCTGAGACTACAGGTGCACACCATGATGCCCAGCTAATTTTTGTATTTTTAGTAGAAATGGCATTTCACCATATTGATCAGGCTGGTCTCGAACTCCTGACTTCAGGTGATTCACCTGCCTCAGCCTCCCAAAGTGCTGGGATTACAGGCATGAGCCACTGCACCTGGCCTTCTTTTTGGTTTTTGAGACAGGCTCTTGCGCTGTCACTCAGGCTAGAGTACAGTGGCTCGATCACGGCTCACTGCTGCCTTGACCTCCCAAGCTCAAGTGATCCTCCCACTTCAGCCTCCAAAGTAGCTGGGACTTAGTACATGCCACCATACCTGGCTAATTTTTAAATTTTTTGTAGAGACAGGGTCTTGCTATGTTGCCCAGGCTGGTCTCGAACTCTGGCCTCAAGCAGTCCTCTCACCTCAGCCTCCCAAAGTGTTGGTACAGTTTTCTTGCCATTTTGTATTCCTGCATTTTTTTTTAAACAAATAGATATTTTAGAAAAATCTAAGACAATCATTTATTTTAAAAATTATAAGATTAATAATAGCTTTTATATATTTATGGTAAAATACACATAATATACAATTTACCATTTTAATCATTTTGCAGTATATAATTCAGTGGCATTAAGTACATTCACAATGTTGTACAATTCTTAACACTATCCATTTCCAGATTTTGTTCATCTCAGACAGGAATTTTATACCCATTAAGCAGTAATTCCCCATTGCCCTCTTCCCTTATCACCTGGTAACCTCCGTTCTACTTTATTTGTCTATGAATTTACCCATCCTGATGCTATGGTCTGAATGTTAGTGTCTCCTGAAAATTCATTTGTCAAAATCCTAACCCCCAAGGTGATGGTATAGGCTGTGGGGGGCCCTCTGGGAGGTGATGAGGTCCTGAGAGTAGAGCCCTCATGAATGGGAATAGTGCCCTTATAAAAGAGACCCGGGGATCCAGGTGTGGTGGTTCACGCCTATAATCCCAGCACTTTGGGAGGCTGAGGCAGGCAGATCACGAGGTCAAGAGATCGAGACCATCCTGGCCAACATGGTGAAACCCCATCTCTACTAAAAATACAAAAATTAGCTGGGCGTGGTGGCGTGTACCTGTAGTCCCGGTTACTTGGGAGGCTGAGGCAAGAGAATTGCTTGAACCCAGGAGGTGGAGGTTGCAGTGAGCCGAGATCGCGCCACTGCACTCCAGCCTGGCGACAGAGCGAGACTCCATCTCAAAAAAAAAAAAAAGAGACCTGAGGGAGCTTGTGCACCCCTTCCACCCACTGACGACACAGCAAGAAGTCAACATCTATGAGGAACAGGCTCTCACCAGACACCAAATTTGCCAGTGTCTTGATCTTGGACTTCCCAGCCTCTAGAACTGTGAGAAATAAATGTTGTTTATAAGCCACCTGGTTTATGATATTTTTGTTATAGCATCCTGAACAGATGAAGGCATCTAGGTACCTCACATAAGTGGAATCTTACAGTTTTTGACCTTTTGTGATTGGCTTAGTTCACTTAGCATGATGTCTTCAATGTTCATATATATTGTAGCATGTGTCTCCTTAATTTTATTTTTATTTTTTTATCTTTTTTTTTTTTTGAGATGGAGTTTCGCTCTTGTCACCCAGGCTGGAGTGTAATGGCTTGATCTCCAGTCACTGCAACCTTTGCCTCCTGGGTTCAAGCGATTCTCCAGCCTCAGCCTCCCAAGTAGCTGGGATTACAGACGCCTGCCATCACACCTGGCTAATTTTTGTATTTTTAGTAGAGAGACAGGGTTCACCATGTTGGCCAGGCTGGTCTCGAACTCCTGACCTCAGGTGATCCGCCTGCCTCAGCCTCCGTAAGTGCGGGGATTACAGGTGTGAGCCACCGTGCCCAGCCACATATGTCTCCTTATTAAGGCTGAATAATATTTCATTGTATGTATATACACCACATTTTGTTTATCCATTCATCTAGTGATGAACATTCAGGTTGTTTCCACCTTTTATTGTGGCATAATGTTCCTGTGATTGTTGGTGTACAAGTATCTGTTTGAGCTCGTGCTTTCAATTCATTTGGGTATATACTCAGAACTGAAGTTGTTGGATCACGTGATAACTCTATGTTTAACTTTTTGAAGGTCTGGGTGGTGGCTCATACCCGTAATCCAGCACTTTTGGAGGCCGAAGTGGGAGGATTGTTTCTGGGCAGCAGAGTAAGACCCCATCTCTATAAAAAATTTAAAAAATCATCCGGGCATGGTGGTGCATGCCTGTAGTCCCAGCTATTTGAGGTGCTAAGGCAGAAGGATTGCTTGAGCTCAGGGATTTTTGAGGCTGTGGTGAGCTATGATTGTGTCACTACACTCCAGCCTCAATGACAGAGTGAGACTGTCTCAAAAAAAAAACCCTAACTTTTTGAGGAACCACCATATGGTTTTCCTTAGCAGCTACACTGTTTTACATTCCTATGACCAATGCACAAGGATTCCAGTTTCTCTACATCCTCACTGATACCTATTACTTTCCTTTTTATTGTTTTTTTTTTTTTTTTTTTTTGAGATGGAGTCTCGCTCTGTTGCCCAGGCTGGAGTGCAGTGGCACAATCTCGGCTCACTGCAAGCTCCGCCTGCCGGGTTCAAGCCATTCTCCTGCCTCAGCCTCCCGGGTAGCTGGAACTACAGGCGCCTGCCACCACGCCCGGCTAATTTTTTGTATTTTTAGTAGAGATGGGGTTTCATGTGTTAGCCAGGATGGTCTCGATCTCCTGACCTCGTGATCCACCCGCCTTGGCCTCCCAAAGTGCTGGGATTACAGGCGTGAGCTATCGCCCCCAGCCACTTTCCTTTCTATTTAAAAAAAAATATATATATATATATATGTATATATATGTATGTATACGTATATATGTGTATATATGTATATATATGTGTGTGTATATATATATATGTATATATATGTATATATATATATGAGAGATGGGGTCTCACTGTATTGCCCAAGCTGGTCTCAAACTCCTGGGCTTAAGCAATCCTCTTGCCTCGGCCTCCCAAAATGCTAGGACTACAGGTGTGAGCCACCATGCCCAGCCTTTTTCTTTTTATAATAGGCATCCTCATGGGTGTGAAGTGTAGTATCTCATTATGGTTTTGCTTTGTATTTCCCTAATAGCTAGTGACATTGAGCATCTTTTCATGTGCTGTTGGCCTTTTGTACGTCTTCTTTGAAGAAAGGTCTTTTTTTTTTTTTTTTGAGTTGAAGTCTTGCTCTGTTGCCCAGACAGGACTGCAGTGGCACGATCTCGGCTCATAGCAACCTCTGCCTCCTGGGTTCAAGCGATTCTCCTGCCTCAGCCTCCCGAGTAGCTGGGATTACAGGCATGCACCACCATGCCCAGCTAATTTTTGTAGTTTTAGTAGAGACGGGGTTTCACCATGTTGCCCAGGCTGGTCTCGAACTCCTGACCTCAGATGATCCACCCACCTCAGCCTTCCAAAGTGGTGGGATTACAGGCGTGAGCCACTGCACCCAGCCCAGAAAGGTCTATTTTTAAATTAGGCGGTTATTTTGTTGTTGAGTTGTAGGAGTTCTTTATATATTTTGGATATTAATCCTTTATCAGATATATGCTGTGCTAATATTTCCCCCCATTTTATGGTTTGTCTTTTCACTCTTTTATTATTATTATTTTTTGAGATGGAGTTTTGCTCTTGAAGCCCAGGCTGGAGTGCAATGGCGTGATCTCGGCTCACCGCAACCTCTGCCTCCTGGGTTCAAGCAATTCTCCTGCCTCAGCCTCCTGAGTAGCTCGGATTACAGGCATGTGCCACCATGCCTGGCTAATTTTGTATTTTTAGTAGAGACAGGGTTTCACCATGTTGGCCAGGCTGGTCTTGAATTCCCGACCTCGGGTGATTCACCTGCCTCGGCCTCCCAAAGTGCTGGGATTACAGGCGTGAGCCACTGCGCCTGCCGTCTTTTCACTCTTGATAGTATCCTTTGATGCAAAAAAGTTTTAAATTTTGATGAAATCCAGTTTTTCAAGTTTTTTTCTTTTGTTACCATATCGAGTTTTTTCTTTTGGTGTCATATTCAAGAAATCGTTGCCAAATCCAGTGTCATGAAGTATTTCCCCTTCCTTTTTCTCTAAGATTTTTATAGTTTTAGCTCTCACATTTAGGTCTTTGCTCCATTTTGAGTTAGTTTTTGTATATAGTGAAAACTATGTGATGTTTTTGCTTTTTTTTGCATGAGAATATTCATTTTTCTAGCACCATTTATTGAAGAGACTGTGCTTTCCCATTAAGTGGCCAGGCTGGTCTCAAACTCCTGACCTCAGATGATCCACCCTCCTCGACCTCCCAAAGCGTTGGGATTACAGGCATGAGCCACCACCTGTCCTCAACAGTGGTTTTTGCAGAAATAGAGAAACACAGCCAGGCGTGGTGGCTAGTTCAACCTAGTTTGAATAATATCAACTTAGTTTCAATAATATACAAACACTCTGCTCCTATATGTCTCTCCCTCCCTCTTCATTATGTCTCTCCTGCTTCATTATCACAGATTACAGTTTTATACCTTAGGTGCCCATTACATCAATTCATAATTATTGTTTTATGCATTTGCCTTTTAAATCATACAGGATAAAAAATGAGGAATTATAAACCAAAAGTACAGTAATACAGGCTTTTATATTTATCTATGTAGTTACTTTTCCTACATAGTAGTAAAACATACATGTTTTTTGTTTTTTTCTTGTGGTTTTGAGTTACTTTCTGGTGTCCTTTCATTTTAGCCTGAAGGATCCCCTTTAGCCTTTGTTTGTTTCTTTTTTTTTTGTAAAGTCAGGGTCTCACTTTTTCAGCCAGGCTGGAGTGAGCACAGTGGTGCAATGATAGCTGCACTGCAGCCTCAACCTGCTGGGCTCAAGCGATCTTCCCACCTCAGCCCCTGAGTAGCTGGGACTACAGGTGTGTGCCACAGCACCTGGCTAATTTTTTTTTTTTTTCTAATTTTTTTGTAGAGACAGGGGTCTCGCTTTGTTGCCCAGGCTGGTCTCGAACTCCTGGCCTCAAGTGATCCTCTTGGCCTCTGCCTCCCAATGTGTTGGGATTATAGGCATGAGCTGCTGTGCCCAGCCTGTTGCCACTTTCAAGATTCATTCTTTGTGTTTGGGTTTTGACACTTTGGTTTTAATGTTTCTTGGTATGAATTTCTTTCAGTTTATCTTGCTAGGAGGTTTTTGAGCTTCCTGGATGTACATATGAATGTCTTTCATCAGATTTGGGATGTCTGCAGCCATTATTTCTTTTTCTTTCTTTTTTTTTTTGCATGTTATTTTTATTTTATTTTGTTTTTTGAGATGGAGCTTTACTCTTGTTGCCCAGGCTGGAGTGCAGTGGCCCGATCTCGGCTCATTGCAGCCTCCGCCTCCCAGGTTCAAGTGATTCTCCTGCCTCAGTCTCCCAAGTAGCTGGGATTACAGGTGCTTGCCACCCACACCTGGCTAATTTTTGTATTTTTTAGTAAAGATAGGGTTTCACCCTGTTGACCAGGCTGGTCTCGAACTCCTGACCTTAGGTGATCCACCCACCTTGGCCTCCCAAAGTGCTGGGATTACAGGTATGAGCCACTGTGCCTGGCCGCATTATTTCTTCAAATTTTTTTTCTATCCATTTCTTTCTTCTTTTTCTGGGACTCCTATGATGTGTATTTGGTATACTTGATGATGTCCCACAGCTCCCTCAAGGTTTTGTTCATTTTTTTCATTATTTTTTCTCTTTGCATTTTAGACTATGTAATTTTAATTACCTTATCCTCAAGTTCACTGATCCTTTGCCTGCTCAAACCTGCTGTTGAACCCCTCTAGTGAATTTTAAAATTTATTGTACTTCTTAGCTCCAGAATTTCTGTTTGGTTCCCTTGTATAATTTCTGTCTCCAATGCGTTCACACATTGTTTTTCTGATTTCATTACTTCTTTGTCCATGGTTTCCTTTAGCTCATTGGACATATTTAGGACAATTGATTTGTGTCTTTACTAATAATTACAATGTCTGGGTTTCCTTAGGGGTGGTTTCTGTCAAATTATTTTTTGGTCAGGTGTGGTGGCTCATGCCTATAATCCAGTACTTTGGGAGGCCGAGGCGGGCAGATCACTTGAGTCCAGGAGTTCGACACCAGCCTGGCCAACATGGTGAAACCCCAACTCTACTAAAAGTACAAAAAAAGCTGGGTGTGGTGGCGTGCACCTGTAGTCCCAGAGTCTCACTCTGTAGCCCAGGCTGGAGGGCAGTGGTGCAATCCAAAAAAAAAAAAAGCAAAAGTATATTTGTCTGTTTTACATTTTATCCAACATTTCCTTTTTTTTTGAGACGGAGTCTCGCTCTGTTGCCAGGCTGGAGTGCAGTGGCGCGATCTTGGCCCACTGCAACCTCCACCTCCCAGGTTCAAGCGATTCTCCTGCCTCAGCCTCCTGAATAGCTGAGACTCCAGGTGTGTGCCACTGTACCTGGCTAATTTTTGTATTTTTAGTAGGGACAGGGTTTCACCATGTTGGCCAGGATGGTCTTGATCTCCTGACCTCGTGATCTGCCCGCCTTGGCCTCCCAAAGTGCTGGGATTACAGGCATGAGCCACCGCACCCGGCCCATTTTATCCACCATTTCTAAATGTTTATAGTAGAAGTAGTATTACATTATTGCAAAATAGTAAGTGAACTCATGGAAAATGGAGTTTATTTCCACTGAAGACTTCTATGCCAGGATAGTGGGGAGGAAGAGTTCACTCAGAGGTGCCAGTGATGGTCATCATGGTAGTTGTCACCACAGCTCAGTCTAGTCTGGTCTGTTCCTACAGTAGAGGAAATGACTTGGAATCTTTCCTATTAGGAATAGAGATGAAAGGGAAGCAGATAGACATGTTAGAACTAATCCCTTACCCATTCTGGGCTTAGAGAGCAAGATTTTTCAAAGGGGACAAAGAGTTAAACTGCTCATAGTAAACTGGGGAAAAGTCGTGTGTATCTGAAAGAAGCTAATCTATGGCCTTAGGTTTGAGACTCATCAGCTAGGAACCCTCCTAAAATCTTGTATCTATAGGAGCTAGGGTTTGTTGTCTGTTTTGTGTTTTTTTTGTTTTGTTTTGTTTTTTTTGAGACGGAATCTCGCTCTGTCACCCAGGCTAGAGTGCAGTGGCGTGATCTCAGCTCACCGCAACCTCTGCCTCCCGGGTTCATGCCATTCTCCTGCCTCAGCCTCCTGAGTAGCTGGGACTACAGGCGCCTGCTACTACTCTCGGCTAATTTTTTTTGTATTTTTAGTAGAGATGGGGTTTCACCTTGTTAGCCATGACGGTCTCGATCTCCTGACCTCATGATCCGCCCACGTCGGCCTCCCAAAATGCTGGGATTACAGGCATGAGCCACCATGCCCGGCTGTTTTGTGTTTTTTTAACCATTACTATATAGAGTCAGCATGACTCGGCCACTCTGGCAGCAACAAGATAAAGGAGAGAAAATAGACCAGGAAAGACATGATTATCTTTGACTAGGTTCAAAGATGAGCGTGTAAGATATAAGGCTAAAAACATGGTGAAACCCCATCTCTACTAAAAATACAAAAATTAGGTGGGCGTCATGACGTGCACTTGTAGTCCCAGCTACTCAGGAGGCTGAGGCAGGAGAACCGCTTGAACCTGGGAGGTGGAGGTTGCAGTGAGCCGAGATCGCGCCACTGCACTCCAGCCTGGCGACAGAGCGAGACTCTGTCTCAAAAAAAAAAAAAAAAAAAGATATAAGGCCAAGCCAGATGGTACTGATGCTGGCTCAGAGGCAAGAGGAGATAAAACAAGCTTTTGATTGTTACTTGTGTTGAACTTTGTTGCTCATACCAGCTTAGAGCAAAAATCAGGTCCTATGTCCCAGTGAGGGTACCCATCTTAAGGATATATGGTAATTTTAGAGAAATTGCCTCCTACTCGTTTGATTTAATTTTTTTAAAATTTATTTTTTATTTGTAATATAATTTTATTCTGCTACTAGATCTTAGGGTTTTCTGGTAAATCACATTGTTCGTCTTTGTGCCCCTAGAATTTAGCATATTTTATACCTGGCTTATACTAGATGTGCCGAAAACATTTGTAAAAATGAATTGTTTTCCATTTTCAGTCTTCATACGGGGTATTATAAGAGCAGTAGTCAATGATATTTATTTCTTTCTTTTCTAGCTCAGACCATGACCGACTTCATACCTTGGTAACTGAACACTGTTTTCCAGTAAGTTCTCATCCTCCTTAGAACTGTGGGGTGACTGAGTGGGCAGATTCTAGATGTCGTCTCTGGTTTTTCTTTTCTTTTTTTTTTTTTTTTTTTTTTGAGACACAGTTTCACTCTTGTTGCCCAGGCTGGAGTGCAATGGTGCGATCTTGGCTCACCGCAACCTCCACCTCCCAGGTTCAAGCGATTCTCCTGCCTCATCCTCCCAAGTAGCTGGGATTACAGGCATGCGCCACCATGCCCAGCTATTTATTTATTTATTTATTTATTTATTTATTTATTTAGAGATGGAGTCTCGCTCTGTCGCCCAGGATGGAGTGCAGTGGCGCTATCTCGGCTCACTGCAAGCTCCGCCTCCTGGGTTCACGCCATTCTCCTGCCTCAGCCTCTTGAGTAGCTGGGACTACAGGCACCCGCCAGCACACCCGGCTAATGTTTTGTATTTTTAGTAGAGACGGGGTTTCACCGTGTTAGCCAGGATGGTCTCGATCTTCTGACCTCGTGATCCGGCCACTTCTGCTTCCCAGAGTGCTGGGATTACAGGTGTGAGCTACCGCACCTGGCCTAATTTTGTATTTTTAGTAGAGACGGGGTTTCTCCCGTTGGTCAGGCTGGTCTCCAACTCCCGACCTCAGGTGATCCACCCACCTCGGCCTCCCAAAGTGCTGGGATTACAGGCATGAACCCCACTGTGCCCTGCCTGGTTTTTCTTAAGAAGGATCAGTTTTGAGAGTGTAGGAAGTTTAAGGCACAGGCTGAAGGTTCATTGCTTGTAGCTGAATGACAATGTCTTGACACAGACTCTGGTAAGGGCCCTGGCAAATGAAAGGAGTCCCTCAACAAGCAGTAATGACACTGCAGGAGCATAGGTCCTGAGGCTTGGATATGGGCCATACTAGGCCACATCTCCACACGCCTGCACTATCATGAGGGATTTAACAAGAGTTCATGAGGCTTATATTGAGTGGTAACAGGAGTGTGAGGCACTTGGAGGGATCCCCAAGGATAAGAACTCTGTGGTTCAGTTAGAGATCCAAGAATAAGAACTTGGGGCCGGGTGCGGTGGCTCACGCCTGTAACCCCAGCACTTTGGGAGGCCGAGGCGGGCGGATCACGAGGTCAGGAGATCAAGACCATCCTGGCTAACATGGTGAAACCCCGTCTCTACTGAAAATACAGAAAAATTAGCCGGGCGTGGTGGCGGGCGCCAGTAGTCCCAGCTACTCAGGAAGCTGAGGCAAGAGAATGGCGTGAACCTGGGAGGCGGAGCTTGCAGTGAGCCGAGACCGCGCCACTGTGCTCTAGCCTGGGCAACAGAGCAAGATTGCCGTCTCAAAAATAAAAATAAATAAAAAAAGAACTTGGGTTTCTATCAGTAGAACTTCAGTTTCTATCAGTCTTCCCCAGTCCTAGCAGTTTAGCCCTTATAGCCCTGTAAAATTCCCACTTTTCATTGTTAATATGTGAGTGGGAAAAAATATATATATGCAGTCAACACAAGTACATGCAATAATTGCCACATTATGAAAGTGTATGGGAGGGATGTTGGTGTATTGGGCATGCTGGCAGTTTGGAATGTGGTTTTTGTTGATTTAGAGAAGGGTCCTCAAAGAGGAAGGTGGGTCTGAAGTTGTGATACAGATGCAGAGAGAGTTGTCAGGTGAGCTTGGCCAATAGCTTAATCAAAACTTGGGAAGGTGCAAGAGAAAATAGACACAAGAGAGCATGTGGTGGGAAACGTGCTGCCTGTTGGCTGTAGTCTTGCAGGAAGTGAGAGCAGTGTGGCAGCACCAGCTTCCTTACAGGGAGGGAAAAATGCAGTTGAACTTGTTCTCCTTTGCCCTTAGGACATGACCTGGGACATCAAATATAAGACCGTCCGCTGGAGCTTTGTGGAATCTTTAGAGCCCTCCCATGTTGTTCAAGTTCGCTGTTCAAGTATGATGAACCAGGGCAACGTGTACGGCCAGATCACCGTACGCATGCACACCCGGCAGGTAGAGGCACTCGTCTGCCTTCCTCCCAGCTTTTTTTCACTCTGAGCTTGGGCACCTCCCTCTGGAGTGCTGGGTATGGTTGCCCAGGACTGTAGACAGTAATAAAAGGTACACTGTGATCTGTCTTCCTTGCTGTGCCGCTGTCCCCTTCCCACTGTTACATGTTGGCTCTACTAAGATGTGTGAGGATATTCTCTCCCACTCTTCCTGATTTTTTTTTCCCCCAAGACAGGGTCTCATTCTGTCACCCAGGCTGGAGTGCAGTGATGTGATTGTGGCTCACTGCAGCTTCAACCTCCTGGGCTCAAGCAATCCTCCCACCTCAGCCTCCAAGTAGCTGGGACTACAGGGGCACACAACCATGCCTGGCTAATTTTAGTATTTTTTGTAGAGACCAGTCTTGTCATTTTGCCCAAACTGGTCTCAGACTCCTGAGCTCAAGTGACCCACCCACCTCAGCCTCCCAAAGTGCTGGGACTATAGGCATGAGCCATTGTGCCCCACTCCTTCTTGGTCTTGACTTCCCCGTCTCTCTGCCCCCTGTCAAAGAACTTGTAAGAATAAAGTGTCAGTAGTTGATCAGATAGTCCTAGATTCAGAATTCCGAGATAACTTTTTTTCTACCCATTAAGATTTTTTCTGGCTGGGCACAGTAACTCATGCCTGTAATCCCAGCACTTTGGGAGGCCACGGCAGGCAGATCACAAGGTCAGGAGTTCAAGACCAGCCTGGCCAACATGGCAAAACACTGTGTACACTACAAATAGAAAAATTGGCCGGGCATGATGGTGTGTGCCTGTAGTCCCACCTACTCAGGAGGCTGAGGCAGGAGAATCGCTTGAACCTGGAAGGCGGAGGTTGCAGTGAGACGATACCGTACCACTGCACTCCAGCCTGGGCAACAGCAAGACTCCGTCTCCAAAAAAAAAATTCAAAAAGATTTTTCTTATGGTGGTTTCAAAAATGGTTGTGTGGCAGGCTGGGTGCAGTGGCTCACGCCTGTAATCCCAGCACTTTGAGAGGCCGAAGCGGGTGGATCACCTGAGGTCAGGAGTTGGACAGCTGGGTCAACATGGTGACACCCCATCTCTACTAAAAAAGACAAAAAAAATCATCCAGGAGTGGTGGCACGTGCCTGTAATCCCAGCTACTTGGGAGGCTGAGGCAGGAGAATTGCTTGAACCCAGGAGGTAGAGGTTGCAGTGAGCTGAGATCATGCCACTGCACTCCAGCCAGGGCAACAGAGTGAGACTCTGTCTCAAAAAAAAAAAAAAAGGTTGTATGGCAATAAAACAAACAACTCACACTCACACACCAAAAAAACTAAGAGGCCAGATTTGCTTTTATCCTTGCAGACTCTGGCCATCTATGACCGGTTTGGCCGGTTGATGTATGGACAGGAAGATGTACCCAAGGATGTCCTGGAGTATGTTGTATTCGAAAAGCAGTTGACAAACCCCTATGGAAGCTGGAGAATGCATACCAAGATCGTTCCCCCATGGGCACCCCCTAAGCAGCCCATCCTTAAGGTAAGGTGGCTTGCATGGTTTAAGAGAGCTGAGGCACTACTCGTGGTCTCCTAAGCCACTCTGTCGGGCTCCACCTAGTGGCGAGAGGGGGTGATGCACCACCCAGGAAGGGAAGGCTGGGTGGGTGGGTGGGTGGGAGCAAGGGATGAAGCTCTTCTGGGTTAGCCATGGGCTTGGTTGGTGGGTAACTTGGCGTCCTACTCTTTCAGACGGTGATGATCCCTGGCCCTCAGCTGAAACCAGAAGAAGAATATGAAGAGGCACAAGGAGAGGCCCAGAAGCCTCAG